>NW_017731466.1:764762-907725 GCF_001890085.2 Hipposideros armiger | reverse complement strand
ACCTTCCTAATGCCGCGACCCCTTAATACGTTCCTCATGTTGTGGTGACCCCCAACCATAAAATTATTTTCGTTGCTACTCTATAACTGTCATTTTGCTACTGTTATGAATCGTAATGTAAATATCTTTTAGTTTTCTGATGGTCTTAGGTGACCCCTGTGAAAGGGTCGTTCGACCCCCAAAGGGGTCGCGACCCACAGGTTGAGAACCGCTGCCATAGACCCTAATCTAGCATGGTTTTCAACCTTAAAGAAAACTGTTGCATCACTATGCTTAAAAAATGTGATAAAAACTTAATTTGTCTTTACCGACCTCTGCTTTGCAATAGAAGGGAATTACAAGCAAAGGCTGCTATGTTTAAACACAAATACAGGGCAGTCATGGGCAGCAGGCTGGCTATGCCACCCACAGCGCGCTGCTCCCAGGCTGCTCTGACTTGGAACTGCTCATCCACGTGCTGTGGTCTGCGCCTATCTCCATTCTGCACCCAACAGCAGGGGGGTCTCTGGTGGGGACCTATTTTCTTTATACAGTCCAGGTACTATCAGGGTGTTTAGCATGGAGTGAGTGCTCAATAAATATCTGCTGAATCAATCAATCAGTCAACGTTGTTATTGAGTCCTCCACTCTCATCAAGGCTGCCATATTAACTGAAAGATAATAGGATGAAAAAGCTTACTCTGCTAGTATTGAAAATTTCGGAAAATACTGGTACTCGCTAAGCCTCTAAAAATACCATCTTCTAGCTCAGAAATAGAGAACATTAAAGGCAGTCCCAGGTCCATGTAACAATTATGGACTTTTCTTAGGATAAATATATCATCAAGGCAAACATTTACATAAAGAACAAACAGATTAGAAACATCTGATTCATGCACGGATGGGGGGTTATAAGTTTGAAAAGCTTCAGTACCTCACTGGAGGCAACCAAAGGAAGAATAGTGGCTTTGTGTTCATAATTTTTCAGACTTATGACTTGACTATGATCTAAAAACGCTTTCTAATCCATGGGGGGAAATTACCATTGAAGAGAAAGTTATAAATAATGGCAAAGTACAGGAACTGTGCGTTATGCCTGGTCAATAGTCGCACGAATAAACTCTCTGTTTACTCTGGAGAAAAAGGGTTGTTTGCTTCTAGGGCCAAGATGTAGTACAACTGTAGGGAGCATCATTCACGCTTTATTATAAGTGAACACCATGCAATTTATGTAGAGAATAAATTATGTAGAGGAAAAAAACAACGTACAGGTGCCCCTAGAGTGTTGCTATACTTTTTTGCAGCATACTTCACACTCGGGGACTGGCAAGTCCCACCAACCTGCTATCAGTTAAGAACACCATGAAGTTCCTGAGACTATTAAATACAGAAATGCAACACTGAAAGTGGTGGTCTTAATCGTGACCCTGATTAAGTGTTAGAGTTACAGTGAAATGATATCGAGGAGCCTACCTCCCTATATTTGATGCTGCAACCTTCTTTAAATGCTTGATTCAAATATGTATTTCATGAAAAATATGAAGGCCTTTTCTCCCTGCTACCATTCATTTTCTATGTCTTTATCAGTTTCTACATAAAACATTATTAATTCCCAGAATTATAGAATGTTAAAACTGGAAGAGAAGTTACAAATAATCCAGTCAAATCCACTTGCTTTAAAGATGTAGAAAAATAAGATGCCAAAAGATTGATTAATTCATATAGATGTCAATTACTACATATAGTTCATAAAGTAAGCTAATGTGTACTATGTCTATTTGACAGAAACAAACATTTTTGGTTAAAGCACAATGTTATTAATAGCTTGTACCAAAAGTGTTATTAGTAGCTTATCTAAAGGATTTTTAATTTTTGTTGCTATTTTACTTAAACATTTTCCACCACATTGTTCTTTATTTAAATATGTCCCTGAGAACATTTAAAATAATTTAAATTTCTTGATGCCCTTGATGCATTACTTTGTTTGCTTAGCAGTGTTCTAAGAATGGTATTTATTATAGGTTAAAATGGCAATAATACAATATATTCAAACAAAAGAATCCTTTGTCATATACCTTTCATGTACTTTTGAAGGGTGTATTTCTACTGGGTTTTTATTTCAATCTTAAATGTAAGGTTGTCTATAATATGCTTAATTATGTTGCAATATAATGATATTAGCATAATACCAATATTACCAACATATTACCAGTATTAGTCAAGGATAAGGTCCATTTTTATCTTTTTTGTATCGCTAGTGCTTACCATATATTAGGTATTCAAATGCTAGATAAATGAAAGAAAAAAATGAATGAGCAAATAACAAACCAATGAACAGGAGAGAAATATTTACTCGGTGTTGGTCTGATTTTAAGAAATCTTGATGCCAGTGGTCTACATAAACTAGGTCTAATCCTAACCAAAAAACTTAGGCATAAATGGTTAGGACCACTGCATGTGAAACAGGCTTTTGGTGGAATGCAGAAAAATGTAAGGGAGAAATTTAGACAAAAATCAATACTTATCAAGTATATACAATAAGAAAAAAAGAACACATTTATGCCATCCTTCACTACAAGGAGCCTTCTTTTTTATGTAAGTGGGTAAATGAGGCCTGGAATATTCAAGGGTTAAAATTGAAACGTGGGCCGGCCGAGTGGCTCAGTTGGTTAAGAGCTCGCTCAAGAGTTGGAGCTCTGAGCAACAGCAGTTCTATTCCCAGCCCGAGCTGAGCTGCCGCTGAGCTGCCAACAGGTAGCAGGATGGCTCAGCTAAAAAAATAAAAAAAATAAAAATAAAAAAAATTCAAAGGTAAATGGAAAGGTGTTGTGTGAGTATCAGAGGACATGAGTAACCGAAGGCAGGTCGGTGTTGGAACAGAGGAGGGGAAGCTGAGGGCTTTCCACATCAGCCTGCTTGGGCTGACTCAGAAATGGATCTGTTATAAGACAGCTCTCATATAGAGTAAACAATTACCATATGTCAGAAGGTAACCCTAGCTTTGCATTCATTTATTTATTAATCTTCAAAATAACCCATTAGATAGGTATTATTACCTGTGCTTTACATAAGAGTACACAGGGACCCAAAGAAGTAATCTGTGATCCCCCAGATGCAGGTCAGCCTGATGCCAGAGCCTGGGAGTGGGGTTGGGTATGTACAACCCCAAGAATCTAACAACCAAGGTTCGGGCAGTCTGATTTATTCTGACTCACCTCCCAAAGGTGTGGCTTCCAAACTGGTCAAATAATCAGGATTGCTACTGGGAGGGGGTAAGAGTAGAATGCTCTACAACTAGACATCTAAGGACAGGAAGAAACGGACAAATTCCACTTGGTATTTAATTATGTTTTTAGGTATATGGTGGCAGTGAGTGAGATGGCAACAGACAAAGCTGGGTCAGGAATCTCAGTGTGATGAAATGGATATGTGGTCAGAATGGCAAGACCTCAGGAAGGGAGTCTCAGACAAGACAGATGTCCAGTGGGGTCCCCCAATGCTGAAAGTTCCTGCTCATTTCCTCAGCCAACACCTGCCCTGGGAGACAGGTCAGTGACTTCCCTGCTCTGGTGTAAATGAGTACCTGGGCGCTCCTGCGGTTCCAAAGTGTTCTCTTAATAGAATGTACTTTGGTAAGTTAGAGAATCTGGCTTACAATGATGCTATTTCATTAGCATGTTGGGCACAGGAGATTTTTTTCTTAGGGCAGTTCTTGCACTTTATTTGTCTGTATGGCATTAAACACCTCTACAGTACCTAGAACTTGGCAGGTGCTTATGTATACCAGGCAACGGAAGAAAGAGAGAGGAGAGAAGAAAAAAAAACTAGATATCCCCCAAATATGCAAATAATGAATGACTAATAAAGATTTATGTGTAAAAAAACAAACTGTTGACACAAAATGCAACAGTCTCCTGTATATATTTCATCCCACGTGTTAGCGCAATGAAGGAGCAAAGCAGGCAGAATGCTGGGATGTACCTTTTACAAAGCCAGGATGCAATGCTAACACAAAGGCAGGCAGAGCAGAATTTTCCTAACAGTCTCAATTTGCCAAAAGCCAGTGATATGTTTCTAACGTACTTTGATGACAATTGAGGGAAATGCTTCTTTGAATTTAGCTACAAAGGGCTCAGAGGGGCCTATGTAAGCGCGATCATGTGGCCAAAATGTTTCATAACAGCAAAGCTCAGGTGAAGGTAGCTGGCGGGGTGATTATGCACAATGAAGTCTGTATTTTTAGACTTCAAAAAGTTCAGAAAAAAAATTTTTTTTCGGTACACTGCCATGATCAGAAAGGATGTGCAGCTCAAGAGAGATGAGAAGGATTAAAATATGAACTCTTCACGATACAATCACTAATTAACTTGTTGTCACAAAAACAAAGTTGGCCATTAAAGTAAACAAATGTGGCTGCCAAGGCAGCTCCCTAATGAAGTCGGGTTTCCAAAGGGAGCTATAAAAGACCGATAGATGGATGACAGCGACTGGCCCTCCTCTGCACAGAAGTCAGTATAGGAAGGCAGGACAGCCCCCAATAGGTGGAGGCTAATGAAAAATTTAAAGATGGCAATTACCCACAACCACAGCGACAGTTTTATAAACTCTGCTTTAGCACTAACTCCATCAGGCAGATAGTGTGATAACACATAATTGAGAAAACTGAATTACTCAACTCCTATTTTGTATCTGTCTGCTTCATGAAAATATTCTTACAATGGCAAGTGTTGAACAATTAAGGTTAAGAGGAATACAAAGCCCAAGATAACTGATAAATCAGAAAGTGAGCCTCTATCTCCATTAAGTAATTCCGAGTCTCTGAGCCCAGGATAATTATACCCAGAGGCTCACAGAGAACCTGCTTATTACAGAAGCATTGTCTATTTTCAGAGAGATCAGAGAGGATGCAAAGAGAGCTCAGAAAACTAAAGCAGACCAAATGTTAGTTCTAAAGGAACAAAGGATTCTAAACTACAGAAACTAAGCTTGACATTCACAACTGGAAATTCTGCAGCAAGAATTGTTAAACATGTGGTTTGTGACATGAGAAAAGGAACCGATGACCACCAGGAGCCAGCAAAGGCTCATGAAGAACAAGCCACACCCCACTAACTTCATTTGAAGTTTAAAATGGGGTTTCCAGCAAAGGAATGCTGCCACTATCATGTATGTTGATTTCAGATAAGATACAAGGCCCAGTGTTTCAAGACTTCCTTGTGGAGATGGAGCTGACGTGTTGTTAGCTGAATAATTCCACTGAAAGAGTGAGGATCAGGGTCCAATGTCATTTGGCAGTTAGGTCTTTAGAGTTACAGCGATATGCTCTCCATTCTGTACAACTTAATAATTTTAGTTCAACGTTTTTAGATGAGGACATGCAAGTTATGCTTACTTAATATAAGCTGGAGGAATAAAGTATGAGATCACTTTATCAAGATTCAAAAATATCCCAACTAGTTGGAAAATGGTATGAAACTCTCAGGGTAATTTCTTATTAAATGGTGCCCTGCCTTTCTAATGTTAAAAAAAAAATCAAATGTTCAAACAGAGAATGGATGAGAACCACCTAACAGCAGCTAATATTAAAAACAAAACAAAACAAAAAAACTACATCTTGTGGTTCTAGCTGCTTATAAACTCAGTATGAACCAACAGAGTGTATTCAAAGTGCTAATGCACACTTAGGCGACAGAATAGTTCTGCACTGATCAGATGAAATTCTGGAGTATTTTGTTTGTTTCTGGGCCACACTATTTTTAATGACAATGACATTGCAGATGTGTTAAAAATGGAAAGGACCAAGAAAGTTCCAGAAACTATGTCACCTGGGAAATGGCTGAGGGGACTGAAGATGTTTACTTTGGTAGAAGAATTAGGGGAATTCAAAATAATTTTAAACAAATTTGGTGTGTGTGTGTGTGTGTGTGTGTGTGTGAGTGTAAGAAATACAATATACTCTATCAAGTTTCGGAAGTCATGGCCTGGGGACATGATTGGAATCTACATGGAAGAGAGTTGGGATCAACAAAGTGAAGCACATTCTAAGGATTATGCCTGCCATACATGGATTGTGACATCCTCTGGGTGGGTGCCCTCCTTGTCACTGGATGGGACCCGGGCTAGGGTGTTAGAGGGAGCCAACTAGGTGGTTGGAAAGATGTACTCAGAGCCCCAAAGGCTTGTACCCACAATGCAGCTGGATATCAAGCAGCATCCGAATACAAAGAAATGAAGATGAAAACCAGGATGAAGGAACAGCTCTTTTTCCCCAAATGATTATGTATTTGTTTGTGTTCTGTATAATTTTTGTTCTTCTTTCAGGTTGCTAGGGGAATGTCATGAACAGCAATGAGAAAGATATTCAATCACATAATATGCTTTGATAATATCATATTAGGCTCAGGGGAAAAAAAAGTATTCCGTATACTTACTGTTTTTGCACTGACAAGTTCGACAACCATTGTGATCAAGTTTGAAACCATAAATGCAGTCCTTCTCCACCAGGGTGCAGTTTGATAACTCCCCACATGCAGGTGGATCAATTGTGATGTAGGTTGGTTCTAATAATAAAATGAGGGAAAAAAAAATCAATGAAACATATGATTATCTCTTAGATGCTATTCAATCTTTTAAATCCCACACTACAGTAAGTTATAAAAACTAATCAATAATTTTCATCAAATCCTAAAAACTCTGTACTTCCATAATGCCTTTAATCTCTGAAAAAGAAATATTTTTATTTAGATTTTTCACAATCCAAAATCTCTATTTCTTTATGTTTGAGCAGCTTACACCTTTTTTGGTACTCTCACATAATACTTCTCTGAGGGTCACCACTACAGAAAGCAGACAAGAGGTTAAAATGAACTCCATTTAAATTGTTAACTGTTCTTCTATTTCTTCCTAATGTTTTCTGTTTATTTTTTATAATAATCAAGACACTGCTTTCAACTGTCAAATATCTCACTCTCCATTTTGCAGTACTTCTGAAATCTGAAAGCATATTTTTTGAAGTTAATAAATCAAGATGGTTAGGAGGCTAGTTTGAAACATCTGGATTTCTTTCATCTTTTATGAGACAGTCCTTCAATTATTACAGATGGTATGATGGATAACACTGACAAGGAGCTTATACTCAGGGCCCAGGGCTTATGCAAGTGGCAGAGGGAGATACAAGCAAGCATTTGGGGGGAAGAGCACGCAGCCATTCTGGGAAGAGGTGCATAGAAGAAAGCAATGCAGGGGTGATGCTTTACCCTCCTTGCCAGGTTCATAATGAAGAATTGTTCCAGGCAATCAGAGTAATTACATACTTACATCTCTATATATAATGTTTGCAGAGCTCTGCATTAATGCCTTCAGGCTTTGTTACACTCCAATGAGACAGGTGCCCTCAATATCCCATTTTACAGATGAGGAATCTACTATACTGACTGGCCCAAGTTCACTGAGTTAGTAAGTGGTAGGCCCAAGATTTCAACCCAGGCTTTCTGGCTCCAGGGTCACACTCTTAGCTTCCATGCAATACAAAGCCCGTTGCCATGGTACCTGTTTTGCAGGGCACTGACAAGGGATGGTTTAGATAATGTCAGATTGTGGTTAGAGTACTATCAAAGGGAACAGACACCGAAGTATTTCTGTAGCCTCTTTTCCACCAAAGGATACTATGAACTTCTTCAGAGTAAGCTGGTTGTTACAACATCTTTTGAAGAGCTAAGTACGGAATGTCTCTACCTATGTTTTCATAATTGGAAAATATGAGTTGCGGACAGGGTAGCTGGCTTATCTAAGTTTACATAGCAACCCAGTAGCAGGCTGGGAATAGAACAGAACAGAGGTTCCCGACCTCCTGTCCAACACTCTATCCATTACTCCACACTGTCTTCTCAAGTTTCATCTCCCGTTACCATGGAAGAGAGACCAAAATAAGTGTTTTAGTTGCCACTGGTAAGATCAAGAGTTCTACATTTTCATCCGTCTGCTAAAAGTGGCCAGTGATTCAAGTCTTCACAGGTAGTAGGCAACAGGACTTTTAAAGAGATGCTCTGCTCAGCATTCTCCCAGTAAAAATACGTATAAAGAGGGGCTAGCACATTCTCTATTTTTATTACAACGGAGCTTGGAGAACATCTCCCTAAAATTTGTATAGACACTTTCCACTGCTGTAAAATTTCTAATTTCCTTCAATGACTAACGTATCCTTTCTGACAGATAATTGTGAACATCAAAAAGTCGCTTAAGTTTAGGCAAGTTTTAAGACATAGTGGATTGACTACACTAGAGCTGCTTTCCTCCATTCTCTGAAAATTTACCATAAACATCTTTGGTTTTGAAACCTGGATAGTTCTTCTTTTATCACTACTTTTATGAGCCATCCAAAAGAATGATTCTATTTCAGACCTCAGTCACAAGACTGCCAATGTTTTGTCAACATTCTTCTAAGCACAAACATAAGGCAGAGAGAGCAGAGGACCCGTAACATGTTTAAGTGAGCCGCACTACAGATTATCCCATCGAGGGAGGAGTCAGGACCATGTCCTGGAGAGTTATGAGAGCAAGGACCAGGAATGGAGCCGGCTTTAGTGAACGGCTTACGGGTGTAGCAATGTCCTGGGCTTATCTACACAGACCAAAACCGTGTGCTCTTTACTGATATTTAAGTTTCTGAGACACTTTTGCCTTCAGAAAATATATTATGGAAAAATAAATGTTTGGGCAGACTACACTGACACTGAAAAAGCATAATAATCATTGGGTGGTATGGAATTTTATTTTCAGTGACTTCTAGGGACTTAAGAGAATTAATACTGATGTAGATGCTATTTTGGGTACACAGTATGATTACTGGATGGGGTTAGGATTATGACCTTCAGCTAGAAAGAAAAAGAAATAAATAATTGGGTTGTCTGAGGGTCAGAACCTCAGCACTGATGTGAACAGTCCCATGCTTCCTCCAAACAGCTTCAGCCGCTAGGTACAGTCACACCCATCCACAGCACACGTTTCTCCCAGAGAGGACATACATTCACTATGTTCCCCTACGACATTCAGAATAACAGCTTTTGCTCAGTTTAACCATGAAAAAAAAAAGTACACAGAAGGGCTGTTTAGTAGGTACTGGTCCTACAATGCTGAATTGTAAATATTTTAGGTAAAACAAGTCCTACTGGATATCTTCTAGGCCTTAGACGATGTAGAGGATGCAAGAATCAAAAAATTACTTTGCGCCTCTAAAATTCTATCTCCCCATTCATTTCTGAATGTACATTAGATGGAAGAAATCGGGAAGTATACACATTTCAAATTCTGACTCCTTATTTAATACCAAAACACAGAAAAACTCAACAGAACTCACAGAAAACCTCAAAACTCAACAAACACTTATTCATGAAAATTGTCAATTTGCTCCAGAACTATTCAATTCCCCATCAATAGCTTAGGCTAAACACACCAACACTCACTGTGAGCTATTAAATATAAATAGAAGTCTAAATTAAAAAAACAAAACAAAACATTTTAACACTAGTCATCTCATTTTATTATATTTAAAAAATAAGTATTGTTTTCCTTTACAAATACAAACTGGAACAACTTTTAAAAGCCTTTTGAGGGTGACGCATGTTTTGGGGATACTCATTGTTGCTGTCCTTTGTCACTGGAGTTAACTGTTGATTTGTAATAGACACTACGCAGGCAACTAGTTATCTCCTAACATTTTATCTGAAGTCATACATTATATTCTATTTCCTTCATCATCCTTTCAATATTTTAGTGCTTGGTTTCCTACTATGTTAGGCTATATCTATATTAGATTTCTGTAAGAACAATATTACCACAGAAATAGGCAACTATAAATTATCTGGCAAAAAGTTTGATATTATCATAAACAGATCTGAGTTTGCTTTCAGTCCAATACATTAATATGTGATCGCACAGCTGGTCTTATTATTAACATCAGGGCAATTTTTTTTTTTTTGAGAAAGAAGTGCTGTGAGAATACTAAAATTCAATTTCCTATGCCAAATAGTGAACTCCAAAGTGAGACATATTTGATACCCTCCTGAATTAGAACATTTAAAATCAACATGACACTTACAGTCTTTAAAGAATAATGACCAAGAGCTAGCTAGATTTTTCGCATAGCTTTTATCCAAGCAAGAAGTTCTCAGCAGGGGAAGAGGTCTTTTTAAAGAATCCAGAATATTGGTACCATAGTACGCTTGTTTCTAAACCAAATAATCTTGAGGAAGTGTTAGTGAAATATGGGAAATGTGTATTCTGCTTGTAAGAGCATCCTGGAATTTGCGGATCCGGAATTCTTATTATCCTACACTTTTTCTAGCCTATGAAACATCTCTAGTCTAGTCTATGAATATGGAAAATATCCTTATATGTCTTGGCCTAACAGCCAGAAGTTTCTCATTTAAATCCCACATTCCCATGCTCTTGTATTACAGAGGGTATGGTACTGAAATGATATGCCAGAGAGTCTATGCCTTTCTAGAATGATGAAGACCTGCTGCTGTATCCTGACAAGTTTGGTGATTAGCACTTGAACAGAGATCCTGCTAAGCTGGAGACATCGATGCATCACTGTATACAATGCCTGTTGCTGGGAACAAAGAAAACTGTCCCCCTTTAAAATGGTTGGGCAGAGATGCATTAGTGGGCCTCTTTCAAAGGAGAGAGAAGGTTTTGCATGTCCTCATTTAGGAGAATGAGGAAACGCTTGCACAAAGGTGGGGATTTGGTAAGGGGAAAGTCAAACTGCTTACAGGATCACCCTGACATTCCATCTCATCTTGTATTGAATCAGCTGAGGAATGAAAGAAATACCTTAATGTCCTCCAAAGGAAGAAGGCTTGAAACTGCAGGAATTCATTGTCTTTGGCTACAACTATTTCTAAAGGGAACCCTGGAACAGCTTCTTTGTGGAGAAGGATTCTAGAAATATTTTCTGAGCCTAGAAGCAATAAAGAACAGAAATGGGTGTTTGTTATGTCTACATCCAGGATGCTGTTTCCTAGCCTGCATCCGAGTGGGAATCACGACTCCTCAATCAGTTGTTTTCTTGAATGATTTTTAAAGACTCTCTCAGCGCCTCGCACTGTCCAGAAGAGCTGTTTTTACAAGAACACTGAGGACTGTGTCAGGAGTGCAGATGTTCAGCCACCAACTCTTAGCTCACGTGTGAGAGGACACAATTCTGGAGGAAACCTATTAGAACATGCAATATGTAAACACATATTGGTTCTTTATTTTACATTTATTTAAAATTTGGGGGAGAATATTTCTTCCGTATCCTAGGACGCCCAACAAGCCCTTTATCAGTAAAAACATTTCCAGGAAAACATATTTTTCAGGCTTTAGAGAGTTTTAAGACACGCAGTTTCTAAAACACCGATATTTAACAACGATGCACAAGTATTTCCTAGGAACAATTTTATCTATTCAATGGGCATATTAAGGCACTGTGATAACAATTAGTTTTGTCAAGAGTATAAAGTTAAAACAAAAATCGTTATTCTAACTTCAAGGCCACAGTGCTTGACCATAAAATAACACATATTTGATTATTTAGGAGACATAAAATGTGTCAAGTAAATCTAAGCTCTCTACTTTCTTGCTTATTATTTTATTTTGTGGAAAAGTCTCCAAAAAGGAGAAAGGGAAATAAGAAATTACAACTCAAATTCAGCCTTTTAAAATGTTGATTTCAAGTTTTACTATCAGTGCTATCATCATACAGGATAGTTTAACATGTTTGGGACAACAACAGAACAAAAAAGAATATATTTTGAACTTCAGTTATTTAAAAATGTGTAATAATTATGTTAACTTGCTCCTGAAACAATTTATATTATCACTGTTTTTTTTAAATATATTCCAGGTAGATGAAGCTAAAATGAAAATGTTAATAGATGCTTTTAACTTGGTGTCTCCTCATCTATGTTATCCCATTGAACTTCTGGTTTTGAATAAATGCATATAAGACTCTTCTCACTACCTTGATTACTATGAGCTGTTTATCTTTTGCAAATAATACTAATTATCTCCATTGAGAAACATGTGAAGTACTCTTTCTGATTAGCAACCCTGGAAAGGCTGACAAGCCAATTAGTAGCTCTTGAGTATGGGTCAGTGATTCTGGAAAAATACACTTGTGGAAGCACACAGAGCCATCCCTCCTGGGTCTGTCTGCAGGACTACCACTGTCAGAAGGGTAAGGTGGTCTGGGTCCAGATGTCAGCTGTCTCTGGGAGTGCCTGTCATGGTGCTGGGGTCTGGGTGTGGATAGCAGCTGTCTATCAGCGGCCTTGATTCCTACAAATCCATAGTAGCACGCGCAAATGCACATGCGCGCGCACACACGCGCGCGCACACACACACACACACACACACACACACACACACACACACACACACNCACACACACACACACACACACACACACACACACACACACACACACACGAAAAATCTTCCTGGAAAAACCTCACTACAGGCAAATGCCTAGAAAAAGTAGGTTTTGAAAGCACATACATTCTTGCATTTCTTTCATAAGTTAAAAAATTTCAAGGAGAAGATACATGAAGCTTATTCCTATCTGTCTCTTATTTCTCTTATTACCTCTCCTTTTGGACTTTGTTAACAATTATTTGCTACTTTATGTACGTAGCTCTTCTTTGTAAATTCACAAGCCTGCTCATTCAATTGCAAGAGACAAAGATGAACAATTATGTTCTCTTTTCAGACCTAATTCAGGACTTGCTTCCTTAATATTTGGGTTTTGTTTTTTTTGGGAGGGGGCAGGGGTGGTCGGGGCTGGTCTTGGTAATAAGAGGGAAAATTCCAAAGCTTCACTCACTTTATATGGCTAAATATATCAGGCCTCTTAGAGCCCACCAGTTCCTGGTAGCCTGTCCAGGGCCATACAACTGAAGATAAAGTCGGCCAAGATAGAACCAAGGGAGATAGCTAATCTTTTTTACTGTGTCTTCATATGTCATTCTGTTACCACAGTTGTTTTTCAAACGTGACCGTAACTAGTCACAAAACCATTCAAATAAATCACCAAATTGTCAACATAATTGCAGCCTGGGAAGAGAAGTACTGTAAAGAAGAAATTTTCCCAAATGAAGCCAGAGGGAAAACTCTATTAATGTAGACAATAAGGAAAAAAAAAATTGAGGCTACAAAAATTCCCTAATCTGGAAGTGGGAATTTCCATGGGGCATGAATGTGTATTTAAGAAAGGCTCATTAAGTCATGGAAAAATATCTCCTACAGTTGGAGTTTTCAAATTCTTTCAGGCACTACACATTTAGTTATCCTTTTTTCCTTTGTATATAGTTTTCATAACAACACCTACCTCCTTGTAATTTCTAAAGTACTTATCTCAAAGCAGTTTCATTATTTTAAAATGAATGGTGTGAAAACGTTCCCAAGAATTGTATTATTTTATGGTCAGATAGACAAGCAATCATATATTTACTTTAGACCTATTTATTAACTTTATATGCTTTTTCCAAGGACTCTTGGCAGTTGGACATATTTTTCTTCCTTTACCAATCTCATATTTAATAGGAAAAGACAGTAGTATGATTCTGAGATTATTATTAAAAGGCCACAAAAGACAAATTAAAAAAACTTTTTTATATAGAGTAGGATATCTTTTTCCAGGAATTCAGCTTGAGAAGAGCTCACAAAATGACTGGATTCCAAGTATAATCTGGAACGTCTATATTTGTCTTATGTTTTATTCCTATATATTTTTGTTAATTTTCATAGAGAATTTATCTTGGTAACCTTTAACTGGAAATTATGTGGCACATTTATAAATATATGTGTATATGTAGATTTTTTTTTAAAGCTATGTTCAACTTGGGGGTGTCAGGTAATCAGAATTTGGTATTTTAACCCAACACTCTGAGAAATGGCTGAAGACCAGGGAGGAAGGGTCCTCACATGAGGAACAACGGATTATTCATGGTTTATAACATCAACACCTAGCACAGTACTTAGCCCACAGTAATGTTTAATGAATGAACAAAGAGGGGGAAAAAGGCATCTGAGCACCTAAAGTCGGGTCACGTTTTTGACAAAGAAGGGCCCCCACTCAATATTGTCTCTAACAGGCTGAGTCTCTAATTTCCTTACTGGGAGGACAGGACAGTAACTTCCTGAGAATCCTCATATAGTAGGTACTGAAGCAGCAAGCTAGATCAGAAGGCTATTGTGAACTTGACACATTAATAATGAAAACTGAGTGAAAATCCCCAAACCCAAGTCCAAAATGAGGTAGTCAGTTACCTAAAATGGCTTAAATTATGATCTGTATCTCTGGATGAAGAAGGCATGAAATGCATACAAAGCACTGTAGGTCTTCCAAAATTCCTAACATAAAATCTGACCCTCCAAATTTCAATTACCTGGAGAATTCACTTCTGTGACTACCTCACTTCTTGATGGTGCCAAGTGAATAAAGCTTTATTAAAAAGAGTCCTGAAAATATCTGGGCACTCATTCAATTCAGCAACTCATCTAGTACTGAATGAAGGACGGACACTTTTGCTGACTGTTCAGCAAATTTACTTCATGATGAAGCAACAACTGGCAAGAACCAGATGGAGAAGAGATGCGTCGGGACCAGAAGGCACACGTGCTGGTGATGGTGTCTCGGTGCCTGGCATTGAGCAGCCCATTCATTTTACTCAGTGGGGATGTGAATGCCACTAGTCAGGGTGCAGGGTCTAGATGTGAATGTTCTGGGGAGACGGCTGGACAGTAGCTCCGTGCTCTGGGTGGAGAGTTTCCTTACGTGGGAGAAACAAGAATGGACAAGGGGAAGCAGGCTTTCCCCCAGGGGTCAAAGAGCAAGGTCAAAATTCCAGGCAGAGGCTCAGGAAAAGAACCTGGATCAAAGGCTAGGCCCCAAAAGGTCAGAATAACAGTAACTGGATCTCAGCAATGAGAATGGAGCCAGGAGCAAGAATGGCTTTTGAATCTGAGCCACCATGATCAAGTACATTCATATTCACGGCTTTATTTTCCTCACCCTTTCCTTTCTAAAGAGAAGCAAAGCCAAAGACACAGACTTGGGGTCATAAAATTTAGCTTGAGTCCCTGTTTTCTCTATCTTACATGTGATGCTGAAACTTTCTGGGTGTGGATAAAATGGGAACACTCATTATTTCTACCTTGCAGTATCACTGTAAGGTTCAACTAACATTGTAAAGAGGGGCCTGTTCTATAAACTCCAAGGGCTACAGGACTATTACTTGTTGCTATAATTATTGTTGTAACAACGATGCTGCCTGCTGGGAGCTACAACTGGTCTCAGATGATGGCTGAGTAAATGAATTATGTGCCCTACAACAGGCCTCAAGTGCTCAGCTGATAAATGCTATGACAACTGCTTTGGCACTCTGAACCCTGTCCATTGTAACTTAAGCATCATTTTCTATCTCCACTGATAACGTGAAAAGCATCTGGGATGTGGGTGGGTCCATGACGCTCTGTCATATGGTCTGGTAAGCTTTGGAGCGTGTTAGTGACCAGCCACTGGCGCCTTTCACATTTGCTGAGTGGCAGTCTGATACCATTGTTTCACATTTTGACTGTGTCCATGGTGTCTCGAAGAGAACAGAAATCTCTGCGTAATCGGCTTATCCAATGTGAGCTGAAACAATGATTCTGTGTGCCTGGCTGACCCCGTTCTTCCTCTCTCATGATGGGGGCCTTGCTGTGTCTTCGGGGTGGAGGGCAAACTCATCACGGTATCATTGATAACTGTTTTGGTAGCTTTACCAGCAGTTCTGCCATTCTCATGGTGAAAGACGATCCGGAAGACCCACCTCTGAAAGCTGTCTTTGGTCAGCACATCTTAGTTTCAGAACGTCAGTGATCTAAAACTTATGTCAACAAGACGAGATAGTTCAACCAGGACTTTCTTAACAACAATACCGGGAGCATTTCACTCAGATAACAATGTTCTCGGTGTTATCTGTCACAGGACTGTGAAGCATCCAGACTGAATTCATCTGGCCTAAAATCCCTGGGGAACCTTTTAAACACTTGGTTCCAAGAAAGCTTTATAGAGAATCATGGTATTGAAAAGAGCTGGGCTTGCTGATCCTGCTCAATATCCACAGCCTGAGGCCATCCCAAACCGACAGTTTATTATCGTTGAACATTTTTATATATATATTTTTTAGCTTCACTAATAAAATAGAGAGTCCCTGAACTGTTTAAAAACGTGAGCTGATATGCAAGGCCACAGCTTTCCAATTAAGGTGAAAAAGAATACTATCTCGTTGTGTCTGATACCCAACCTACGGGGCAGCCTGACCACAGAGCAAGGTGCAGACATAGGCAAACAGCGGGCACCAAACACATACACAGTCATTAACTCTAACTTGCTTGATTTCAAAGCAGACCCAAGGCAGCCTCAAATTGTACCATGTACGTACACTTCTTTAAAGTGAGGAAATGAAGACCAAGGTAAATTTTAAGCAGAAATGAATACGCTGCAGCCAGGGAAGAGGTCAGCACAAAGGGCGCACGCCTTAAGGTTCTGCCTGGTCGGGAAGGTGACTTACAGACTCAACTGTGAGTCTGCGCCAATAGTCAAGGGACAAAATCAAACCCAGAGCACTATCTGACTCTCAGGGTCCCCAAGGACCAAGCAAGCACTGGTTGGCCTTAGAATTTCCCCGGGGATTCTTCGTCCTGATTCATGACAGTGCTGCCAAACACGTGCTGCTGCCTTGAACTGAATCTTATTTTCAACTGGAGGCTACCATTAAACTCTGTGGTCTCCAATGGACTGGATTCTTGAATTGGACTCTGTTTCAAACAGATGTGACAAACCAAGCTATCTCTCAGATGTGAAAGTAAAATTCACTAGGATATTAGGATACTAGTACACTTTACAGGATACTAAGTATCCTGTAGATAGAAGTAAAAATTTGGTCAAACTGCTAATTCAACTCAAAATTGTGTCAAATGGAATGCATCACCCTCTTCTTGTGTTTCTGACAAACTATAGAAAGTGCTAAATGTTGATTATCGCTCATCAATGGTGGTGTAATTCCTGGACGAAGACCTGGAACGGCTGAGTCTCCTGGTAACAGATTTCCCAATCTGCATGCTGACAGATACAGTGAGCATTTGGGAATCTTAAACTGAGAAGCTGACATGTGGGTATGATCCAGGTCCCTGCCACCTGAGTAGGCACCTGATGGGAGACCCATAAATGGGCAAGGGGCGCTCTTTACTAGACACTATCTTTCCTTCAGTATGTCCTGTGATTTAGTGATAATATTGTAGCAGACAGTTTCTATACCTGCATGACATTGTATCTTCAACAATCAGGTGGACGCAGCACAAAAAAATACTTCTAAGAGGGCCTATAAAAACAATTCACTGGGTTAATATCTCTAACGCTAACCCTCGTGTATTAACCAACGTGAAACCACTTTGTTCTTATAAAATAAATTTAAGGCTAGTCAATGAAATAGCTTAAAATGGTATAATGATAAGTGGAGTTAGATAACTAAAATATTAGAAATTTACTATACTGGAAACACCACCTCGTTGAAGACTTATTTCCATAGAGAAATTACTTTAATGTATTTGAAAATATGTTTGAATGGAGCACCTGCAATTTCACAAAAATGTTGTAATATATGACCATTTAAATACATGCCTCTAGCCCCTAGAAGTCATAAGAATACTATATAATGAAGTGACTTTAAAAATAAATAAACAGGGGCTGGCCGAGTAGTACGTTGGTTAAGAACTGGCTTGAGATGCCAGAGGGCCCCGGTTCGGATCCCACATATGAGGGCCAGTGACACTGCCCTCCACAGCTAAGATGCTGAACAACAGCTCAACCTGGAGCTGGGTTGTGGTGAGTCACCTGTGATGGCGTAGGCTGCAGCCCCTGTGGCAGTGGATTGCCATGGGCTACGGTATGTAGCCAGCAGCCAGCGTGAGCGGCCAGCAGCCGCAGTGAGCGGCCGTCCAGAAGCCGGCGACTGATCTGCCTCGCCTGGGAAGAGCGCAATGATGGTGCCAACTTGGGCCAGTGAAGCAACGTCCTTCACAACTAGACTGAAGAACAAAAGGACAGCAACTTGTCTGTTTGCATCCCCCAATTCCCCAATAAAAAAATAAATATAAATAAATAAATAAATAAATAAATAAATACATAAACACACCAGAAGTTATACTTACAAATAAGTGTTATTGCTAAAAGCACTCACTTTGGGAGGCTATATGCTTGTGCTAAAATGCTGTTTCATGTTAAAATTCTGCTTGAAACTTCTCTTCAGAGTTGTTCCCAGAGCAAATTACTATGTCACAGAAGACAAAGTGCCTTTATTTTACTGTCACTTTTTGCTTCCTCTGAACAATTTAACCCCAGCTAGGCCACTCACTTTTTTCACCAGACTTACAATAAGAACGACTTTGACTATTTCCTAGACTCTAATAAACCTTTAAAGCCAGGGGTTTAAAAAGTTAAAATTATTCAAAAGAATGTGCTGTAAGATATAACATCAGATTCAATCCAGAGGTACAAAAATATTCTGAATGATTCTATTTCTGCAATAACTGTAGTTTTCCCATATAACTATTTGGAAAGGAAGGCCACTTCACTTGGATTTGGAAATCTTGGTATGTTTAAAAATAATTTTATTACTTCATAGTTTGAGCTTTTATGGTGGAAATAAAACAAGCTTCATAGAAAAAGTGCTGTCAGGTGCTTTAAATACAGGTGTGTTGAGAGCAATCCATTTCTTAGAACTGAGGAAAAGAGAAAGGAGATGAGAGGAGGATTTTAAAATAAGACGGACTAATACAGCCCTGCTTATGCAAAGCAGAACAGCTCTTGAAAGCTAGATAATGTGATTACCGGTTAAAATGTTAAGTTCTGTGAGGCTGACAAAAGCTAATAGGAAACCAATTCTGCTACTTCAGGTCAATGGCTGTAACCAGAAAAAGATGGGCTCTTTCTTTTTAAAGTCCACAAGCCTTTTTCTGAAGGGCATGTCTCTTAATAACCTTCATTAACTTCTGTTTGGTTGCCTAAGAGTTGTCTCTAATCCAAAAAAAGTTTAACACAGTCTCAGTAGAGATCGTGTTTATTTAAGTTTGTTGGAAAAACATTCCTATCATTTCAAGAATGACTAAATATTTTTCATTCACATAGTTAGCATTCCAGACCATGTTTTCCTGCCTCTGTTGATTAGATGAAAATTAGCAGGCCCGCGTCTGAACTATTAGCTTCAATTATTATCTTAGTAGGAAAATTATGAGACGCCCAGCAACGATGCCCTTTTAGGTACGGGAAGTGGAGAGCAGGGGACGTAAACAGCAACCTGCTCCCTTGAAGGCCACTTCAACAGGGAAATACTCGACAGCAGGGACTACTGAATACTGTTAAAATCAGAGGCAAAGGTTCTTCTGATGTGTTTCAGAATCAGCTCTGAACAATGACATTCCAATGTTATTTGAAATATCTAAAGACATTTTCAATTACCAGTGAAAAATCAAAATACTGTGGAATTCATCCCTGAAAAATGTCTGATGCTTCGGATAAAGACCCAGGTTAACGCGTGGTCATCTGCTATGCATCTGTTACTCAACATATGACCTTATTTGGACAAGCAAAAAAAACAGACTGTGCTATATTTTAACTTCCATTTATGGAACTACTTTCCAGGACTCTTAAGAGTTAAAGGATGGAACGGCATGCCTAAGAGTCTTTGAGATATTACGAATCTTTTATTACTTTTGGACTACTAATAATAGCCGAGAATATGGCACTGAAGCAATACCACCCATAAACTGAGTTTTGATCCCTGTTATGTGCCAGAATGTTAATACCATGTGACCCTGTGGCATCGCTGACTTCACTGCCTCTCGGGTCGGCCAAACTATGTTTGACACCCTGCCACAGAAGCAGTAGCTTAATCATTTGAGATACTGTTCAGTGAGGAAGTATTATGGGCAGGGCTGGAAACATTTTTTTCTTGTTTCAAGGAATTCCCACCCAGATATGTGCCTGGTACAGCCTTTTCTGGCAGCCTGCAAGAAACATCATTTGAAGGGAGGCTTGATTCAAACTGTTATCATTGGCATTTCTGGGAAAGAATATAATGCTCCTACACAATTAGGATCGATGATGATGAGGAGCTCAGTATATGTGACAGCTCACAGACTTCCAGTCCTTTAGAGGAACGCAGCACGCTATGTCTATTGAGTGCCTGATGGAGAAGTGGCTACCTAAAGCCACACAGGTCCAGAAATGGCTAACACCCTCTCTCCACCACTGTCCCAAGTAGGCCCAGAATTCCTCAGGTAAGGGATCGAAGAAAGCAAGGTGGCAGGAAGAAAGAGAGTTGATTGTCTGGTTCAATCACATTCCATCCTAAATCCGGAGAATTAGAAATAATCCAGGCACAGGAAATCTCTTAGTCCTCCACTTCAAGAGTTGATTAAGTCTAGCAGAATTATTAGGCCTGCCTGCAATTCAGCTCAGTTTCAGATAACAACTCTGCAAATAACACTCATTTTCAGTGTTTATGACAGAAAAAAATTTTTAAAAATACTGAAGTATACAGAAAAATATGATGGGCCCATTACCCACCACTGACAATCTACATATAACTCTGATTTCCTGTCTGAGATGGGAAATGGATTTTGCTTTTGTTTCAGAGAAACAGAAACAGTAGAAAGGAAATTACCCATTCACCCAGCCACAAGTATGGAGGTTATTTACTGGCAACCCAAATCATAATATTGAATGTTACCTTGTAAAACAGTACCTATCTTTTCCTAGTGATACTCTTGGTGTTGGCTCTGAAATCCCCAAAGTCATCAAAACCATCAACTCCTCCCAGCAGGAGACTCTGTACATAGTAGGCCTGGCGAACACTCAGGTCACAGGGGCCACCCAGGTGGGATCCAGCCACAGCCCAAGATGAGACAGCAGATCAAGCCTGACATCAAAACTTCTAAGTGATGATGAAGTTCTTATCTCTTGTGTCATCAGGTGTCGTACGCAGCCAAGCTGGCGTCACACCTGTCCACATCTCTTGCATTTTTCTTATTGAGTCAACATGGGCATGTCTCATACATCTTGCAACCAAAAATTCCCTCTTTTACACCGTATCTTACCTTTAATTATAAAGCAAAAAAAAATTTTTTTTTTAATGGAAAATGGCACTCTGTCCTTAGGGTCCCTCTGACATTAAGAATCAGCTTAGGTTTATACTTGACGTTATTGGGGGAAAAAATGGCAAATTACTCTCAATACCTAACTGTGATGTTAAAATAAAAATTCCTGCCTGTAAAAGTAGGTGAAATACCAATGACTGGCACCTACACACTTGCAAGGCATGTCTTCAAAGCTGTACATTAAATGCAACAGTGAGCACTGGCCTTGGAGGGTCTGGGGAAGCCCCACTTAAACTGTGATTGTGGGTTTCAGGGGATAAACCGAGACAGAATACACCAACCTTCAGAAACCAGTTTTGGAAGGCCCCATGGCTGCCCCTGGGAGTAAGTCGAGAGCTAAGGGCTCATCGGGATGGTGAGCAGTCAATCTGAAGCTAATTGGGCCACTAGCCTCTAGATATTTGGGCCCATCATGTGCCAAACACACTTCACATGACACTTGGCTTTTTGTTCTCAAAGTGTGTGTTTTCAAATACAAGCATTCTATCATGATTCCTTTCTGCAGCTGATCAGAGGTCCAAATGGCCATCAGCATTTGAGGCTCTGGTTAAGAAATCCTGTGTCAGGGTTTGCTGCCTGACTCCGCTAAGCAGGAGATCTGTAAGAGGAGTCTGGCTGTGGTTTCCTAGTCTAGTCTTTACCGAACTCGCTCACTCATCTTTTATTTATTAACAAGTTTTGAGCACCTACGTACATGTCAGGTGCCGTTTTAGGGATTCAAAACAATATGGTAACTTCCTAACTCAGGGGAGCTGTGTAGCCTCTTCCAGGCTACTGGCCAAAAGGGGGTGCAGTACACTGTTTGGCATCTCAGAGGCAGGGTTCCTGCAGGGTCCAGAGCCTGGGCTCTCGGGACACACGGCTCTGCCACTCTTGAGCTGTATGACTTTGGGCAAGTTACATGACCTCTGAACTTTGGGTTCTGTGATGGTAAATCAGGATACAGTATCTGCACAAAAGGGAAGCTGTAAGGATCAGATGAACTGATATTCTTATAGCATTTAGGCCTGGCTCATAGTCAGTGGGCAAAAAATACTGGCTTCTGTCTTAAGGGCAAGAAATAAGACGATGCACATGGTGCTAGATGCTGAGGAAGATGCCTACTAGGTGCAGAGTCTCCTGCTGGGGGGAGTTGATGGTTTTGATGACCTTGGGGATTTCAGAGCCAACCACCAAGAGTATCGCTTTTCAAGAACTAGATAGATGTTGCTCCGCTTTTTGTTTTTAGTTCTTAAAGGAGATAAGGACATAGCTTCCATGTCCTTAAATTGTAAACTTCATATGCTAGTGCATGCATTTCCATCTTAGCTCTTTACAAGGGTCAGAAAATAAAGATAATGTGTGATTAATGAACAAGTAGAAAAAAGCCAGCGGAGCAAAACCTAAGATTACAGTTACAGACATACAGACTGGGATGGCTTATCTGTATACCTGAATTGGGTGTTGACAATAACTTGGTAAGACTTAATCATGAGAGTACTTAAGTGCCAATTTAAAAAGCACTTAAGTACTTGCGAATCAAGTTAGCTGTCAAGCAACAGCCTGGTCTGTAAGGGCCCCCAGGCTCACGTCCCCAGTCCTGCAGGAGTAACCGAGCACATTATGTTGTCACTTGGAAGGTATGTATCTTTAATAACAACAACAGCAGCCACAACACGGTTCTTCCTCCCTGCAGGTCCTAACACACCATATTAGGTAGTGCAGTAATTTACTTAGAAAAAGATTCTAAAACCACAATCCTTGTGTGGGGTCCTTTCATATAATTTCAGGTTCTGACTATGCACCTTGGGACCATAACCAATAGGGTGAGGGCTAAAACGTGTTATGCAATTGTGCACACAGTAATTTCTGTATAAACTGCATAAATACCTATGTTTCTGTTTTTCTCAAAACAACTCTGGCTGATTGCTTATTCCACATTAACACCTTGCTTTTTCCTTATTTTATCCAATCCTTCTGCTATTCTGAAATCACTTAAAATGCCACTTAAAAATGCTATTGAGTAACAGTTGAGAGAGATATTTTCAAATAGTTCCATAGACTTTCTTGGAGCCTATGAACTAAGCAATACAATTCATTCACCTTGTATTATTTTGTATGTTTCTTCTTCTTATTGATACGTAACTTTTTCGTCTCGTTATCTTAGCTGTGTACTTTTTTGAATCCCACACTGAAAGAATCTTTTCGTCTTTCTATTTATTACAACTTACAATGAGAGGGTTCCTGGAGGGCAAACGCAATCCTATATGAAACTCGCTCCTTAACTAAGTTAAAAACAAGAAACACAAAATAGATTAGTTCTCTGAGAACTAGACAATGGAAGCTTCTGAAGGACTCCACGACGAGAGAAGTGCTAGAGCATGAAGGTGACAGAAAGGACCTGGGACCAGCAGAGTCTCACAGCATGAAAACAAGATCTGGCAAGGTGGAGGGCTCGGCAGGGACAGAAGGCTTGAGAAGCAAACCCCAGGGTATGTTCCAAAGGTATCCTTCCCCTGAGGTCCCCAAAGTGGGACAAGAGGGTGGGCAGGACACCGCATCAAAAACACCTGGAGTACTTGTCAAACTGCAAATGATGTCCTCCCCTGTCATCCGACTCCTGTCTCTCCCAATACCAGGCCAAAGGCCAGAGATGAAGAAAGACGAATAAGGGAACTAGCGACAGGGGCATGAGTAAATGGAGATGGCATTCGGGAGCAGGGTTAGCAGACAAAAATGGAGCTGCACCCAACAGGCTTCAGTTTATCTCAGCTCAGCCACGTAAGGGCAATTGACCTTGGAGGAAGTGATCTAAATCTCTTCCAGCTTTAATTTCTTCATCTCTTCAATGGACTGATCAGTCCTTCAGCACAGGGCTGTTGTGAGGATTGAATGAAATCAGGTACAAATATAAAGCACTTACCTCACAGTACCTGAATGATGACATTTCTTGTCTCCTGGTTTAATCTGAAAACAGCCTAAATATTTTCTGTGACGTTAACTACTTGTCCCTTATTTATCTTCCTGTCCAATGCTATATGTGGATTATGGGAGATCCTTAATACATTTTTTGGAACTAATGGCTAACCAAAACTATCATTCTTGTCTCAAACAGTAGAAGATTAGATTACAACTCTATGCATATGCTGTGACATCAAACTCTAAGTGACCAAACTAGCATTCATTTCCTTCCCAAACATCTATATGATGTAAGAATAAATCAGTTAGTTCCACATATAGTAAGAATAAATCAGTTAGTTCCGTGTGTGTGTGTGTGTGTGTGTGTGTGTGTGTGTGTGTGTGTGTGTGTTTTCTATTCAGGAACTGCTTCCCTTCTCTACTCACCATGATAAATATGCTAATGAGTGCAAAAGATGAACGCAAAAAGATTTGCCTTCCCTCCGTTTATTTTCAAAGGAAAGGCCCTTTTTTTCCCCCAAAGTTTTTTTAGTCTTTCCATTTATGATTCAAGACTTGTGCAGTTAAAGGGTTAGTGGTTACTGGATTACATATTTCTGCTTTTAATTTCTCTTACATCTCTTACATTATCATGCACATACATGTACTTAAATATTTCAAGTTGACCACAGACTGTCCCTAATTTGTAGGGATAGTCCCACCTTTATCTGCTTCAGCAAGGCACCCTTTCTTGTGAAGCCAACTGTACACCATCACATGTAATTCTGTACACTCCTTTTTCCAGGGCTGAAACGCTGCCTTTAGGGAGTGGGAGGAGTATACTATGAGGGGGTGGGTGATTGCCACAAAATTGGTCATCTGGAAGCTATCAAGTTTTGGAGTGTGGCAGCTGTGCTCCGTGTAGAGTAATGATGAGGATGGTGATGTCAATAGAACTAGAGTGCTCCAACTTAAATTTTTATATGATTTTTAAGGTCTTCAATAATGCTAACCCCTCAGAGGTTAATGAAGCTAGTCAGACAAACTCTGAAGTCTGAGTTTATGAAAATTTAAGTAGAAGCAAAAGACTTCTTGATATAGGACTTAATCTACTTAACTGAAATTCTGAAAAGAGCTGTCAGTTCCTTAACAGCTGTTTTTAAATATCCGGGAAGAGTCCATGTTCAACACAGATTAATTTCTGACCCACTTTAGTTCACTTTACTATGCAAATGTTTCTTAATGACGAATACTCTCTAGGGGATCTGTCAGTATAAATAATCAATCTCTTTTCTGCACTAACAGACATGGACACAGGATTAAGGCTGACATGAGTTAAGTGTGCAAACAGTCCTCCCAAGATGGAAGAAATGAACTGAAACAGAGGTTGGGACATAAAGGTTAGTTCAGGATGCCTCAGGCTCCTCTCCATTGAGTGGGGATGAGACGTAGTGAGTGCAGATAACCAAGACGTAAGTAAAAGCCTGAGGGGAACTGCGAAGAAGCCACAGCCATTGTGGTATGAGAAGTAGGATGACTGCTCAGAGTGAGGGCACTCGGCAGCGAAAACTGCCTCTGATGGCTTCAGGTTTCTCTTCTAGCTGCCAGGACTCCTGGGCTTACGGAAGCATTAGAAGTGTCGAACATGCTTGAGTCATGGGTCTGATTTCCAATTTTATTTCACTGCACTGACCTTTGTATGTTAATTAGACTTGAAGTGAACGGAATTAAAATGTATAGTCTTATACCATAAAGTGTTCAGATAAGCATATCTGCAGCGGTAAAATAGAGACCACACGATTCTCATTGTAAATGTACCACCTTTCCCCCAAATGATTAGTTGTGGCTGCGTGATAAATTTATCTGCAACTGGTAACAGCATGAAGCAGACATTATGCCCGAGGAGATAAAAAAACAAACAAGAACGTACTGGCAGGAGCTTATCCAACACGAGACATTCGCCAGGGATTCATGAAAACCTACAAGGCTTACCTTCACACACGGGGCAACACTCCCCAGGCACTTTGACCGGGTTCATGCAGCTCTGGCCGCAGGCTGTGGCCACGCAGTGCGGCTCTCCGTTGATGCACTGGCAAAATGTGCAGTCATCTTCCCGCCACCGGTCTCCATGGGCACGGATCTGACCATTGGCATAGCAGCCGGCAGGATTGTTAAAAGGATACACTGGATCTAAATTAAAACGTGAGTTCAGAGTAAGATGAAGGGCATTCTAAATCTTCTCTCTGCTTGCACCTGGAGATATGTTTTCCCAGGTTCTAGTTATCAGCACTTCTTATTTAGCTGTGGTCAGCAGCAGCTCAGGAGTACATGAGGTGTCTCTAGTGGGGACATGCGAAAGCAGCTGTCATACTAAATTTATGTCCAACCATCCTGAGACTGCACACAGGACAGGGAATCTGTGGCAGAAAAAACCAACGTCCAGGTGTCATCACTTCACAGAGCTGCACACGTTTGGGCACAGAGCTGTGGGTTGGCCATTAGAAAACGCAGGTCCATTTTAGGCCCTGACAATGTCTTCTGAGTTGTCGATTTATATGTTTATCACACCTCAATTTCACCACCTGTAAAGGGGAAAGATTAATGCTGCCATCTAACTTAGAGTGATGCTGTTACTTTTAAGACTAACAGAACTCTCTCTCTTGGTGCCTGGAGGTCCATAAGGACAACAGTGGGGAGGACAGCAGGCTCTCACTGGCCTCCCCTGTTCAGGACACGGCTGGTTTAGACACACCATGGGTCACTGCTGGTACCAGGGAGGGAAGACTGTAAACCTATGTTATATTTCTCCCCACAAGCTGGACAGCCAAACAGCAGCTGAGGTTGGCGGACAAAAGTATTGCCAAGGCCGACGTAAAATAAAATGTTTTCTGAGGTTACTGACCAGGACATAAATACTGCATACAAAGTCCCCAATATCATTATGAGAGCAACGAGATACATTGCTCCATTTTCTTTTTTCAGAAACACATAAAAATCTGATCTCAACAATCAAGTGCTGATGTGCTGAGAGCGAAGTCCATGCAGTTTTAAGTTCATCTCTCTTTATTCTAAAGAGGTAATAATTATAGGGTGTTATCAGAAAGTTAGAGGCCGAAATTTAAAATCGAGCAGTCACTGCTTTAGAAAGGCAATGTGCCAGAAGAGATGAAGGGGCCAAGAGACCAGCGTTAGATAAGACTTTATAAATTTCTTTATAAAAATTATTACACTGCATACTTCATTTCTACTTTGAGCCTGGACCTGAATTCCTGGAAGTGAGACATAACCAGATCCGTGCCCAGACAACTCATAATATGATTATTACACAGAGGTTCATATCTGTGTTTTTACACCACCAACTGCTACATAGTTTCAGAGACTATTACAAACTGGGGGTAGCTAGGGAACAAATCAATGGGGAAGGTTAAAAGTTTGATGTAGTTCTTAAAAATTCCAACGACACCTAAAAAGTGAATCATCTTTCTCCTGTGTTGGCTAAAATAATTCCTACCAGAGGAAAGGACGTCACCATTATGCACAATTGTTCAAAGTTCAGAATGTACTTTGTATACTTTAAACCTTTTTCAGATCTTCAATATGATGTGATAAATATAGCTCGAACTTTGAAAAGGGTTTTAGGAGAACAGAAAAAAGTACGGGACATGGCCTGGCATTTTCAGGAGCGAAGATAGGGGCAGAGTGAACTTCAGGCACAAGACTACCATGTCTGATTCCAGACTGAAGGTCCGTGGCCCAGTCAGGACAAGGAGACACCATGGCCTTCCTAGGGTGAAACAGTATAGTGTGTGTGGATCAGAGACACAGTCGGGCAGGGGCTATTGTTCCTGGCTTCCCGGTGAACTCAAGACGACTTTTCTGAACTTTAGCATCCTAATCTCTAAAAGCTGTGGGTTATAGTGAATGAAATTCAGAGTATCATTCTGAAATGTTTATTATTTCTGAATACCAGACATGGAAGGGTAGAAGACCCTGCTGGAGGAACATGGAACTATTGCTTCTTGGAGGGAAAAGGGGAATATAGAGAAAGCAGGTGCCGGAGAGCCTTCTGCCCAGGGCCACAGCTGACACTCGGCTGGGCCTTGAGCCGGTGTCGCCACCATGCTACAACATGACCACACTCTCACACCACACATTTTCAAAGGGCAAGCAGCAGGGCCCTGCCCTCACCTGGAGGGGCATGGGTATTGGAAAACAGGCAGGGTGAGCTCTTCTCTGAGCTGACTAGTTGAGACTGTCAGTGACTAGGGCTGTCTTGTCCAAGCTGAGCAATCCAAGGAGAGGAGAAGGTGAATTCTAATGTCAGGATGAACAGAATGCCTCCAGTACTTGCTGAGGAGCTGCTAGAACTTCAAGGGAGGAATGCAAAGCACTTCCGGGAAATTTCATGTGGAAACAGGTGACCTACTGTCTACACCAGGGCATAACTTCCATTGGAAAGTATTTTCACACAGTCTGCCTGGCATTATCAAAGCCCTAAAAGACAAACCACAATGTGATTTAAAAAAAAAAAAAGAACTCCTTCAATATTCCTCTATTTTTGGGTGAGACTGAATTAGGTCAGTTTTGATTCTAAAACTCTGAGCCATGAATATTCTTATTAATCTTTAATGAACAGGGATCAAATATATGATGATGGAAGGAGAACTGACTCTGGGTGGTGAACACACAAGGTGATATATAGATGATATATTATCTGACACCTATGTGTTTTGTTGACCATTGTCACCCCAATACACTTTAATTTAATTAAAAAAAATCTTTAATTAGCACTTTTCTTACCTTCGCACACGGGGCAGCACTCCCCTTCAGGCACGTAGTACCTCTCGCAGTTCAGCTCACCGCACTGGGCAGTGAAGCAGATGGAAACACCCCCTTGGCATCGACAGAACCGACAGTTGTCCATTCGAAACATATCTCCATCATTATATTCCACATTGTTGAATACACAGGCTGGCTTTGTTTCTGAAAGGAGTTCAAATAAACAAGGCATATTCAAAGTCATTTTTGAGTGGTGTCCTTTTATGCTTTTCAAACAGCCTCTAGAAAATTCTGCCTGATGGCAGGGGGTTATAATTTGATGGCAGGAGGTTATAATTTGATTCATTTTTTTTTTTGGTAACTGAAGCACTAAAGCAATATAAAGTAAAATAAAACGTAACTAAAATATTGTTATCCTCTTTCTCCCGAGGATTTGAAATCCCCCTTAGCAAAATCTACATTGACTTCCCCCTACTCCAAATAAAGGGAACTATTTGACCATGAAACTGACATATCTGATATGTGCTATAAAGAGATTACATTTGTTTTGTTAAGTTATTCTCTACCTCAAATAAATGATCCTGTGTTCACATTAGGTTTTGTTCTGCCTCAAAAAATTTATCTAAGCCTTTCTGGACGTGACGTTCTTCTACCCTAGTGTTCTTTCCTAAATTCTTTTTTCTTTCTATGTGTTTTAATACTTTGTAATTTTAAAGGTACTTGGCCTTTAACAAAACTCTTTCTACATGCATTACTTCATGTAATCCCAGTAACAAAGGTGTGATGTAGATATTAGTATTCCGAGTTAAGAAGTGTCCAGGAGATCCTAGGTAATTTGCTCAAAGTCACACACTTCGCAAATGACAGAGGCAAAAAAAGTAGCTCTTCAACTGAAACCTTGTGATCTTTCCATCATGTTTCAAGGTTATGTTCTGCTAAGAACTCAAAGCCCTGCATTTAGAATTCTCATCACGATACCAATGATTTAAAATTTTTTCTCTGCCCTGAAACACTCTCCCTAAAGTCATTCCTTAATTTTGGTTGACTTAAAAGAACTCCCATCAGACAACTATATCACAAGAAAAAGAAAACTACAGATCAATATATCTTATGAATATAAAAGTCCTCTAAAACAATACCAGCAGACTGAATCCAGTAACACATAAAAAAGATTATATACCATGACCAAGTGGGATTTACTTTAAGAATGCAAAGTTGGTTTAATATCCAAAAATCAATTCATGTAATATGGCATGTCAACAGAATAAAGGACAAAAAAACATAAAATCATCTCAACAGACATAGAAAGATCATTTGACAGAATCCAATACCCTTTAATGATAAAAATTCAATTAACTAGGAATAGAAGGGAACATCCTCAACTTGATAAATGGCATTTACGAAAAACTAACAGCTAACATCATACTTAGTAAAAGACTGAATGCTGTCTCCCTAAGATCAGGAACAAGACAACGATGTCCACTCTCATCCCTTCAATTCAGCATTGTATTGGAGGTTCTAGCCAAGGAAATTGGGCAAGAAAAAGAAAAAATATCCAGATTGGAAAAGAAGCAGTAAAACTACCTCTAGTTGCAGATGACATGATCTTGTACATTAAAAAAAATTCTAAAGGAACTAAAAAACTATCAGTACTAATAAACAAGTTCAACAAAATTTCAGGGTACAACTGCAATTCAAATAAATTGTACATCTACACACTAGCAATAAACAATCTGAAAATGATGTTAAGAAAACAATCCCATTCACAATAGCATCAAAAAGAATAAAATATTTAGTTATATATTTAATAAATGAAGTACAAAACATGTACTCTGAAAACTATAAAACATTGTTTAAAGAAATTAAAGAAAGCCTAAAGAAATGGAAAGCCATCCATGCTCTTGGATTGGAAGATAACATTGTTAAGATAAAAATATTCCCAAAATTGACCTACATTCAATATAATCCCTATCGAAATCCTAGCTGGTTCCTTTGTAGAAACTGACAAGCCAATCCTAAAACTCATGTAGAAATGCAAGGGACCCAGAATTACCAAAACAATCTTGAAAAGAAGAATAAAGTTGGGGGACTCACACTTCCTGATTTCAAGACCTACCACAATATTACAGTAATCGATATAGTATGGTGCTGGCATAAAAAACAGATATATAGTTCAAAGGAATTAGTTCTGAGTTTAGAAATAAACTCTCACATTTACTGACTTTTGACAAAGGTGCCAAGACAATTCATTGAGGGAAAGAATAGTCTTATCAACAAATGCTACTGGGGCAACGAATATCCATGTGCAAAACACTGAGAATGAACCGCTACGTAATCAAATTGTATATAAAATTTAACTCAAAATGAATCATAGAGCTATGATCTAAATGTAATAGCTACAACTACAGAGCTCTCAGAAGAAAACAGGAGTAAATCTTTGTGAGTTTGTATTAGGTAATGGTTTCTTAGATATGACACCAAAAACACAAATATCAAAAGAAAAAATAGTCATATTGGACTTCATCAACTTTTTGTGCTTCAGAAAATACCATCAAGAAAGTGCAAAGGTAGCCCACAGAATGGGAGAAAATATTTGCAAACCATTTAAAGGCATTGTATCCAGAATATATAAATAATTTTTATAACTTAACAGTAAACAATAACCCAAATTGAAAAACGAGCAAACATTTGAATAGGCATTTTTTCCAAATAATATAGAAATGGCCAAGAAGCACATGAAAAGATGCTTAACATCATTAGTTATTAGGGAATACCAATCAAAGCCACAATGAGACACTACTTCATATGCTTAGATGGCTATAATAAAAAAGATATAAATAATAACAAGTGTTGATGAGGACTCGAGAAACTGCAACTCTGATACATTGCTGGTGAGGATGTAAAAGTACAGCTGCTTTGGAAAACAGCAGTACTTCCTAAAAATATTAAATATTGTACAAAGTTACTATACGATCCAGCAATTCCACTCCTAGGTGTATACCTAAGAGAAATGAAAATATACACCCACATTACAACTTGTATGCAAGGGTTCATAGCAGCAGTATTCACAAGAGCCAAACAAAGCGGAAACAACCTAAATGTCCATCATTTGATGCCTGGATAAACACAATGAGGTATATCCATCCGTACAATGAAATATTTCTTGGCCATAGAAAACAACAAAGTTCTGAAATATGCTACTAAGTTCATTAGTATGCTAATTGTAAGAACCCAGTCATAAAAGACCTAAAAGACCTACTATATGATTCTATTTATTAGAAATGCCCATAACAGGCACATCTGCAGAGACGGAAAAGCAGATTATTGGCTGCCTAGGGCTGGGGGCTTTAGGATGAAATGGGGTGTGGCTGCTAATGAGTTCAAGAGTTTTGGGGGGGAGGAGTTGATGAAAGTGTTCTAAAATTATGATGACGATTCTACAACTCTGTGAATATATTCAAAACACTGAATTGTGTAACTTCGCTTAGTGAATTACATGGCATGTATTTCAATAAACCTGGTAAAATCAAAATACTCCCAAGCTGAAGGAAGTTTTCCTGAGCTAATGCACCCTGTTTAATAAAATGGAAAAAACTGGATTACGATACACATATCTCGAATGGGCTCCTCTGTCCAATGTCATTTCTTAATATGTCACCTTGCATGTTCGAAATAGACTCCCACTGCGTTTTGAGTGTATTTACATTTGTACTGTACTTAAGGACAATGACCTTCTCATTTGATTTTATAACAATCCTGTAGAGAAGACAGAACAAGTGCTAATATCTATTTCTTCAATGAGGAAAAGGAAATTTAAAGAGATGAGGTGACTTGCCTAAAGTCACATAACTAGTGTGAGATGAGCTGTGTGTATGGATTTACACAGGTGTTAAACGTGCATGTCTGAACTTCTTCAGCACTTGCTGGATGTAATATTTTTTGGAAAATTAATGTTATGTTAAAAAAGTCATCTTTTTATTGCTCAGAATCCACCTACATACATTTAGCCATATGACTCTGAGCTGAGATTTGGAAGAATCTGGGCGCTATTAGATGACAAGTTCCAAAATACAGAAAATGAAGTGCTTTTACAAATCAAACTCTCATGCTGTGGAGTGAGGCAAAACACTGTAACAAAACGCTGAGCATCCAAAGTGAAGAAAAAATTTTTATGAGCCCATCAACATGAATTACTTAGTTGCATTAACCAACCACATCTACCATCTGGGTGAAGCCACAAATGTTGGTGAAAGATCTGAAGAAGTCAGGAGGGAAGATCCCGGTTATGATAAAACTGCTCCAGATGAGCTTGTTTTCATGGTGGGATGTGCAGAAGCTTGGGAGGAAGTGGATGGGACTGATGTGAGGACCAGGGCAGTCAGGTTTCATTAGCTAAGGCGCAGAGCACACACAACGAAGTAGAATTTAGAGAGACGGAGAGTCTCAAAAAGCATGGCCTAGAAAACACAATGAATTCTTTAGGATTAAAAAGGAAAAAAAAATCGCACAACATAATGAAATTCCTGTTTGATGCTCAGAGAAATTTATAGAGGGTCTTCAGAAAAGTGCATAATACCAAGGCTGGCAGTGGTCTCTGAGGAGCAACAACCAATTACTCCTTCACCTGTTGGGGACGGATGTGAATCTCAGAAAAGCATGGAGATTATCACTACCTCCCCAAGAGGACAATTTAAAAGAATGTGGAAAAGAAAAATATTACGAAGAAATAATTTACTATATAACTTGTACTTTCAATGCAGAAATGCACAAAAGTATCTTTTCAGTGTTTTTTTTTATGTGTTCTGTGCCTGCCCATTTAAATTTTATATTTCTAAGTTCTGGAATCGTCTCCTCTGTCTTTAATATAGTCCAGAACTCCTGAAAAAGAGCCTGATAGTATAGACTGTTAATAACCTCTACTGTCTGCCAAATTACACTGATTGGCCGATGGTGCTAGGTGTATAATTTTAATGAAGGAAAAGGCTAAAATGTAGAACTTCGTATCAGATGTGAAGATACCTAAATAGATACAGTTCTGTTGCTTTTTCTCTTCATTCTCCCAGTAGAAAATGGCTAAAATCTTGCCTCTGCTCTCTTTTCATTGAGGGGTGAGCTGTACAGGATGCTAAGTGGGTAGACATATCAAAAGACAGACAACTGTATGACAGATTGAAAAACATTGGAAAATTTCTCCATTAAGTCCATAGCAAACTGATACAGTTACAAAGACAGGGTATATGGATAGAAACCTTTTCTATAAATGGGGAGGGAGAGTGTCCACCACAGTACACCAATACTATTCAGGATAAGAGAAAGGGAACGATATTTATAATGGATTGAAAAACACTGTATCACCTTTAAGCAAAATGAGCTTGATAAGACCCCAGGAACAGGATGGGTGCTCAATAAATGCATATTAAGTGGAATATTTCTTTCAAAATGCCGTATTTCAAAGTGGCGTATTTTCTCTATTACTGTAGGAATAGACAGCATGTGCCTAGAAACATAACTGAACATTATCACTATGTAGACAATGGGTTCTCAGATGTTTTTGTACTAATTTTCTCATTAACAGACTTTGGGTATGAGTTTTCTATGCCAAAATTTTACACAAGGATCAAGGTGATTTTGGGTGCGGCTCTCCTGGGATTGATCCATTTTACATGTTAGTGTCTGATGCTAGAAGAGTCAGTTATTGACTACGACACTCAAATCAAAGTGTCCTATTTTATTTAGATTTTTGTGCATATGCATCGGACATATCTAAGAAAACAAATGATCATTTTTACATTCTATGCCTGAGCTTGCAAACCCGAATGCCTGCAGGAATGAGAGAGGTGGGCCAGTGTAAGACAACAGAGTGTACTGGGACAAAATGGAGAACACACGCCCATCTATAAGTAATGGCCGTTGCACAGCTCCAGCTGACGGATGATAAAACTTTTGTGTGGGCTGGAACAGACACGGAACCGTTTTTTGAAGGAGGTCAGGCACTGCTGTGAAGATCATACTTCTAGGTGGTGATTTTGATGACTTCTAAGTTTATGTAAAAGGAGCTCAATCATTCCATCTGTTCCTTTAGTTTCTAAACAACAGGGTTCTCGCTCAACCAACACCTCACAAGGCCTGCCTTCAGCCCTTGTCGGAGAATGCAGTCACAAACTGTCACAGCCTGGTTTGCAACTCTCTCAAAGCTCCACCAAAACAAACCAAACTGCAAAGAAAAGTTGCATTTATGGAGAATGTTCTCTCCATCTATTCGTCCAGGTGAATGTTTTTCAAAACTCAGGAGTTCTTAAATTCTCTGTGCACATTTTTTAATCTTGGGTTTTCACTTTAATACGTATCTTAAAAATATAAGTACCCAGATCATCTGCCTGGCAGCTTGGGAACTGGGTGCTGCCATGCAATCTCCGTTTCTGCACATGGCGTTTGTTACGTTCACATTCAGCCCACTGTCCTCTGAACTGGGCTTTCTAGATCTCTTCCTACATGTTGGGGAGTTATCAAAATCAAGAGACAATACTCTAGGCATCTAGGTTCTAGCTGTGAGTCAAACTGACCTCTGAGCACTGTTTTCACTGAGTAGCACGTTAATATTTTGTGTTTGCTTTGTATTGAGGAGAGCAGCCACGGGAAAGCAGCATTGGTGGTAAAGAAACGGAGAGCATTATTTACTGCATCATTCACGGCTCTTCTTAAGTTTCCACATGAGAAGAGTATTGCCCTGTCCAGTGGGCTGCTTTTTTCTGCAAATAAGCATTGTGGCTCTGACTCCACTTCTCTTTTCACTTTGATGGCCAGGAAGCTGGGAGCCTGCTTTGATGTTTAACTCCCGCAATTACACAGATAAGACACTTATGACCTGCGTACCTGTGGGCGCTTGCTTTCTGCTTTTCACTTTCAACTTTTATGCACAACTCTATGATTCTGATTCGCTTTTATCACTGATATTTTACCACTGTGTTATTGTATTTGTTCTCACTATAAAATTGACTCAAATCCTTTTTGGATAAGCAAGGCTTCACACACACACACACACACACACACACCCTCTGCTTTTCTAGGTGATGATAATGTGTGTGTGTGTGTGTGTGTGTGTGTGTGTGTGTGTGTGCGCAGGGCAGGTGTGTGTACATGTATGTATGGATGTCTATGTCAAAAGAAGTAAAATACAGACTTTGAGACAGAACGTCTTTCAACAGTATTCTGCAAAATTATGAAACCTGTACAGTATTACAGTTTCTAGTCTCATCTATAACTGAATGACTAATACAGTAATGGAGACAGCACAGCCAGGACAAGAAATAAAGCAAAGATCACCCAACAAGTTTATGGTGGCCAGGAAGAGGCACCACCAGAAACCCTGACTGTGGTCTGTTGTCCCGACATGTTCTCATGGCAGATGGCGAGGCCTATTCCTGGTCAGGTCTCTATAAAAAGTGAGACTATAAACAGGGGCAGGCTCTGAAGATTAATCCAAGGCCACGGAGGTGGGGGTGCGTTATTATCTGTCTGAGTCACATCATACTGGAGTGAGATGTAGAGTGAACACCCTTATATGAAAGGCATGGCACTTGGGTTTCTAAAACCAAGAGTAAGCAAAGAAGGAAGCTCTCCTCTTTGTCACCCAGAGGACACAATAGCAAATTGTTATTACTAGAGGTGGTATTTCCAGGGGACAAATGACGTAAGTTTAAAGTGTAGAGTCCTACACTTTAAGAAAAAGGTGGAGGATTCCCAGAGCAACCTCTCTATGGACTAGTGTTAAATAGCCATCTCTGGAGGAAACTAAGATGGTATGAATCAGATCACTCACTTGCTGCCTCCACAAAACCTGGGTCCCCCTCTGGGAGGCAGACAATACGCTAATATCCACAGACACAAGGACAGACCTCCAGTCCTCTGGCAGCTCAGACTCTAGGATGAGACAGACATGAGACTACTTGCAGAGTAAGGAGGAAGAACATCTGAGATGCTGGGAGCCCAGGGTAGGACTATGTCTGTCTCAAGTGGTATGAGTTGAATATTCACAGAATATCACCTACAACGAGTTAAACTGCAGTGGTACCAGAGAAAAAAGGTCTGCTTGGCCATTTGCTGGTGTTTAACAGACGTTACTACTGGCTGGATGATAATGTGGATGGGGAAAAGCACTGAAAAGACATTTATTTATGCACATGGAACCTTCTCTGCACTGTGCTTGTATTCCTAAGGTCTTTAAGTCAGGAAGCTCAGTTCACCTTCTCTATACCCTGGAATACCCAGAACAGTGTGTTTGGATGTGAACACGAGGTGGGAATACAAAATAATAAGACTATTTGCGCTTGATGTACAATTCCAAGTGCTTCGCATATAAAACCTCATTTAGTTTATTGTTATTCACTCCATTTTACAAATGTGGAAACCGAGGCCCAAGGAGACCAAAATATGCCCAAATTACACAGCTAGAAACTGGAGGAACCAATTTTCAAACCGAGGTCATCAGGTTCCAGTCTATGTTCTCTCTTAACCACAAAGCCATCCAGCAAACGTTTCTTCAAAGCAAAACAAAACAACATGTGGCCACTGGACTAAAACATACAGGACACAATGAGACAGGATTCAACTGTAATATATTTTCTTGCGGGGGAGGGGAGGCTTGACAGGAGGGCAAAAAATCTTCCGAACTCTAATTTCTTATAGGCAGCGGTTACTATGGACGTCTCTGTATAATTTTGTTGTATTTGTCCAAATCCATCTTCGTTTTCCTAGTGAGTCTAGGTATTGACTAAATAATGCTCTCTAAAATTAGTGACACCTCACTTGCGTAAGTTTTATTCTGTGTTCTTCTTCTGAAAATTCTGATGGAGGGGCATGGTTTGGGTTCTCTGCCCTCCTAGCAGCAAACCTCAATAAACAACCTGTCACCAAACACCAAGCCCTCTTATGAAAGGTGAAAAGGGGAGGTGGATTCTATTTGAAGGAATCTTGTGACTGGAGAGCCCTTTTTCTGAGCCACAAGGCTCAAGCTGAAAGCAGGCCAATGGTCATAAGGCCCAAGCACTGGTCAAAGGTGTTCTAAGTCGGAAAATGCTAAACTTAGAAGAACAATGTCTTTTCCGGGTCAAATTGCGGCAGCTCCAATGCGGTGTGAATGCCATAGGTTACCTCGTGACAGCAAGGGGATCGGGGGGGATGGCAGAAGGAATATGATTGTAGGTTCCATGATCCTGTTCTTCAGATCCTAAAATCGCTGGACTACTGAAACACAGCAGAATGTGACGGCTCCACGCCATCTGCTATTATGTTTCTAACATTCTCTTTCTGATGGATGGATGATTCCCTAACTGCCTTTACTGCACTGTGGGATTGTAAGCCAACCTTTCTGAGTTTCCTCAAGTCCCTGAGTCCATTCCCTGCCTTATAAAAGGCAGAAGCAGCTAGATTGAACCCTCCCCCCTCCTCCTCCTCCTCCTCCTGCACAATGTACACTCGCTGAGAACAAGAGAAACCCCACGTACCATTAACACATTCAAAGACATCACAGCACTTTCCAGGTGTCCCATCTCCACGAGAGACTATGCGGGGAGTGGATCCCACCTCACACACGGGGAAACCACATAAGCCAGAGAGACACTCGCATCTGAAACCAAAGAAAAGGGAAGGAAAACCCCATGAATAAACAACAACATAGAAGTCGGGAGACCACAAAGTGGCTGTGGCAAACTAACTCCACTCTATGACACTGTCCTGTTTTTCTGGTGTCACTGGGGAATGGGGGCGGGGGAGGGGGATTCCCTAACATAATGTGTATTCCACATAACTTAGGCTCATCTTCCTAATACACACCCAGATTTTAAATTTTAACCATTTGACAGAAATATTCCTAAAAGGCATTACTTTATTTCTTACTTAATAGACCAGTATTGAACATAACGTTTTCTTGATGACTCAGGGCCGTTTCTGTACACATACATTATTATGTTATTCCATAATTCAATGACGCTTGCGTGGGCTGCCACAGAGTGTCCTGAGTTCAGTGGGCCCATGTTGCAGAACTCTAGGTGTTTTTCAGTGATATGTTTTCTGACTCTTCTTTCAACTATTAAGTTCTTAGCATTTTATAGTCTCTCTCTCTCTCTCTCTCTCTCTCTCTCTCTCTCTCTGTCTGTGTGTGTGTGGTTGTGTCTAGTAGCACTCTCATCTTGATCCACATTAATGAATTTATAATTGTGTATATGGAAGAAACAGACTCTGATTGAAGGCTGAGGGGTTCTTTATAAGTGTATGAGCTTTAGTCAGTGGACTTTATGACAGCGTTTTGGAAAATGAAAGTCTTAATTTGGGGGCTTTCTAAGCTACGTATGTGGATTTCTCTCTCCATGCAAGGATGAGGTGTTCCATGGTTCTCACCCTTAACTTCAACTCTGCTGTGAAACCTGCCTAACCGTAGGAAAATAAGAGGAGGAAAAAATGCTGTTAACTCGGGGGCTTGATCTGTTAGAATGAAATAGGAGGCAGGAAATGAGCAGCTCAGGGCAGCAGAATGTCAGGATGGAAATGTAATACTAGGAAGGAGCAGTCAGACTCCCGCTCTGGGACTCCCCGGGGACAGAAGTGTCAGAAGTGTCCCTCTGTGTCCTCAGAGGGTGGAGAAGATGACTAAGGGAGTCCCCAGGTTGACAGGAGTGAAAGGAAGGCTTCTTGAAAGGAGACATCCTTGCAGGAATTACGTGGGTATTTATGTACAGTGGGGGTCACAAGCAGGGCAAGGTAACATCCCCAGCAGGGAAGAACTAGTCACACATTCATTAATTCTGTTGTATCCCCTCTTCTTATTTAAGCGATTGTTTTGTTGGGGTATGTTCTTTGGATCATAAATAAACTAAAATATGCTTGTGGTCCATAAGAACTGCAATAATCAGGTCCAGAGGTTTAATCACCTTTATAGTTAACTGCAGAAACTAAAAGAGAAACGAATTTAAGTTACAATTTGCACCAAAGATCGTTGAGGCCACTGGAAAGGTGTGAGTGACCTCCCCCAAGGCCACCCTCTCAGGCTTCTTCCATGTGGGGTGATGGTTATATTGGATTCCTAGAAGAGGGTGTTAGATAATTAAGGTTTTGCTGCAGTGGTATTTCTGCCCGTGGTTTAAAATAAATGTTTGCTTGTTTTCTGTGAGCAGAGCTGGGAGCTCTCAATTAATAATCTGTATTCCTATAGGACAATCACCTTTTAGAGCTGAGTAAATATGAACTAGGCTTTTAGTCCCAAGTAAGGTTGTCCTGTAGTCTCTCATTTTTATGTGCCCAGCTACTGCAGTATTAAGCACATAATCATAACACGGTGATATTACAGTGGCAATATACTGTTCACATTTATTGCAATTGACACTGTAAGTATTCAGAGGCCACACGCTGATCCCAATATCTGGATGCGATTATAATGAAAGCATCCTCCAAAACAGCTGACTAACCTTTTCTTCCACAGATTCTGGGATTCACATTCTTGCCTACTGATATGTTCCAGGGAGTCATTCTAATTTAAACACCAAAGAACATACAAACGACCAAAAAATACCTCTTCAGGTGTTGTCCTTCAACCCTTCACTGAACATGCATGTGCCCTCGTGTGCCAGGCTCTCGGCTAGGCTGTCAGAATTCATGCCAACCTGGAAACTATAACTAAGTCGCCCTAAGTCTGCTTTTCCCCTTTTACATTGGACCTATTTCTTAATGTTCCAATATCTTGTTTTCCTAGAGACCCATATAGGTTGTCCCAGCATGCTGCAAAAGTCCTCAAACTGTATACAACTGCTTATCAACCCACGCAGAGAGAGAAGAGCCCTTTATGCTGAAGTCTTACTTCCAAAGCAGAATGATTACATATTAAAGAGCCCCAGATGTGAAGGGCCTGGTTTCTGCTGGCTGGACCCCTCCCCACATCTCTCCTCTTCTCTGCATCTCCCTCGGCAAACCCTCATGACCTGCTGCCATCTTTCGACTTCTAACCGCTTCCTCTGAGCCCGAGGTCAGCAGATTTGAAAGACTGTTAGCATCTTAATAAAGAAGGAACATATGAAGGAGCCAGAAAAAGTGAAAATCTCGGCTCACGTCAGGTATCTATCAAGTGACTATCTATTGGGTTGAAACTTTATGAAACTGCCATGTTTTGCAGGTCAAAAATAGTCAAATAGCAGTTTCACGCAGTTCAACATGATACAACTCCTCTGAGTTATGTTCTGCTAGCTATGTCTACACTCACTCTGTCAGGTAACAAACGTGGGACTCCCCCCAACATGGCCCTTATATGCTGAGTTAATTATACTACGTCTACAAATTTGGTGAGTTCAATGTATTTTTTAAAAAGTCTTTAATAAAATCATTCTAGATTCTCTGGTTTACCAACACCAGAAGTGAGTCTTCTTCCCTTTTACAGATGAGAACAGTGAGGCATACAGCTTCATCAACTGATCTGAAATGAAAGAGAATTTCCTATCCTGTATTTTTCACTAGAAGAGCTAGATTTTCTTCTATCAAGTCACTAAGAGGACATGCTGAATTACAGAACTGAAGAGTGCAGACTATAACTTGTTCTCACCACCTTTTTGTCTTCATTTCTGTTCTTTTTCTGCCATCCCCCCTGCCCCCAACCCACGACCCCCTTCCCGACCTTCCTCCTGTTTACCCGGATGTCTGGATAAAAAGCAAGCAAAAGAATGGAGAGAACATGGATGAGTGGCAGGGGAAGCAGACTAACATGAGGAGGAGATCTCGAGATGCTTATTCAATGGATGTCACCACTTCTCCATCACTTCTGAAATCCTCCGTCCCTCCATTCTCAGCCCTGACGTGGTCCCCACTCACTCAAGTCTCTCCTTCTCCCAACTTACGCCATATTCATCCTACGGCTCAGTTCCTGTACTTCCACAGTCAAAAATACTCCACTACTCCTCCCTTAACTGACCATTTTCTCAGCCTAGCATTCAACACTCTCAGGTCCATCTACCATTTTTCCAATTCTCTCTCTCAGTACTTCCCTTCATTTTCCTTATGCTACAGTCACATTCTGTTCCCCAAACAAGCCCTCGCGTGGCTGTCTTTGCACTGCTCACCCTACTCCCTCCTGAACATGCCTCCCGCAGCCCTCATCTCCAGCTGTCTATCTAGATACCATCTGTTTTTCTAGACCAACCTCAAATAACAGCTCCTCTCTGAAACCCCCAATACCATACTTTTCTTAAGGCCCTTCTCTCATTGTTCTGTGGGGACTTGAGTCCTCACTCATTCCTCCACAAGCTCTCTTTGTATTTATTGTGTATAGTTCGTTATTAAATAAATACTTCTTAAATGAAACAGAACTGGAAATGAACAAAAAGGGATAATATTAACTAAACAAAATAAAATCAAAAGAAGGTGAGAAAGCACTGAGACTTTTATATTAACTCAAAGAAAAAGAGTACTTAAGGCAGAGCTATTTACATGATCCCTTGAAACAGAAGTGCCGAGAGCTTTTAAATGTTTTTATTAAAAAAAAAACAAAACAAAAAAACCCCAGCTTTATTGAGCAATAGCTCACATATCCTAAAATTCACCCTCTTTAAGTGCACAATTCAGTGCTTTTATGTTCACAGGGTTGGGCAACCATCACTACCTAATTTTAGAACATTTTCATCACCTCAAAAAGAAACCCTGTCTTCTCCTTCCTTCCTCCCCCAGCCCCCGGCACCCACTAATCTATGTTCTGTCGCTATGGATCTGCCTGTTCGGGGCAGTTCATATAAATAGAATCATACGATACATGGGCTAAGGTCTTTTAAACTTTCAACAAGAAGCAACCTGTATTCGCAATCTGCCAGAAAAATCAAACCTCTAATGTTATCCTCAGTATTAAGATAATGATCAATTAAGGTAGCATATTAATAAATGTTTGCATAATGTAACCACAGCTGCAGCCAGGTGGGCTGGTTCAGCTGTCTTTCTTCTCCCAAGGAGGTAATGAATTCAGCTTAGTGGGCCTCCGCGTGCCTGAGTACAATGATGAACGCCACGCGGAAATCATCTAAACCCCTAGAGGGCACTCGGCTCCTTAGGAGGCCCACGCCGGCTGGGTCTGCTGGTGGAAAGGCAGACAGAGCCTCCTTCCGCTTTCCCTTCAGGTCGCTTGCTTCCTGGACTGCACAGAGCATCCCAGGCCGGCCAGAGGCGAGCGTCCTGGCACAGCTCCTAAGGTGCGTCCAGTCCGGCCTCTCCCTATCTTTTCGCTTCCACAATTCTACCGGTTCCTCCATACGCCCCGCAGATGAGCAGCCATGGCACTCTGCCATCCACGAAATCCACCCGCCCCTGCCCCTTAGCACTCGGTGCCACAGCTCAGATGTCCACTCCACCTCAAATCCCTGTCTCTCTTTCGCCCCTGGCGAATCCCACACAGCCTGAAAACCCCCCACCCGATGAGGCCTTCTCTGATCAAAAAGCAACCAGGGTTCATGTTCCCTCCTCTGACCTTGACTAGTACACAAGGGCACCAAACCCTGGGAGGACGCTTGCTTAGCCTACAAAACCAAAATCCCACTGGCGCGCCTGTGAATTGCTCTAGCGCAGGGGGCATGTCTTATTTGTCTTGTAAACGGAAAAAGGAATGATAAAGGAAGGCATCCAAACAATAATATGGAATAAACTTTTTTCATGGCTAGTCAATCAGAGGCTAGACCATGCAGTTTTTATAATTCTTATTTTTATAAATTTTAGACCGAGAGCTAATAGGTGCAGTGCTTTAGAAAATCAGTGTGTGGGGGGAAAGACGATGGAACTTGTCTAGAATGCAGATTCCAGGGTGCTAAGTACAAGATTATTTTTCTGCAAGTCTGGGGCAGGGCTCCACAATCTGCCTGCATAATACGCTTTCCAGGAAATTCCAGGGAAGGGAATCTGGGACTCACTTTCTGAGAAACTTGCCCCCGGAATACAGGGTCTCAGTGGCCACTTTAACTTGCACTTTCCACTGGAGAAAGCCAAGTACAACGAGTTTCAACATTTTAATAAGAATGATGATGAGCAGCACTTGCCCTCAATCAATTACAAAGACTCCTTCCTGCCTGACTATGGCTGCTTAGGAGAGACAGACACGTGGAATGAAGGAAAATAACAACTTTTTTTAAGATCCAATACAATCATCCACCAGAAAATGTGTGATCACTCCTGCAAGCCACTTAAACTTTGGGACACTGTTTTCTCATCCAGGAAATGAGTTGGTGGATCATAAAAGGATTTGTTCTAACTACTAAATTCCATGATTCTGTGACTGCCGTGCCCATTCCCATCACTGCACGGTCGGACCCTGGCTCATCCCTGCCTGCTGCTGCTCAGTGGCCTGCACTCTGCCCCTGCGGGCACATCACAATCTCATCCCTTCTCCTCCTCCTCGCCGAGCACCTAACCTTCAGACCCAGCTCGAGGTGGGCCTTCTCTCTGAAGCTTTCTTGGTGATTATTTTTTTTGGAAGGGGAGAATACTTAGACATCCACAACTCTTTGTCTTTCCTACTAACGACTGAGCAATGCAGGAGAAGAAACACTGTGCCCGATACCGGTGTCTCCATATCATGAGGCTTATCTTTGTAACTAAGTTATGGCTTCATAACTCAGTGGGGGCGTCAATAGTCGGCTTCGCCAGAATGACTAGAGAAACTGTCAAGGATGGACTGCAGGGGTTGCCAGAGGAGGCCGTGGGGACAGGGGTCCTCTTCGCCACTCCCATGCCATGTGGCAAAGCAGAGTGCCCCTGGAATGTGCCCCTGTGGTGGGTGCCACACAGAGCTGAGGGGAAATGTTATCCCAACATTCCCCTATAACAAACGCCTGCAGAAGCCGACATCTGGAAGCAGCCAACGGTCACACTCCTCATCTTCCCCAAGCAGACCCACATCCCTGCCCATATCCTGGTGGGAAAACAACTCAGTGAGACCCTCGGCGAAGGATAGCTCCCAATAGTGGGTTTATTCCACATCTGAGCCGAGTGCCTGAGCCCTTCACCAGGGGAGAAGCATTGTCTATAAATCAAAAACTACTCTTTATAGGTAGGAGGGAGGTCGTCTCCCTTTCGTCAGGAAACAAGGATAAACGAGGCATTAAAAGGGCAAAGTACTTGTACTACTAGGATTCCACACAAGGTATTAGTGAAACAGCTGTCAGGAACAGAAATTATAATGACACATACAAAATTCCTATTCTATAAAAAGTAACTTCGACTTTAATTAAATCTGCTGCACTATCTTTCTACTAATTACATTTCTTAAATCTTTCTAGGGTTGTGTATAACTTTTTTAAAAAAAACAGGCAGAAAATAACACATCCAGAAAGAAAGAGGTTTCCCACCCGAGGGTCCGACTATCCTATGGGAACCTGTACGCCTCCCTGTGGAAGCTTCTTAGGGACATGCTCTCATGTCCCACCACGAGAGATTTACCACTCTCTAAGTCACCCCTCCTTTGCCCTTCCTCAAGCTGGTTCCTCCTCCTTATCTCCTGGCATTTCCCCCACCCGGGCAGGGAAACATGTGCATTAGCACAGCAAGCCCACAGCCCAGTCTGAGGATGGCACACTTCCTTCCAGCAGCCATCGCTCCCTTTTTCACAGTGAGCTGTGACCTGTACAACCAGAAATGGCTCATTCTTCACGTCCGCCGACAGTAGCAAAATCGCTCTGCATTTGTTTGTTTCTGTTGTTACGTTATTTATTTATATATTTATTTTCTCTTCCTGGGGGGAGCAATTTAAGAATATGCTCCAATACAGGAAAGGTATAAACTGAGGGCTACTAGGTGACATATTCCTTTACATTTCCTAATATTAGTAATCAGAATAAAGTCCATTGTAAGCCCTTAATAAAGTGGTCATTATAGCTTTCCTCTTTGTAGCTTTCTCAAGAGTCAGGTGATGACGGCTCCCTCCTCAAGGCTGGCATGTGGCTCAGGAAATTTAAGGTGCTAAGTTAAAAGAAAAAGCGGTACAAATTGTAGGGACACAGAAGTGGTGAGGCCATGTGGTTCCTATACAATTTATAAAATTATCTTCTGGAACAGGAAGTAAGTATGGTGCAGAGAAAGCAGTGGCATCGGACACGCACTACCACCTCGATATGATTGGCTGGTGAAGAGAGCTGGGGACATCCCCAAGGGACGCAATGCTGGCAGCAGGAAGACCGGAGACACAGAAACACCAGGGCCCAAGGACCCTGCTGAAAATGTGACAACTGCAATCTGGCCCGAACCTCACACAGTTCAGCCCAACAATCCAATAACAAGTCAGTCAGAGACACTTGGCATTGGCTTTTGTGGTGGGCAGGATGGCCTTGGAGAGTGAAGAGGGGAGGGGACAGGAGTGAGAGATGCACAGAGAACCAGTCAGGAGAAGTGAGCAAAAGAGGAAACTGGCACTTTTGCACTCCGGGAAGGAGGAGGAGTAAGTTTTAATATAGCAACATAAGGTCTTCCCATTTCAGAGCCAGAATTGTCGACGGCATTAGAAATGCATGCTTTGGGTCCTGTTCAGTTTATGCACAAACATGCTATTATTTCATGCCTGTTTGCCGAGTGTGCACATGCGGTACGGCACTAGGCTGGGTGGGGGCTGGGGATACACAGGGGCCTGGCTCTCAGTTTAGGATGTTTAGTTTAGGAAGGTGTCTAATAAGTAATCACAAATGAGCATGCAGTGGGATGTGGACTATTCTATCCTCTCCCTGGGGCTGGTGAAAAGCAAGTAACAATGCCAGCAGGACTAACCTTCTACTTGAAAACCTGAGTAACAGATCTGAGTGGTGCACTGGGCTGCCTGGGCTGCTAAGCCTCCTCCAGGGCCAACTGGGGCCTGAGCTGGCGCTGAAACAGACCACTTTAAGCATGTGTCCACTTGGATCCAAGAGAGCTGTCAGTTCCCAGGCCTCTCATCCTTGTCATCAGTGAAAAGTGCAAGATCCTCTGGTCTCCTCTCCCCGAGGGAATGTGCATCCCCACAGGGTTCTGCTCTGCTTCCCAGGGACTCATCCTTCCATGCGGCCCTCCCAGCCTTTCCTCTGCAGAGAAACTGACCATCATCACGAAGTGCACCACTCCAATCTGTCCTCACACTTGACTGGCTCACCCTGAAAACACGATTTCCTTGCAACCACCTCCAGTGAGACTGCAAATGGCCCCACACTCAGATTCACCTGGGCTGGAAGGGAGGGCAACATTTTCCAAGCTGACCTCTGGCTAGCCACACGCTGTTGCTTTCCTCTCTCATGGAAGCCCTCCTTCTCTGGGGCTTTGATTTCCATCCATTGCCTTTCAGAGGGTAGACTTTCAGAGAATGCACTCTAACATCAGTTTCAGGCTTGAGATCTGGCCACTTACGAGCTATATGACCTTGGGCAAGTTACATCATCTCTCTAAAGTCAACTGTACGATATGTAAATTGGGGATAGTTCAAGTACCCATATCTCATAGGATGGCTATGTGCATTAAATAAGCTGATATATAAAAAAGCACCTAGAATAGTGCCTGGAGCACAGAAGCACTCAACACCTATTAGCTATTTTATGGAATTATAATTGGGAAGGCTTCAGTGTCTATGCGGCCAAAGCATTTTCCCCATCCTGACCTCACTTGATCTTTTGGATCCAGGATCCTGGAATCCAGTGATCCCTCCACTTCAGCCACTTAATCCTATGGCTCTAAAATTTCTTAAGTCAAACATACTACTCGCTGATCGCAATGGCTCACCCTTCCAGTCCTCTCATGCCCATGCTCCCACCTCACTGACTCTCCAACCTCACTGAGACGTCCACTCCCCAGGTCTTTCCCCTCTTGTCCTCAGCCCAGGCCTCGGCAGTTTATACCTCCTTCACAACACAGCCCCAAACCCATGGTGTTCTGTCTCAACCACCATCTTCATGACGCCTTTGAACTTCCTGCCCTTTTAACCTCCATTCATATCTGGTCCCTTGACCCCAACCCAAAGTTAGTTCAACTCAGGGATGGCAAACCTAGATGTCTTCAGGAGTCGGGCAGGAATCCTGAAAGAGTACAGAGATACTACAGACAACTCAAGAGGGCCTTGGCCCTCGGAGGGGGCTTCACTTCTCCTTCTGTGTAGGAACGCACTGTCAATGTTGCTATACCTTCCAAATGCTCAAGAGGAGCCGGATTTTCATGTGAAGCCTCCCGTTTTTAAATGTTGATGACTAATTTAAAGATGGCACACACACACAAAGGCAAATCAAAGAAAACGTGTCTTGGGGTCAAATTCAGCCCCAAGGCTGCCAATTGCAAATTGTGATTTGAACCACTTACTTCCTCTGTGCTGATTGATGCCCACGCTGCTGAGGAAAAGAGCGCCCCTGAAGCCCCTCGTGTGACTAACAGACCTTCCCTCATGCCCAAGGATCAACATGTCCCCCATGATGCTTTTCTGACTAGAGGCGCAAAGGTAAGCAGTTGGTGTTGGGATGTGTGTGTGTGTGTGTGTGTGAGTGTGAGTGTGAGTGTGTGTGTGTGTGTGTGTGTGTGTGTGTAGTGGTGTGAGTGGACATGGATTGTGAAGTGCCCACTTCACAGTGCGAGGCAGTGGGGGTGGAGGGAAGGACATTCCAGGAAATGGGAAGAACCTACTCGAATTTACAGAGGCAAGAAAGAATACGGTGCGTTTAGGTGGGAGCAAATGGTTCAGTCCACCAGTAGCACCTTATGTGCTGGGATGGGGACAAGGGACATTGTGGGGGGACTTACGAGACATAGGGGACGTAGCTAAGTGAGGCAAGCCAAGGATGGGTAATAACGGGTCTTGCACATCACACTAAGGAGCACCTTTCACTGAAAACAATAAAAAATAAAACATCTCAAACAAGCAACATAGTCTTGCAAAGGGGGTGTTTATCTAAGGAGAAAACCAACACTATCATGAATCCTATTCTTCTTAAATCATAAAGGCAGGTAGGATTAGTGCTAATGTTTTAAGCTGCAGGACACATTAGAAATTTAAATCAATGACCACAATAGCCTAGAATGCTCTTTTCTCTTTCTCTATCTGGTGAACTCTGACTCATTCTTAACAACTCAGTTCAAAAGTCAAATCTAGAAATTTTCCAAATCCAAATCATTATCTCTTTGCTCTGTGAGTTTACTTTCTTTTCTTGCACACATCTACTGAAGCATGTAGCACTTTAAACGGCAATGATTTCTACATTTGCCTTCCCTTTAGCGCGTAAGCTCCCTGAAATCAGCGACTATTCACACCAGGGTAGCACAACACCCAGCACATGATAGACACTCAAATATCTGTTTCCTGAACAGATCAAAAACACTATAGAGTTCTGATGCTAGGAGTTGCCACAGATTAACTAGAAATTTAATTAAAAGCATTTATTGAATATTTACCTGTGCTAGGCACTGAAGAGACAAGAGATATGTAAGGTGCATCCCTCTCCTCAGAAAGTACAAAACCTATTGTCTTAGGAAGCATCATAACAACCATCAAGAACCCATGATCTCGCTCTGGAAGTCAACGCACTTCAGCATCTCATCACAAGAGCTATGACATACAACTGATTTCCTTTTCAAACAAAGGCAAAGTCAGGAAAGGGTCATTTAAAATGCATTTGTCTGTGTGATACAGACTAACGGAGCATTAAGTCCAAGAGAAACTAGCTGTCTCCACCTCCAGGGTGTCAGATCAGCAGTTAAATGTATACTGGGTAATAATAACCCCAAACCCTCTTCAAACTGTGTCTACAAATCAATGAGAAGCCCTGTCACTTACATATAATGTAAAGGTACAAATGAAGAGTAAAATATATTCCCTGAAATGTGGGGTTGCTTTTGGCATTTCCAGAAGAGGTACGATGTTAACATTTTAGATTGCTTATTCGTGGTGCAAACAACTTCACAAAACATTTCTGCTGTACTGTCTGGAGCGCTTGTCCTGTTTGCCTGTGTCATGAGGATGATTATACCAATGAGGGTGGGTGGGGAAAGCCCCCAAGGTCCAATATCATCCATGTGGTGGGCTCTGCTTGTCAACTTTATTGAACATTTAATGGCATTCAGTTGTGTCCCTGTCTTTCAGTGACAGTCAGAGGGCCATGCATTTTGTGTTTGGTGATGGCCGGGCCCACGCAGACCAAACTCTAAGCCACTGAAAGCTACTGACTGAGAGCCTTGAGCTTTGTTTCAGGACTGAAGCAAATATAAAATAAGACGACATACTGGTCAAGTTCATGGTGAAACATAAAAGACATACGGCACAAGTACAGGAAGTGCAGGGCTTCCACATATGAAGTGAGTTATTGACAAATTATAGTCTCTACTGGGGAGATAGTTCATCTCTAGTGGGCAAGGGCTTTACTTCTAGGAAAGCTATTTTTTTTCAATCTGGGGATATGTCCAAAAACAACATGGAATTCCTACAATTATTTTGTTTCAAAAAAACATCAGAGTTTAATATAGACGCTGGCTTTTTTAGTTATGAGTTGACTTGCTCTTTTGGGCCAAAAATTACTGTGACAGAGGGCAACAGAAAGATGTTCTTTTCTTAGTTAAGAAAGAAGGGCTTCAAATACATTTCCAAATTTTTTCTGCATGTGTTTAAAAACAGAGAGAATGCTACCATGATAGCATGTCAAGACTTAGAAATGTTTTATATCTGCACTATGCTAATACATAGTTTACATATTGTATAATTTAATTTTATTCATTCCCCAAAAGCAGCTGGATAAATTATCCAAATTACAGGAAACAATCAAAAAGTGAACTGAATTAGAGACATGTGTCTACTAACAGACTAATCTTTAAAAATAAATGCTAAATCTGTTATCAAGTGCCATCTTCTTTGAGACAGTGTCTCGGGAACAGATGAACATGATAATTAATTACAAGGCTCTTACTTGATAATGTCCTTTTGAAAATGCATATTCAGGAACGATTTCCACTGGCTATTTAAGTAGGCATTATACAAGCAACTTCATTACCTAGCACAATGTTAAACGCATAAGGGTCTACAATAAGTATTATTTGATGATGCCAAGAATGTAGCACTGTCTCAAAGAGCTAAGGAATGCTCCCTGAGCTACGAGAAGGAACTTCTCAGTTCCAAGCCACCCTCAGGAAGTTGCAGGCTTTGACATACGTGTCTAGTTGGGTGGATGTGCCTGTGTTCCTGACCTTTGTGTAATCCTCCCACCTAACCCTCCCGCCCCCTAACACCCCCCTAAAGGCTTCCACCTGCAAAATGATGGGCTGAGGCTCTGGAGATAAGAGTTGACTAAGGAGCTCTGGAAAGCTCAACCACTTGAACGTAAATACATTACCAAACAGAAAGTTAAGGGACCACTGACACTGTCACGCCAAGACTATTACTCAGAAGCGAATGGATTACTCAGACGTTATTGGATCAGAGAAATAAGAAAATCTGTTGAGTTCTCAGTACGATGGGAGCTGTTTGATTCCAAGATTTGAATCTATAGGTAAATAGGGAGTGGTAAGAAAAATGATCATGAGTTATTCTGTGTGCGTGCCTTTTGAGGTCCTTCGTTTCTTAGTTTGGACTTAGGGCTGGCACATGACTTTATAGCTTTTTCTTAAATTCAGTTTTCATTATTTGGTAGAAAGTCAGTCTATTAATCGATACTTTTCTTGAAGGCAGATCACTCTGTTTGTGTGTGTGCCCTTCTTGTCACCTGCCAAAGGTCTGGAACTTTTTTGAAACTGGCAGTGGTGATATTTGTAAGGTGTTGAGTTTCTTCAAGCATGTACTATAGTTTATTTACCACCATTCCCATCCCAAGCCCAGTTTCTTTGTCTTCCATGAGGTCCCCCCGTGAGTCTTTGCCACTTAACTGAGAAAAAAGCCTGTGGTTAGACTAATTTTCATTAAACTCAAGCGCTTCTGAGGGGAAGGGACAGCCTGCCAAAGATTCCATTCTGTTGGCCTCATCCGGTATGAGTCAATTTCGGGCTGTGAATTCTGGAACCCCAGAAAGCTCCTTTTCTAAACTTCTACACTGATTCACACAAAACAGTGTGCTAGCAATCTGCTAAGGTTCTGTTTTCATAATATAACACAGCACCAACACAACAAGTTTTCTTGAGAGCACAAGATTGAGGCATGGGAATGAGGAGTGCTGAAAATCACCCTCGGCTTTCCACCTGAAGCTGCAGAGTATGAATATCTAGATGTTAGAGTGCAAGCACAGGAATCCGTAACCTTCGTTCTGGCCATGGCCTGTTTATCTGACATGCCTCTGATACAGTGGGGTTGGCTTCCTTCCTTTGCTCCTCTTGTCCTTCCTAGAATTAGAGTTTGGAGCTGTTATGATAGGACAGGGTATGAGATAGAAATTGTCTTCTCAGGTCAATGTCTGATAAGAGAGCAGTGAAATTAAGACTCAAACAAACAAACAAAAAAATGAAGTTTAAATTCAGTAGATCGCTTTTTAAGAGGCATAGAAAGAGATGGTCCAATCAAAGTTAGGAATTTAAAATTCTTCCATGAATATAATGGGTGTGTGTGTCGTGTATGTGTAAGTTAGCGTGAAATACAGAAAAATGCAGTAAGAATATGGAGGAGCTACATAAAGGGGAGTCACAGAGAAATCAAAGGCAGAACCTCAGGGAAAGCAAAGTGGCAAAAGCTGGGAGAAACAAGCACAAACGTGGGTCTGGAGCCAGCAAGTGTAGCAGCACACAGCATGTAGCTCATGCCAGCGAAGGTGGGGCGATACGAGGGCGCCACACATATCACGCCCCCCGGAACCCACCCAGCAAGGTGGGCTCACAGGCCGGGGCAGCCATGTTCTGTTAGGAAGCAATTGCTAAGAGTAAAAACCTTATCTTATGCATTCAGCCTTTGGCCAGATAGTCTCTGCTCCTGCTATAAAAGGGACTATCTATTTATAGCTGTAAAAAAAACCCAAAACTGTATCTGCAAGATTCAACTAACCATTGACCAACGGGCAATCTATTTTATTAAACTATCACCCAGCTTTCACAAGTCAACCCATGTTGACTACCCTGATTTAAATCATCAGTCTAATAGTTTATTTCACTTTTCCTAAGTTTTTTTTTTCTTTGAAAACAAAACAATAACAGTAATTCTTTTATGACTTCCTTTTTGGACTTTCTCCCCTTCCTAACCTCTGTGCAAACCATATATTTCCCCCATTATCTTCTGAGTCCTGGAATTTTCTAAAATTTTCCTTCTCCTTTCTTTCCCAGGAGTCTCCTGTCAGCAGCATGTAAGGTAGAAATCACTTTTGAGGTCATCAAATCGCACCTCCTCCCTCGGTCTCTCCGATAAGGAAAAGAGAGCCAGGTGACATGAGAGGCTTGTCCACATTCATGCAGAAATGGGCCTGGATTGCAGCCCTGGGTATCATGTGGGCGCATGCTCTCTTTGCGTGGCACTGGCTGATATGTGGGGGAGCGTTCTTTAGCTGCTGAACAGTTTACTCACACGTGCTTTGCTCACAGGCTATAAGAACAAAGGAAGCTGTGGGGCGCGGAATGTTAGGTCTCCCGAGTGATGGGGCCGGGGAGGGGCGGGTGGGGAGTCAGCGCAGGGCCGCACAGGGCCAGGGCTGCCTGATGTGGTTTGTTCTCACACAGCACGGCCGGGCTCTGCCACTCACCAGAGAGGACCCTTCAGGCTCAAGACGCTCCACCTCTGAAATGGGAGAGCCAAGCCTCCTGCCTCCTGGGGCGAGGGGGGACCAGGGGCAGCGTTATGCCTCAGGCTCGTCTGCATTTCCAGTGGAACTGCACTTAGACTCTAATGTGCTCAAGATATTCTAAAAACTTCTGGATGAAAAACCAAAGTCATATATTAGTCAACATTTTTTAACTAACAGGTAATCTAAAATTTTTAATTATTTTGGACTCAGAAAAAAGTTTAAAATGTTTCTAAATCTTGATTTAAAAATAAAATAGTATTTTGGGATAGTGTCTCAGAAAGCAGGAGATATAAATATTCCCAGACACAGGTTCTCAGAGAGAAGCAGACCCTTTAGTCAGAGGAAGGCTGGGGCCAGGACAGAGCTTGGGAACCTGGCTTGCTGCACTGTGCACAACCCAGGAGAAACCCTATTTTAAGTTTTTGAACGTTATAAATAATAACTTATTTCCACCACAAAATAATCGAATTGGATTTTCCTCAATAGCTTTTAAGAAATGCATATTTAACAGAACATTTCAGAACAAAAAGTTTGGGACAAATCTCATTAAAATAAATTCGGAATGGGTGACTGTCAGTAACGTATTACATTCATTCGTCTTCTTAACAAAAATAAAAAAATAGTTATAGAACAAATCAAAATGCAAAGGGTATTAAAAAACTCATCTGACTTACAGTGAAAGTGAATAGAGGTATTACTGTCTAGGTTTTAAATTCATCACTGTCTATGTACCCTCTAAGCCTGTATCTAAAAAGACGGGTGAAAAATTACAGAGGCCAAGGGAAGACTGTAAAATTGGCACATACACTGGAAACAGCGAAGAGTGAAGAGGAAAAAAAAAGAACGTGACCTAGGAGGTATCTTCGTGAGAAATAGCAAATTGGGATGAGGTCTGAGCTAGCTGACATAGGTGGTCGTGGGACGCACAGATGTCCAACCACACCTGGTGAGTCCATTTCTCTGACAACCATTATCTAATCAACCATTATAGAGGAGAATTTCTGTGCAACCAACATCTGTGGAAGGTTTTTTTTGTGTTTGTTTTTAAAATTCGGCTGGTTTCATGAGGCAGATCATGTGGCATCCCAAAATGGTGTGCCCTGTTGTGTGCAGAGAGAAAACCTCGTTTCACTAGGGAGTCTCAACCTTCCCCAAGAAGAGGAGTTAAAACTAATGAGGTGGTGCTCAGAGGCTCCTAAATCATGTGGCCACTGACTGGCAAGTGTAGAGAGAAGTAGAAAGGTAGCTGCTGCAGTGAAAGGGGCTTAATAACCAGGTTGCCTAAATTACACCTGAGGACCAGAGTCTCAGGGCCAGAAGGACATTAGCTTCTGGATAAAGGTCACATAGCTGCAGCACTCCACAAACTTTCTACCCTCAGAAAATGGTATCTACGGGGCACCTATTTGGATACATGTATGTTATGGTGGATCAAAAAGTGGCCACAAATTCTTGGCAGCTTCTCCCATCAAGAGATGGAGTCTATCACCCTAGTCTTTGAATCAGGGCTAACCTGCTGATTTGCTTTAACCCATAGGATGTGGGAGAAGTGATGCTGTGTGACTTCCATGTCTTGGTCTCTTAAGGGTTTGCTACTTCCTTTCTCACTTCTACCATCATGTAAAGAAGCCCAGGATGAAAGGCCCTACAAGGGGTGAGAGGCCCTTCCAGTCACCCCAGGTGAGTTCCCAGAAACGTGAGTGACATCACCTTAGACCATCCAGCCCCAGACGACCTTCCAGCTGACTACAGAAGAACCATCGACTTAACACACAGGATCATGAGAAATAATAAATCTTTGTGTTTTAAGCTACTACATTTGGGGGTGGCTTGTTACACAGCAATGAGTAACTGAAACATATGCATATTGTGTTAATATGTACTATGCTGATATAAATAAATATGCTGATGAGATCTAAATTCATATTCATTGATAATTTCCTGGACTTAAAAACAACAAACCATTGTAATAAAAAAAACACAAAAACAACAAAACAAACAAACTGCTGTGGAGAGCACAGGCCTTTGAATCAAATAACCGGGTTTAAGACATGGCCGTGCTCTGCCATGTACCCAGAGAACATCTGTGATTTTGCACAAGTCACTTATTCTCTCAACCTCTGTTCTGACATCCATAAATTCCGCATGGAGTTAGATGATGACAACGTTAGAACAACAAAAGTGAGTGAATTCTCTGTAAACAGCAAGGCGCATTACGCAGTTAAGTTGTCACCATGACTGCTGCCTACATGTTACTTAGAAAGACCTTTGCATTTTTCCTTCTCTGCAAAGACATTATTTGGATCACGCTATCTACCACAACTTTCTGTGCTCTGAGTTTCCTTTTTCATGAAGGTGCTTGTATGCTCACTTGCATATAGCACAGAGGGACTTCCAAAGACCAGAAGGTGTCATGAGCCCTGCGGCCAGTCCCAGTTTTACTCCTGGTCATCACGCGGCACTTAGGTCCAGTGTAAGGCCCAGAGCCACTCATTCCCTTTCACTGTCTCCTGATGGGAGCTGTCGTATAGCTCCCATCCCATCCCAGTGCCAAGAGGAAAGGATGAAAAGAAGGGGCAGGGTGCCTGGAAACCTAAACCACGCTGGGGAAAGGAAGAATCAAAAACGGTTAAAAGCTCATTATGTCACACCTTAGAATGATGTCTAAACAAGAGGTAGGTCAGGAGGACAGACAGCAAAAGAGGGAAAATGAAGGATGGGCCATTAAGAAAAGGCAGAGAGGCAGCAAAGAGAGGAGGAATAGCCTAAGCTGAGAAAGGGCAGAGGGAGGTCAGAAAACTAGTCCTTGTCAGGGATAGAAATGGAAAGAGACATCCCATGCGTGAAAAGAACATCTGGAGGGTAGTGTCTGTCTCTTGTGAGAGCTCAGTTTATGTTTGATGAATGAATAACTGAAAGAATGAACTGAAAACAGACAACTCAAAAAAAATTTCACACACTGAGTGAGGACTCACCCAGAAATGGGGCAGTTAGAGGCCTGACTGGGTGACACAGTTTCACTGGGAGTGGCAATTCCATTTGGATGGGCAGGAAGGGGGAAGAAATTTATTCTTTTAAGATTGGGGGGGCGCGGAGGAGAGGTCCACAGGGCTCTTTTCTAGTCTGTATAATAAATCCTCACAAAAAAGGGACAGTTGCTTTTACCTAAGGTAAATCTCTATTGCTAAAGTTTAAGATACTTCTCCTTACTTTGTCCTAGCTATAATAGTAAGGGCTTTTCCCTCTGAATTCTCCACATAATCAGTTTTTCTCTCAGATGGCTCTAACTTCCTAATGATGCTCTTTATAAATATGCTGGTAAAGGTCAAATAATCATAACAGGATTCTGCATGCTCTAAAATGCTCTTTTTTACACCTAAACATCATGCTGTAAAAGAGCAAACTTTTACATGGATCACACACAAGAATAAAGTGTCTTTTTTTTTTTTTTACTGCCATTTTCTCTCATAAAATACTACCACTATTACTACGTATTAGGCTGCTTCTTTTTATTTACATTTTCACATGGTTGTTTGGGTTTTTATTCTCTTGTCAAAGTATGACTTGTCTACCATCCTCCTTAGTAAGTGGGAACCTGCTTAATAGGCTAAACTAGGTTAAGCCATAGTGTGAACATATTCTGTACTTAACCGCTTCACTCAATATTAATACATACACAAAGAAAAAGAAGGAAAGCACAATTTCTGATCTCAAGAAACACCCTTTAATAGGTAAGACGAGACTTGATACATGTAACAGTCCCAGAACAATGCAAGGTAGTAAATTATTAACTGGCAACATGGAAAGAGGTATTTTGGGAGTTCCTAGGAAGTGGGAAGGGTGTTGGTTGAAGCGCAAAGACCTGTGGACAAAGTGGAATTTACTGGAGTCCTGCAGGATGACCAACATTAGAAAAGGTGGATGGGAGAGATAAAAGCATCTCATGCTTTGCGAGGCGATGAGAGGTGAGTCTTGGTGCTTGGAATGGAGGGTTTCTGAAGTATTGAGAACTGGGTCATAAAGATGGGGGTTGGGGAAAAACTACCAGGGTTTGAAAGTGAGACAAGGAGTAGTATTACCACCCAACGGCAGGAAGATAATTTTTCTCCTCTTCAACACGTAAGTCATCATGGCTAAGAGTGGGCCTGTTCATCCATTCATCCATCCATCTATCCACCCATCCATAAATGTAAGTTGGCATGTTACATCAAATCCTATCCTAGGTACTAGAGGCTACAAAACCATCTCTTCCCTTGAGAATTACCCAGAGTAGGAGACTAACCAAAAAAACCCCCCATGATTTCAATGTATTATTAAAAGTGCTATGATAAAGAGATACATGGGAATTAAATTACGAGGGACCAGGGGAGGGACACCTACGTCATCCTGAGGTGCTGAAGGCTGAAAACACTTCAAAGAGAAGAAAATGTAGTCTTGAAAGAGGAGTAAAAGTTGTAGCACGGGAAGTCAACTGCAAATGCAAAGGCACAGAGCATGAAGGGGGGGGGCTGTTTCAGGTGGGAACACAGGATGCATGTGGAGAAGGGGCAGGGGGTGAACAGGGGTCACCGAGTACCTAAAAAACAGGAAGCTAAAGAGCTGTGAGAACGGACCCCTTCCCTGCCAATAATTTACAGTGGGATTTTGAATGACTTCCTTCTCCATGTTTTCAATTTCTTCATGTAACTGGCCATTCTTTAGTTCTGAATGCCAGTCAAAATTATGCCCATACAATAATAACCATCCTGAGGTTCATGTTTACAAGACTCCCAGATGCTTGGGAGATAAAACGGAAGGCTTCTAGTTGAACCTCCTTTCCAATGTAACATTTCTGCTAAGCATTCCTGGCAGGTGGCCATCCAGACGGAAAGAAAGCTCTCCAGCTCCAGGGAGCTCAGTCCATCTCAGGAAGCAGCCCAATTCATTACTGTACATCATGCGTTGTGAGAAATTTTTTTCTTAAACTGAGATGCAATATGTCTTGCCGTAGCTTCCACCCATTTTGACCCCCTGGAGTGACTGAAAAAATAGCCCACTGTGCCTCCTACATGCAGATGGCACTGTATGACATTTATAAGAGGGAACTGCAAATTGTCCCTTTTCCTCACTGAAGGACTTGTTAATTAACTACTGGCTTAGCTTTGATTAATTAGGCTCTCTGATATAATGTGCTGCCTTCCTTTTCATGAAGACCTTGAAGGGACGTCTGTTGCTGGCAGGGATGCTCCGTTTTCTCCCTTTACTGATTAGTGATATCTTATGTTTGCACAACAATTCACCCTGTTCCAAGCAAGCATCTTCGCATCAATTACGGTATTGCATCGTAATGTCTACGATGGTGCCTGCCACTGCTACTATGTTGTTATTGTCACAGAAAACCTTTGCATCTACTTTATGATACACACTATAAAAAAAATAGGGCAAGTCCTGTAAACTGTGTCTGAGAGAATCCTAGGGTTTCTGACAAAACAGAAGGTAAGAGATGTCAAAGGCTAATGTATTTTAAGAATGGAAAGAAGAAAAAAGTAATCATCAGAACACTCTCTGGATGTCTACTCCAACTACGGACAAATAATTGATACTTACCTTAACTGAGGACCATATATATTCCTATCTGTATAATCACAGCTGCACATGTGACAAACATATATGCTAAGTGTCTGGCACTGGGACTAAGGGAGATAGAGGGAAATAAGGCACTGTTTTAACTCTGGATATTAAATGCAGAGCAAAGGTTGAAAGGAATGAGATGACTTAGTCAAAAGGATGACTTGGTGGCCTAGGAAAGATGGAGGAGAAGTCACGGCAAGGAAGAGGGTCGAGCATCTCAGCAGGAGAAAAAGAGTGCAAATGCCATGTTTCTAAGCACGGTCTTGCCAAAACCCAAGTGTAAAGGGTCACCTCTAAGGCGGTGCTATGAAGACTGTCAAGGACTGGACCTGGAGACTCTCACATTCCGGAATGGGCCTGGTCCTACAGGGCTAGGTGGATGTCCTGCTACTCTGACTAAAAAGACAGCAACTTTTTTCCCCATCACCAGAGAGAGATGTGCTTGTTACTCCAGATAGCATTATAAAAACTTAGACTCCTCTTTGCCTCACCAAGTACTAAGTCTGGGTAGATGTGTGATTGCAAGCATCAAGGTTCCCTAGGGAGCACTTCTATGATGCATGCAGGGTGTCATCCCATTGGACACAATGGCTCAGCACCTATAAGACTCACTGCAGAGGCTCCAATGACACACCCACTACAGGTGGATACCCCACTGCCTCCCTGGCTGCATACTGAGGGCCATATTTGCCTGGATCACCCTCAGCCTGCAAAAGTGCAAGGCACCCCAATAGCTAGACTCTGTAGTGACTTAACCTGATGACACCTGCCTTGGATCTGAGGCACCATATGTGTAAATACCAAGTCCTACTAACAGTTCAGTGCCTTCTTCCCAGAAACTGGAGAATATGAGCGCTCCCTAATACGCGGGGGAAACAAACTGTGTGCTAGAAACTGTGCCTTCCACGATGCTAACACACAGGACAGAGGAGGAGGCTCGATAAACTGATGACAAACCGACCTTGTTGGCAGAGTGCAGCAGCCATCCGCTGTGAGTCTGACTTGAGTTTCGTAGCTATCCAGGGGGCACACGGCCTGCTGAACGGAGGGACACTCCACAGTGCTGCAGTCCACGCTGAACACTGGAAGGGCAGACAGAGGCACCGTTTACTGTGACATGTACTGGCATTTGGAGTCCCCAAATGAAACACCTGCTCTGCACGCATTTCTGTAGCGCCCATGCTTCCCAGACACCTTGGCCTAGCACTGGTATTTTTATTTCACTCAACGTTAGAGAACTGTTGCGTGTCCCGGGTCTTTTGGGCAAGGAAAGCAGGAAACAAGACATTGAAGAGTTAAGATGAAGACTCAGAGAGAGAGACAGAGAGAAAGAGAGAGAATTAAACCAATGGTGGTTACGTGGGTGGATGGTGGTAGTGACCCAGAGTCGCTTCTGATAGAACAGTTCAAGAGATGAACAAGGGATTGTTTTGCTTGATGCGTTTATCTAGCAATGAAAAGAAAATCTGACCAATGGTTAGAAACCTGTTAAGAGGAAATCGCTACAGACCACACTGGAAACGCTGCCACAAGGACAGGATGTTAGAAATAATTTAAAGCAAGAAACAGCTGGGACACGACAAGAAATCAAATGTGGCAACGGTGGTGTGAGTAAATAGTCCAAGATGGCTTAGCACATGCTATCAAGCCAACGGGTGGACGGTGGGGGACGGACATGGGAAGATTAGGGATGAGTCTTTCGGGAGAACCCATTTGTCATGTTGATGCATACATGTATCTAAAAATAACTTTCTGTTTTATGATTGCTTTTAAATGTAATAATTTAAAGTGACAGACGTATCTGCAAAGGAGGGCTATGACCTTCTCTGAGGGAATGAAGCAGGTAGCCCCAGTACCGTCAGTTTTCACCTCCCCTCCCCCACTAATCAAGCTTTGAAGGAAAAAAAAAAAAAAAAGAAAGAAATGAAAAAAAGATATAGTCCCTCTCTGGAGGCGCTTCTGCACCAATGGATTATCACTCTGGTTCTCTGACTAGAAGGCCAGAAGTCAGGCTGCCATTAGCCCAAAGTGGCAGGCGCACAAGTGTACTGACAAGAACACCCATCTCTGCATGGAAGAAGAGGCCAGGGTGGCTGTAGAGGGTCTGTTCCCCTATGATGCAAAAGAGCAAGGATGCTGAAACAAAGCTCGCGCGTACCTGGTTTGCACTCATACAGGTCACAGCACTCTCCCGGCTTCCCTGAGGCTTTGGACACTAGTATGTTCAGGTATCCTGGCTGGCAGACTTTGCGCAGGCAGCCCGCAGGGTCGCACACGCAGCGGCTGGGTAAGGGGCAGCACTCCCCGGGAGGAGCATAGCCCTCGATCAGAACAGAGTCTTCAGGACAACGCGGAGAGAACTGGACTTCACATCGGGCCTTGGAGCAATCTGGCTTCTCTTCTAAATGGGAGAGAAAGAATTTAGCACGTGCCCAACGGCAGTGAGGGGCACTGTCATCAGAAGCACAGGCAGCCCCGAAGATCTGTTTACACTGCAAAGAGGAGGGGGGAGAGGAGATCTGGTGGAAATCCTCAAGCTCAGCTTAGCTCAGCTTAGCTAGCCATGCAGACCTCTCCTGAGATCTGTTCATGACACTGGAACGTGAGGCTGAGGTCGCCTCTGCCTCCATCTTCCCACTCACTTGTGCTGATCAAAGTCCAGCGTATCGACCAAAATAAAGAAAGGCAAAGGGAAGATGCTTCCATGACCTGGAGAATCTGAAAACTGGACTCAATCACTGGCTAAATGAGAGACCTTTGACTTTAAAAGGAGTTTCAAGGGCTGTTCTTTGAAAACAGTGCATGTTTAAACACCAAAATGGACCCACAAATACATCATGGCCACTCCAAGGACTGGAGACAACATGCATAATAAGCAACATGGAATGGCTCAACCTCCAAGCTCTGAATTTTGAGGAGATAAACTTAGTAAGATTCTATGATTCTATGACGTGCAATCTTAGCAAGATGGATAGTGAGCCAAATTCCCATGTAATTTCCCTAAATGAGAGCTGGTGTTTCTATCTCTAGCAGAGATCCATCAACTGTACCTCGTTCTCCTTTCTCTAGTATTATGTATTGATCTATTGCTGCATCTCAACTTTATAAATAAATCAAACACAGTCCTAGCTTCTGGAGCCCTCATTCTCTTGGTTTAAGCCTTTAAGAAACCGACACCAACATTAGGTCCTTGAGGAGGAGACTGCAATATACTAAATCAAAAGCACATCCTCATAGCCCCCATGACCTTTGGGGGAGTAGGGAAGAGAGCTCAAAAAATGTTGGGTGAAAAGGGCATCATGTGGTATTGGGGTACAGTATCATGAGCTCCGTATTTCCTAAAGATTTCCACACAGAATCACAGAGCAGGGTTAGGCCTAAGAGGTCACCTCGTCTTCTCAACTAAAAATTTTAGTCAATTCTGTAGATAAAGAACCAGAAGCACAGGAGTTCATGTGATCTGCCTAAGGTCAGTGGTAAAACTAAAGCAAAGACCCAGGCCACCTACTTCCAGTTCACTTAGCTCTTTATATTACACAAGTAGATCTATTTCCAAAACCAAGTGTTCCTCAGGTCGTTCTCTGCCTTAACTGCTGTATCTTTCATTTCAATGTCCACCTTCCTTGTCTAACTACTTCTTGTCTAACCAACACATGGCATAGGAGAGCCTTCATACTCATAGTTCTAGTACATCCATTAAAAAACATACTTACTGAGCACCTGCTGTTCCAGCAGCTTGAGCTACACTATCGAGAGAAGAAACATAGATCCCTGCTCTCAAAAAGTTTATCATGCAGTGGAGGGTGACAGAAAACAAACAGTAAGCATTATAAATCTGCAAACTATACAGGTAGTACAGGGTAGTAAGTGCTTTGGAGAAAAAACAGAGCAAGAGGGAATTCGAGTGCATAGAAGAAGTGGAAGGGCAGCTACAATTTGGTGGGAACAGGCATCCCTGAGAAGCTGACGTTTGAACAAAGACTTGAAGGAGTGAGGGGGTGGGCAGTGGAGATGTCTGGGAGAAGGGCACCCAGGAGAAGGAACGGCTAATGTACCCCTGCGTGTCCCAGGATGAGCAAGGGGGCCACTGTGGCTCCAGCAGGACAGATGGAGGATGCATATATCCTATTTTCACCTTATAGCCCCAAGCAACTGCCTTGAGAAGAGAACATAATTAAGTCAAGAGAAGCTCCACTCTACCCCGTCAGTGTGGGCCGAACAAAGCAAAGAGCTGAGGAGTAGACAGTGACTCCTGACTGTGGGAGGACTGATTGAGACAGAGAGTTTGTAAAGTGGACTCAGTTGGCCTAGTGGGCTAATACTAACATGTGGTCTCATAATTAATAAGAGCTCTGTGACTTTAATTGTAAATAGCACTTAATTTCTACTCTTGCTAATGGCCTATAATTAACTTATTCTGCATCACATTCTGCATCACCTTTCTGTTGTACAAAATACTTGGTATGTATAAAGAGACTTTTCAAACATATGCTTCCATAAAACATGTTTTCATTAAAACCCGGCATATTAGATCTTCCTAGTTATTCTTCTCTTTATGCTCCTTTTAACATCCCAACATTGTCACTTATGGATGTGTGTTTTGCAGTTCCAGCCTTACAAGATTTATTTACTTATTAAGAACTGCCTTTGTAATAAAAGTGAGATAAGGTAGGCTGCCACAGACACTGGACCACTGTCAGAAAAGACTTAAGAATGTTAAAAATGAGGGTTGAATCTTACTAAATGCTTTTCCAACGTCTCTCAAGATGATCATTATTGGCTTTCCCTTTCATTTACTAATTAGTACATTTTCAACCATCCTTGTTTTTTTTAGAATAAACCCTGTTTCAAAAGATCCAGCTGGACTTGACTTCATTACATTTTAAGATTTTTAAATGTATAAGCTTGAGTAATATTAATCTGTAGCTCTGTCCTTTGTGTATGCATGGTGGCCTCATCCAGTCTTAGTTTTAGAGTTATGAGAACTTTTTCTGGTTTCCTTTTCTTTTTTTTTTGAAGATTTTATTCGGGAGTTGGGGGAGGGGAACAGCGTTGGGGAATTGGGGAAGGGAAACAGACAAGTTGCTGTCATTTTGTTCCTCAGTCTAGTTGTGGAGGACGTTGCTTCACTGGCGCATGTTGATATTATGATCATTGCACTCTTCCTGGTTGAGGCAGATCAGTCGCCGGTCACTGGATGGCGGCTCACGGCACCTCACACCGGCTGCCGGCCCTTCACGGTAGCTTACGGCAGCCCACTGCAACAGGGACTAAAGCCTACGCCGTCGCTGGCCACTCACAGCAGCCCAGCTCCAGGTTGAGCTGTTGTTCACAATCTTAGCTGTAGAGGGCGCAGTGTCACTGGCCCATGTGGGAACTGAACCGGCGGCCCTGCTGCTCAGGGCTTGTAATCCCAAGCCAACTCTTAACCAACTGAGCCACTGGGCCGGCCCAGTTACGCAAACTTTTTCAATGAGCTGTTTCACATTCTACCTCTTTCTCTGCTGTAAAACATTTTAAATAACAGGAATTATCTATTCTTTGAAGTTTTCTTAAAACTCACCTGTGAAATTATCTGAACTTGGTATTTTTTTAAACAGGGAAAGGATGGATTTCTTCTTTGGTTATTAGATTAGATTATAACACCTGTGTTCTACCATTTTAGAATCATCTGTACTAACATAGTTTAGTAATAATGCTATCTAATTCACTTAGAGTTTCAAATTCATTTTAGGCTCTATTGACTAAGCTTTCTTTTTTTGTAGTTTATATGTTCATCAATTCTTCTGAGTTTTTAAATTTCTTCCTTCTTTGTCTTCCTAATTTATTTTTTTCTCAAGTGTTTTAAGATTAATGCTTAGCTTGCTTCTATTTTATTTTCTTAGAAAGGCTCATAATTTTAATTATGATTTTAATACTTTAGCCAAATGTTGCTTTGGTTACATTTTAATGCATTACTCTCAGTGTAGCTCATTTCTAAATAATCTATAATTCAACTTTGATTTCCTCTTTAAAGACTTACAAGAATGCAATTAAATTTCTGCATAGGTACACTTATTTTTGCCTTTCCTTTTGATTTTTAATTTATAGTTTCATTGTCTTGCTGCCAGAGAATGTAGGCTATACAATTTTCTACTTCTGTTAAATTTTTGAGTTTATGTTTTTGTTTTTTTGGCATGTGTGTGTGTATAAACGTGGCCTACATCCAACTTTAAAATACACAGATATTTGAAAATAACGTGCTCTTTGTTTATTGAATTCAAACTTACAAATCTATTAAATCAAGCTTCTTAATTATGACAGTAGAGTCTCTTATATTTTTTATCTACTTTCTAAGAGGAGTCTAAAAAAAATCTCCCACTATGAACCGGTAACTTCTCCTTGTATTTCTAACCGTTTTTACTTTAAACTTTCAAGGCTGTGTTCACTTCATGACTAGCAGGCATAAGATTTAAGCCTGTGACACTGACTTAACAAATTGTAAAACAGTGCTTTCAAAGCATTTAGATTTCTAAGATCTATATCTTTAAGTTTTAATTGCTAACTTCCTTAGCTTTATTCTTCTCTCCTTTCAACGCTCTATTTACCTTTCAATAGATTTATCCAGAACCCTCACTCATCCAGCATCCTTCCCTTCCCCCAACCAGTCAACGGCCTGTCACTTAAACCCAACCATGGTTACCATAGCATCAGGAATTGTTTTTCTGGTACCTTCTTTCCCAGCCTGTTTCTAAATAAGTCTTCCAGTAAATTTCATTTAGTCATCTATGTCTCTATTTCATCTCTCTTACATGGAGAAAATGGAGGATGCTACAGCCACACCATGCGTTTTCCATCATTTAGGAGGCTTTTCTGACATTACCTCTGAATTTTTACTTTTATCCATTTGAAAAGAAGCCTCTCCTGACTCTTTCCCTATGGTGTCTCACAAATCTATATATAATACTTAAGTTCATTAACAAGCTTTTCAGTCTGGTTGCCCTGGCAACCGCTTTGCATCTGGAATTAAAAAAAAAAAAATCAACAAAAACTGCCCCAGATATAGCAAGACTAAAGTTACAGTATCACTTGAAACAGGTGTAATTAAGGGAAAATAAACTGGTTTCACCATTTTAATAATCTTCCTGTAAGAGGTTAGTTCTTAAAATATTAGCAGGGTCACCCAGTACTGAAGCAATTCTACAAGAATCACGGACAGTTTGTATCAATCCTAGTCACTTTAGCCCCCGTGTGACTGCGTGTTGGCCAGCTGTAGACCTTCTCTAGGTCTGTATGTCAACAGGGAAAGTGCAATTATGATCTACAGGTAGCAAATGTATTCAAGAGTATTTCGCTTAAACACAGATTTAAATAAAACCAAAGCCAAACAAAAAACTACTAGATGGGAAGCGAAAAAAAGAGAAGGGAAAAATGATATTGCCGGAATCTTATTATATCTACTTAATTTTTGTAGAGTCCCATGCATCTGCCACGGAAATCTTCCTCCTCTTTCAACAGCTCTAAAATAGTCTCTTAAAAACAACAACAAAAAAACGCTGCACACTTATTAATGGAAAACAGATTCACAAAGAATGGACTAGTAAAATTCTTATAGGCAACTAACTACAAAGTCGATGCTGCTGAGTACTCCGCCCTTTCCTAAAATCCATCCCAATTTTCACACATGTACATGCACGCAAGCAGCACGGGATCATTCTGAGAGAATTCTTGGGAGTTCCCACTACAGATATTTCCAGAGACCCCAAATTTGATGAAGCCCCGATATCACAGAATTTAGCAGGTAAAGCACAGAGTAAAGCGGGGAACAGCCTGCTCTCCCTGTTTTCCCCACACCTCACTCTTGGTATTTTCCCTCCCTTACAATCTGAAGTCCTAGAGTAGCTACGGCATCAGCCTAGGTAGGGTACCACGGGAATCCCTTGGTGGTCCTGGGAGACAAATATGGTACTCGCTGAGGTGCAATCAGTGCAGTCCTTGCCAATCCTTTTTTCACTCGTTCACCCAACAAATATTTACTGAATGACTTCCTTGTGTCAGGGGTTCCAGGCACAGGGCGTAGAGCGGGAAATGAAAACAAAGTCCTTGCCTTCCTGGATTTACAATTCCAGAGGAGTCAGACAAGCAAACAGCCACACAGCATAATGCCAGGTGGTGATTAACGCTTTGAAGGAGAATCAGCAATGTGGGTGTATTGCATTAGCCAGGTGGGGGAGGGCAGGTCTAAGGATGTGGCACCTGCACAGAGACCTGAATGAAAGAAAGGAGAAGGTGTACAAATAAGAGGGCAGGAGTGCCGCAGACACAGCGAACAGCAAGAAGAAAGCACTAAGGCAAAAAGGATCATATGCTCCGAGTACTGAAATATGCCTCCCAACGATTAAGACGAAACCTAAACCAGGATAATTCACCAGCAGAAAATACCAACAAACACAAGAAAAACATTTTGGTGGATAATGTTTCTTACTAAGGATTCAATTCCCATGACCATGCTAGAGAAATGAAAACAATCTCCACTAATTGGGCACCTTCTCTGTGTGAGGCATCATGCCTCTACTTGTTGTCACACCCCTTTGCACTCCCATGTGAAGAAGAGATGACATCTTCATCTCGACTTGGCAGAAGAGGAGGCAGGCATCGAGAAGCTATGAAACTTGGCTGAGATCACAAAGCAAGTGGCAGAGACTCCAAAGCCCATAATCTTCCCACCAAGTCCACAGCGCTGAAAGCAAGAGGAACTTCAACTTTCCTAGTCGGCTTTCCTGGTATTTGTATGGCTACACTTTTGCTCACATATACAGTGCAAAGTTAATTAGCAAAGATAAAGCGGTTTGGGGTCTTGGGTGTGTCCTCCTCTCTTTGGGGTTGGCCACCCTCATCTCATTTGCTCCTAGGCCTTGGAGACATCACATGATAAGAGGAGGCGCCTTCTTGTACCCAGGATTATTTTGCTCTGAAAACCTTCTATTGCAAATGCAAGGCATATGTCATCCTGTTTTTAAATTTAGAGGCTGACTCCTTTTAAAATTACACTGTGAATTCTTTTCATTCACATTCCGTGATTTTATCATAACCTTTTTTGGCAAGCTTCGCGGTGAAGACTTGTTCCACACAATCATAACCCCGAGGGGAAAAATTAGGCTTGTTGATACAGTCTCAGAAATATTTCATATTTCAGCTCGTTCAGAAATACCAGCTGTACCTTCCCAGCACTTTCTTTTACTCAGATTTTAGCATTTAGCAGTGGTGGAATCTACAGAGCCTTTTCTTGGTGGTTTGTTAACGACACCATATGAAATTGTTTTCAGTTACCTAATAAAGTTAGTTTGCATCATACTAGAATATAAATTAGCCAAATAGAAAAAAAAAATTAAAAGATCTGTAAGACTGCAACATGTGCTAGTTTAGTGGTTTTCAACACTGGCTGTGCGTTAGTGTCATTTACAAAGATTTTAAGAATACCACTGTCTGGATCCCACCTTAAATCAATTAAAGCAGAATTTCTGGGGGGAGGAGCCTGGGAATTAATATTTGGATCAGTCGCTCCCTGGGTAATTTTACTGGGTGAATAGGGCTGTGAATCACTGCGTTACTCCTCCAAGCAAGCTGGGAATCTGTACAGTGAAGTTCTCTATTGACAATCGAGCTTCGCCAAGAGTGTGTTCAAACGGCAGCTGGCCAAATGCCAAAGCAGCACTGAGCCTTCCAGCTTTCTGCCTGTAAGCAAGTGGTCCATGCTGCATGCTGAGCCCCACCGCACCGCTAGGCATCTCCCAGACCACACATCTTTTCTACTCAGGATGTTACTGAATTGGGTTTGAAAAGGATGCATTAGATTAAAGAATTTGGCCACCAAAGGGTGGCCCCTGTACCAGCAACATCAGCATCACCTGGGAGCTTGTGACAGCTGCAGAGGCTTGGACCCCTGTGCCAGGCCTGCTGAATCAGAACCTGCATTTTAGCAAGACTCCTAGGCGATTCAGCTGTATCATGATGTTTGAGACAAAGGGATCTAGAGTGGTGGTTCTCAAACAGTGGGCCACAGACCAGCGTGTGAGCATATGCTGGGTACTTGCTAGGAACGCAAATTCTAAGGCCCCACATCAGATCTCTGCAGAAACTCTGGGGTGATGCCCAATAATCTGTTTGAACAACCCCCACCCCACACTCCCAGGAGATTCTCACACACGTGTGACGTTTGAAAACCACAGCTAGAATACTGATTCTCAACCCTGGCAGTACATTAGAATCCGCTGGAGAGCTTTAAAAATCCAGAAGCTCAGAGTTCCCCCAAAACTAATTAAATCAGAATCACTGGAAGTGGGACCCTAGTATCAGTATTTTTAAAAGTCCCTCAGATGACCCCAATGTGAAGTCAAGGTTAATCAACTGTTCTAGCTGCTGCTGCCCATCCCATAACTCCATATTCCCAGAGGATCGGAAGCTGCTTTAGTTCTTAGGAAATCTGAATCAACAGGTTCTCTGGGACCTTCCTGGACAAGGCCAGAGCTTCCTGGGAGGAATAAAAAGTGCTGAGGGTGGCATGGAGCCACCTCTGGTGGTAGATGGAGGGGTAGAGGGGGTAGGGATTGAGAAAGCCAGACTCCAAAGGTGTGTGTATGCATCCCACTGAACTTCAAATCACAGTATACAAAAATTTATGAGAATTTTGAGCCAGAGGCATTTTATTTTATTATCTGTTAATTCACACCCAGAACATGTGTTCAACTTATTCCCAGAGGGATTTGCCATTCAAATAATTACATTTATATATCCATACACAGTAACAAATTTTCAAAATGGAACAATGTTTTAAAATCTGGCAATAAAATACGGCCTAAGGATAGTTTGGATAAATGTACAAAGCACGGAAGATTGATTTCGAAAGTATAATTTTTTTTACCTAATAAGCTACAGCCTTCTCTGAATACCTGCCCCCACTTTTTTTTTTTTTGCCATAAACACAAGCTCACAAAAAAGGAATGAAAATTATTAAGAGAATGGGACAAATGACTAATGAGGAAAACTTGAACGAAATTTGTATCATCAGTTCAGCAATATCTTAAGAGAAATCTTCACAGCGGCTTGAAAATGTCATAAAGGCATAAACACTAGAAATGAAGAACTCCCCTGGGTGGTGTTTAAACGGAAGGCAACATCCATTACACAACACAAACAAAGCCTCAGTTCTGCTGAGTGATTGATTCTGTTGCTCTGGGTGGGTCACTTTCCACACTTCAAGCTTTCCTCCCTGAGGAAGGGGTGCTGCAACTTGGTTCTTCCCTTTGTGTAATGACGACACTCATTTGGAAACATATAAAATGTCAGATTTTAAAGGGGTGGGAATGAAGGGTCTGGTGTCCCTCATCTGCAAAATGAGGGGCTGGCATTTGTGGAGGTCTTCTACGCACATCCTCCAGCCAGAAAAGTTACGGCCCTGAGTCCTATGCAATCAGGTCCCAGGGGCTCCTGGGCCCCTGAGGAAGGCCAACCAATAGTTTCTGAATTAAAGGAGAAGCCAGTCCTTTTCTCTTAAAATGCCAGTGTTTGTTAATGCTGTAGAGTTTCCGCAGGATACTAGAAAATGTGGTCTGAACATGATATTAAAAAACAAGGAACAGTAAACCAAGGGTCTTGTCAGTAATACTGTCACATAGATTCCTCAGTCCCAGAGGTAGTCTTTAGTCAAAAGTCTTTAGAAGGACGCCAAAGAATATTATGTGCTGATCCAAGGCCTTGAGATTCCTGAAAGTGACTATACTTAAAGCGATTAACACGATACATTAAGAATAGAAAGGTTGCAGAACAGCGTGAAGGAAGGACAGGCAGAGACATCATAAAACACTGCACTGGGGTGTCTCCGATGACGACAGCAGTCCCCAAAAAAGAACAGCAGCTACTGAACTGTTCAAGTGGTAGCTCTCAGGAGGGACTGCACGTTCTGAAGAAAATCCATATGGGTAAAAATACAGAAGTAGATTTTTGAAAAACTAGTTTGGCCATTTTTTTTTTCTCTTCCTTCTTTTTAATTTCTGTTTTACTGAAGATAAATTACTTGTTTATACCACTTCCTAGTCATTTAACAGGGGTTACTTTTTCACTCCTTTTTTATCTTTTTTTTTTTTTTATATGGGAGCCAGTATATTGCTGGTTTATTACAAAGGTGTTTGGAAGCCAGAAAGAACTACATTCAAATCTTGGCTTTTTTACAACTAGCTGTGTGATCTTTGGCAAGTTTCTTGACCTCTCTGAGTCAGTTTCCTCAGGGTTGTTATAAGAGCTAAGTGAAATAGTATATATTGCAGGTGGCCCTATGCCTGGTACATCTAATTATCAATTACTAGATTCATCACCATCATTATCAGTTGCTAGAAGTCTAGGCTTTGAGTCAGACCTCAGAATATTCATATACTCATATTACACAGAGCATAAAAATACTTCCTCTACAAGACTATTTTGGAGATTAAAAGACTATATACATTCGATATTACATAAATATGATATTTATATAATGAAATATTACATTATAAAAATAAAGTATTTCATGTATTTTGTATGCATGAATATATGTATATATATGCATACACACACACACATACTCACACACATAAACACATACAGAGCACTCTTAGACTCTCATGTGAGATCACTTCCCCCTCTCATTTTATTTTAAATCTGCTGCCCAATATAATGTCTAGAACACATACGTGATCATTAAATGCTTCCTATTGTTGATAAAGGTGAAGTTCATTGGGAAACACACACACACACACACACACACACACACACTCACACGATATATATATATCCCCATACAAATCGTCATCTTAGCATTCTAAAAGTTTACAAGTGCTATTTTCTCTGTCAGCTTCCACTACTTTCTTAATTCCTTAAAACAAACAAACAGAAATAACAACAACAAAAAAACCCACTACTTTTTCAGAGAACAGTCTTTGCTCTTTGCAGAGAGACGGAAGGAAGGCTGCCTTATACAGGTCGTTTTCCCTGGAGATTCCTCCCCAGCTCTTTCTGCATTCAAGGTGGACGGGCCTAGCTTACAAAGTTATCACACTGACAAGATGGCATATGATGGTAATGAGTGCCTCCCCAAACAAACAAAGGCCTCCTGACACTTATACCTTTCCAGTAAAGGCCTTCCGTGGTGAGAAAGTGCTTCTTCACTGCCAACCACCTCTGGTGGGCAGCCCCTCTCAGAACAGCCTCATTCCCTTCTCAGAACTTTCTCTGAGGCCTCTCCACCCTTCTGACCGTTCCTTCAGCTCCAGCACCAACTTCCTAATCAGCCTTGCCCTGGGCCAAGCAAGCCCCTGAAAGGGCCCCGGGTTTCTATGCCTTCTTTGTCCTCTTTGTGTACCCACGGCGCAAACCCTCGTCAACCACCACCGCCAAGAGGGCACCCGGAGACTACAAATATGTGAGCTGCAGCTGAGCAAAGGGACGTGTTTACTTTCCATCCTGAACTACAACTTGACCTGCAGCGAAAACAAAAATACTGCAATGTGTATTTTTTTCCCAGAAATGATAATTATAGTACTCCAAACATTTTTCAAACTTCCAACTACCAAAATGGAAAAGGCATTTCAGAAAATAATTTATTAAATAGGCACTTACATTCTTGGTAGCCCTTACATGGAAATTTTTTTTTTCCTTCCTGGCCATCAAAGGGCTTGGCTCCTGGCTCAAAACCCTCTTCCAGGGCAAGGTGGGGTCCAGCCTGTGGAGCTGAGAAGTAGATGGCTAAAGAGCCCTCCCTAGTCCTCCCAGCCTGCATGGCTTTTAGCTCCTTTTCCCACTTCAAAAATACCAGTGATTTAAGAATCAGAGTTTGTACGTGGGGTGATAGAAAGGTACTTCGGCACATCTGGCTGATGATATACCTGAGCCAGAAGCAGGAGGCCAGAGCGGCTCCTGGTACCAAATACAGGATGTACAGTGTTTAGGCTCCCCTGAGGGCATCATGTAAACCCCAGCTCATGTTCACTCCTCTCTCTGAACAGATGGCTTCCTCACCTCATTCTCCACCTGGTCCTTTTCCTCCAGGCAAAGCTTTTCGGGACCCAGCCAGTATTCCCATCAGGGTACGGCCACTGTCACTCTACTCCACTCGCAGGCATTCCAATACTCCTTGGAACACTGGTTCTCACTTGAGCATGCTGGGGGACGTTTTAAGGCTGCTGAACCTCCAGGGTTGCTGATTTAGTTGGGCTGAGCTGGGGCTTACCAACGTGCATTTCTCACCACTTCACAGGTTACTTACTGATGCCACTGTCCAGGTACCATGCTTAGGGAACTGTCGCTTTAGACTGCAGCTGCTGGAATATTTTAGTCTCTTGTAAGCTCTACCGCCATCTCTCCTCCCCCTAGGCGAAGCGGCCTCTCCCTGTCTCTGTCTGTCTCTCTAGCTGACTCTCGGTGTAAGAGGACAGTGATGTGCTTCATGAACCTGATGGATCCGAACAACAGCGGTCCCAGCCAATCTCATCCTCTTCTGTATCAAATAGCAACCCACATGGAGCTACCGTCCCAGGCGTGAGATAAAACGAAGTGCAGCGCATGAAGACAGCAGGCAGACTGTTCAGACCTATATGCTGGGCGGCAGGGAGAAGGTAGGGTTGCTGCCAAAACGAACACTGTGCTTAGTGTTGGGGCTGCTCCCATATTTCAGAAATGGCACTTATTTCTAAATATTTTCAAATACAACAGAAGACAAGTGATTCCATAAATGAGCCTTACCAGGTGAATTAAAGGGAACAAAAGAGTTTCTGATGAACCGATTCTCACAAATTGGTACTCTGATAATTGGGAATTTGTGGTAATTTGGAATAAGAGTGTCGTGAAATATAACTTTACAGGTGTTATGGGGACCAGGATCCACAAAGTTGCTAGACTTAAGTTCCTTTTAATTTTTTTTTGTGTGTGTGACTCAATATGTACTGTATAGCCCTTGTCCATATAGTATTCCAACCAGTGGGAAGAGAGAAAAGTGAAGGGAAGGGCACAAATCTAAAGGGCATAATGTGAAAAGTTACACTATTGCTTCTGCTCCCTTCATATGGCCAGGACTTAGTCACATGGCCACATTTACCTGCAAGGGAGTCTGGGAAATGTAGTTTTTATTCTGGGTGACCATATCTCCAATTAAAATTTTATATCTATGGGAGAAGAAGACAATGGACACATAGACATAGGGACGAGAAACGTTTAAGTTTCTTAAGTAAATAAACTATATAAACAATGGAAGTATATTGCCCTTTGAAGAATGAAAGTTAAAAAAGCATTCTGAAGAATCATTTGAGAAATACTCAAGCAATATATGTGTTTACCAAACACCTACATCAATATGTTAAAAATATTGGGAAAACTCATATTCATTTAGAAACTTCACAAATATTTAATTATCAACTACCATGTATGAGAGACTGTAATAAGTTGTACATTTTAATAAAACATGTACATATACAAAACCCTTCGTCATCAGGGAGCCTAGATTTTTCCATACTCACGAACTTTAAGCAGAAAGCCTGGGCTTTTTTTGAGATGTTCTATAACTCAAAATTTTCAACAAATTAGTCTAATCCTTCCTACAATTAAGGTATGAAAAAAATGGGTTGGAGATTTGAAAACATAACTACAAGAGAGGAGAGGAACTGATACGCTGCTTCTTGCAGAAGAATGTGGGACTGGGTGTGTCTACAGAGCTGACTTGTCCAAGAACAGTTTTCTTCGTCAGAAACTCTGAGATATAATCGGAGAAAACCCTGGCCTAGAGAAGCCAAATATCTTGCCTGAGGGTCATTCACCTAATGAATGCTGAGGCAGGGCCAGAGGCCAGGTCTCCCACAGAAGCCTATACTGACTGGTTCCACCAAGCCACACGCTCATCATGCTAACTTCCTCATCCTTTGGTCTGCAGTCTGCATCTTTTCCTGATAGTTATTCCCCTCTCTCATAATACTTAAAACGGCTTAGAATTTAGCTTAAAAATTTGATCACAAAACACCTGTATCGTGAAATCAGCTCGTTTTATCATGAAAAATTTGATCACAAAGCTCCTGTATCATGACATCAGCTCAACAGACAAACCAAAAGTAACCCACTCTAAGTGGAGTGACTAAGAAAGGTCAGAAGAGCAACCTCTGGTCATAGGGTGGCTGTGGTGCTGTCCACGACCCAGGTGCTGATAGGCTACACACTCGCACAGGCAAAGCCTTGCCTGCCCTCTGAGACGCGGGGAACACATACACTGGGAACGGGCAGGACGGCAGGCCTGCCATGATGGACCACAGGGGCCATCTGTGTGCACACCAAGGGCCTTTGGACTGGGGGCCGGGAAGGAGACAGCTCCATGCGGAATACCCTCGGGCCTCATACCACAGGGTTTCTCTGTAACAACCTAATCCGCAGGAAGTAGACATGTGGCAATTTCTCCTAGTCCTTTCAGAAGATGAAACCCAGCCAGAGAAAAGTGGAAACTCTAAGACTAGAGGCGCTGGCAATACCAGACAGGGTCTGTCAGCATTAAATATGGTAGAAAGCCTCACATGGAGGCCGAGTATCTGCTTCCAGGGCCTTGGCGTGGTGTAGCCTGTACCTCTGAAAATCCCCTTCATCCTGCCATGGCTCCCTCACATTTTAAGCTTCTTTGCTCTTCTCCCTGATTTTATGGTGGACTTGATTTATCTGGACATCTGCACCTGGTGATGGCTGAAATCCTACTGATATGTGTAACCCCTGAAATTTAGACCCTGTCCTGATACTGAGAGGATGCTGCTGCCTGTCTTTTCAGGGTACTATGGGTCCCCTGTCTAGAAAATGAAGAGAGAGCCAGACTTCGTATTCCTTCTCCGTGTCCTCCTGTTCCTTTTCTTACCACTTTCCTGTTGTGAAGTTACAGCTACCTCATCCCTCGGAGAGCCACTGTTTAAAATTCAGGGTTTATGTCAGTACTATCCTTTGTTCCATGAGACTATAAAAACTTGCCTTGGATAGGGAAAGGGCACCTCATAGGGGGCTGGATATAAACAAGGGGGAGAGGTAATCCCACAGTTGTTCATTAGTGGTATTGGGAGCTTATAGGCATGCTGTACATGAATTTCTCTTCTAAGTATCTTTTAACAACAGACTAAGAAAGCATCCTTCCTCCCTGACTTGCTGTGCTGTCTCAAAACTGCAGAATCTAGGGTGACTATTGTCCCAATTTCTTGTTCTCCTTGGAGATACCACCGTTTCATTGCCCTCCCTATTCAAGACGATTTCTTCCTAGGAAGGTAAGAGATTCTGATGAGCCAGAAATTCCTTTAAAAAGCACAGACAGTGTTTGATATAAGTGGCTACTGATATATGCTAGGAATTTTACCTGATCTTAAAGCTGTAAACAAGAGATTTGAGACATCTCAACTGATCTGCAAGATTAATGGTATAATTTAAAAGGGCTATTCAGTCACCATATCATTATTAGGCCTCCTATGAGAGAGAGAGAAGGGGGGGTGGAGAGGGAGAGAGAGAGAGAGAGAGAGAGAGAGAGAGAGAGAGAGAGAGAGAGAGAGAGATATGGAAATACAGCAGACTAAGGATTTCCACAAGAGCATTTCCCCAGTCTGTGCAAACGCTCTAATTGGTGCACATGCCATAAATTACAGTTGCCCAGAAAGTGCAATCCCACACGTTGGCCGGGACAGTCACAGAGGTATTTCTAGGAATCACTCTTCCTCATTTTTGTGTCATGTATTTCAGAGATTCGATCTACTGCCAAACAGAGCATACCAGCTTTTTAATTTGTCCCAGATTTCTGTTTTCTGTTAAAGAACCATTACTTCTAGGACCTTTTTACTCCTCTTCACTCTTATCACCAGCCCTAGCAGCTGGATTTCTTTTGTAAAGAAAAAGTTTTCATCAGTTCATGACTTCCTACATATGTGATAATGAGCTAAAAACAATTGGGTAGTTGGCTTGTCACCAGCTAAGTGATTTGCTCCTGCATCGGTACTTCACAGCACACCTGATTCAAATTACAAATTACTACAAGTCACAGATCTTCTGGGTCACTGTTTCATGAATAATTGAATTCGTGAATGTGAAATCAATGAATCGCAAGGGTCTACTGTGTGGCTTTCTGTGAAATGAATTTTGCATAAGTCGTGGTCGTTCGTATTTAGCAATGACCTCATATCTAACTCTTTCACCCACTGCCCCCTTGATAATGCATTCAGAGGGCTCCACCTCATCTGAACCTCTGATGAGAATATTGGGGAAATAGAGTTTGTGACCAGTAAGACTCCTTTTGAGTCAGAGAAGGATTTCTCAGGCACCACGGGATCTAATTTCCAACCTTTATTACCGTGTTTCCCCCAAAATAAGATCTAACTGGAGAAGAAGCCCTAGCATGATTCCTCCAGGATATGGAGGGCACGCACCCCTCACATGAGGGTTTTATGACCTGTTTCAGGGAGAAGGGTGCCTTTTCCACAAACTCCTTCAGCTTAAAATATTCAGTATGCCAAGGTGCCATATTTTGGCACCTAAAATCATGCTACCACTTATTGTCAGGCTAGGTCTTATTTTCGGGGAAACAGAGTATGTCACCATAAGTATAAATTATTAAATTAAGAAAATAATTTTCTTTTTTACATTGGAAAATAACTTAGACGAACTTCCACTCAAAACTTAAAAAGAAGCAACCTAAGCATCAACTGCCAAAAACATATAGAGCTGATGGGAGTTGTTCAAGTGAGTTTTAAGCAATGAGTCAAACAGCCACCTTTAACAGTATTCCTAGCGAAACAGTTTTAAACAGGAAAACTGCCCAACAATTGCTCTTCTGACACTTTCTGAACAAACCTATCTGATGGCTGAGGTCTTACTCTCTCTGTGTTTAATCCCTTGGATGCCATTTTGTAAGCTGGGAACCACATCATCTCTACATTAGTCAGACAGCCAAGTGGTACTAATTCTTCCATTTACAAACGTTTCTGAGCCGCTCCGCAGCCCACAGGGAGTATGACACACAGTTTCCCATCCCCACAAACTCACTACTGGATTTGGGAGAAAGAGTAGAGCACCAGCCAGCACCACTGGGCTCTGTCAGGGACTCGGTCCTGTCACTAATTTCTAAGTGATCCTATACAATTTTTTTCAGCTTTTGGACTTCCATTTCCTCCTCTGTCAGTGGGAAGGTTAGAAGGTGATTCCTAAGGTTCTTTCCCCTCCGAGAAGCAGAGAGCAATACAGAAATAGGTATACAGCAACACAAAACAGTCATCAAAGAGGTGGCCCAAGGCCGTACGTTATTCAGTGGCAAGTGAACGGTAGGGACAAAAAGGACGGTGCCTGCAGGGAGCAGAGAGAGTACTGTGCATGGCAGTTGTTGAGAAAGCTTCATGGAGAAAGTGTCATTTTGATCAAAGCCTTAAAACAAGGATAGGATATAAAGCAGGTGTGGTGTAGTGAGGAAGTCTGGAGTACAGGATGCTAGCAGAGGATGTGGTCCAAGAAAAAGAAGAGTGATATGTGATGGAGCACATCAGTCCCATTCCCATGCACCCCACTTCCCCATGACACCCCCACAGCCCTACTGCTGAAGAGCACACCAGGTCCTTCCCTGCTTCTGTGTTTTCAGTTGGGGGTAGCCATCCCTTCCAACGCCCTTTGCCCACACGCACCCACCCAGCCAGACTGCCACCATCCACCCATCCAGCATTCACTGAGCACTTACTACATCCTAGGTACTCTGCTAGGGATGTAGAGACACAAAGTTGAAAATACCTAATCCCTGATCTAAAAGAGCATTGTGGTCATTTTCAAGGAAAAGTCATCTTCTCTGTGACACAGGCCTTCACTTCTGTCTCCCCCAGAAGTCTGTTCCTTCCTCTAGTCCATTTTTACAGACTTTGTACGTACATAAATTTTATTAAATGTTCACATTGCATCATTACTTACTTATATTTACACCTTGGCTTTCCATGACCAATGTGATTTCCACGAGGGCTGGATTTGAGTCTTGTGCTTCTTTGTTTCCCTACTGCCCAACATAATGCTGAGACCATAGCAGGCAGCCGATTAACTATGACATCTCTCACTAGTATCCCCGTGCTACTCTTAGCGTCTCTACTTCGTCCTGTCTATTTGACTGCCTCGATCTGCTTACCTACATACCTACCAGCTACCTAGTTCTACTCCTCACTACTAGTGTATGAACCTGTGCAACTTCTCCTGGCCTCAGCTTCCTCATCTGTAAAATTAGGATAATAAACGTCTCCATCTCACTGGCTTGGTTCAGAGGTTTAAATAACACACGTTAAGAGCTTACACTAACAGCGGGCAGACAAGCAAGCAGCTCTTCTTAGCTTTGATTACCATTAGCTGCTGACTTAAAATAGTTACAAAAGGTTCCAGGATCTTTTCATGAGTCATGGAACCAAATCAACAAGGTAAAGTCAAAGAATCAAATGATACAAGGGCAAAGGGCTCAAAACAACAACAGCAGCAACAAAAACACCAACTTAGCCAGGAGTCAGGTAGCACCAACCCAATGTAAGCAAAACTGTACCAAGTTCACAAAGCCTCCCTATCTTAGCTATATACAACAACAGCAAAAGGCCTGGACACTCTAATAAGTGTGTAACTATTATCTGCGCACAGTGAGCTGCATATTAGTGCTATAATACTGTACTTCGACCACATTGATTTTGTTAACAAAGAAACCCTGTAAAATGGATACAGTGCTGAGGCAGCTAAGCAGAGGGCGTGTCTCAAGGTGTAATTAACTTTATGGACTTTTCAAAGGTCTCCTGATCCAGCATGGCAATTATTTAAAGGGTTAAAAACATGCTCTATCTTCAGAAGCCTTATGTGGGCGTGTGATTCAGTAAGTCCTGGCTGATGCTGGCTTAGGGCCTCCCCGTATGACACTAGTTACCTTAAAAAGTACAAGGAATTTCTTAAAATCAGTTCTGAAAACAAACCACCTAAATTTGTTTGTAATTTTTAAAGGGCTATAGTGCATTGAAATGAATTCTAAAGTAGTCAAGAATCTTTGATTTACACAACTAAGAGATCCCACAAAGTTTTGGAGAATACTCTAGCATGGAAGTAATTGCTTTCTGACCCAGCACTCGAAATATTGTTTCCATTGCATATCCTGTTTATATGCTGAAAAGCTCACCTGAAAGAAAGTAAAAAGGGCTTAGATTGGATAATGCATTGCAGTATTTCTGTAACTAGTCCTTGAGTCTGACATATTTAAGGTGGCTGAGAAAATATGACAAGGAAAGACAACAGACAAGAATCAACAGAACAAATTGTAGCCCCACCCATCATTGATTCAGCAGTAACAGGACAGACCCTGATGAGAACAACCCTTTCCAAAGTATTAAATGGGGCATTTAGGGGGTTGCAGTCAGAAAACCACAGAATAAACTGGCATCACTAAATCTGGAGGGAAGAAGCAGAGAAGATACCGTGGATAATTTAATTCATGAAGCTGACTTATACCCCATTATTCAAAACTTTTTACCTCAGGTACCACATCATATGTAATGTCACTGACAAACCAAATCTTTAGTATCATAATAGCCTCTGGAGCAGAGCTTACCCCTTTCCACGTGAGTAAATTACTACGCAAATTAAGGGTGAATTGGAGGAGCGATAAATAGTGAAATAACTTGTAAAGAATCAACTCTGGCAGTTACTGTGAGCAAAGCTTCTCAGACTGTATAACTGCCAGAATCCAACAATCTTTTGGATATTCAGAATTTGAAATGGCTCTTACAACCATTCAATTATGCCTGGAAAAAAGGTTAACCCAGCTACCGTCTATGTACCGGAACCTCTAGTGAATGGTACAGGCACATCACCACACAGATAGTAATGCACTAACGTTCAAATTAAAAACAGAGCTCTTCAAGTATCTTTAAGTTATTTTTGAATTAAAGAATATTAACTATATCTTAAGTATAAGATATGACAGTAAATAAAATGACAAAGCCCAAGAAACAAAATAATTGGACTTATACATACATTTAAATCATGTTGTTCTCCAAAGTCACCTTAGGAAGTTATATAGTTACTCCGATTCTTCTATTTCTCAATACTTTAATGTTCTTTTTGACATTTTCTTCAAAGGCAGTCCATGAGATATACAATAAAACCAGCCTCAGTGCCTAATAGTTCTAGGTTATATTTCAGCAAAAATGGAACTCCCCAAAGTGCTCACCTATTTTATTAGTCAGATGTGACTCCATATGCCTTTTGGCTATTTCCCAAAATAAAATCCAACTTCAATATGAAACTTTGCCATTATCAAAGGCATTCAAAAGAAAAGTGCTATAAACAGTCAAGGCAACTAAAAATAAAAAAGAAAGGGAGGGGCGGGGAGGGGAGAAGGAAACAAAAAGCTTTCATCCTTCAAACAAGGGCAGCCTCACTAGGACAAGTACATGGGCTTCCAATGTAATGGCCATAAAAAAAGACCATCTTCTAAATTTTAAAATTTGTTTGGAATTTGTTTGAAATAGTCCCCACCTAAGAATCTCAACGTGAGGTATAACTTACTCCATTATATTCTACTTTTTTTGCCAGTTGGTAATTCCCTTTCCCAGAGTAAACAGGGCAATATACTTGCAATCTGATTGACACGGTAATACCGTCTAATTATTTTTTTTGACTGAAAGTGGAAAAGAAAGAATGGGTTTAAAGTGGGAAGAAAAAAAAAAAAGCAACCGGGTCCATACCTAGCCATCCTGTTAAGACCAGAAAAATGATTAACAGAATATAAGCACTGAAATTAAATTTCTGTTTATAGCTCTGGATTTAATTTAATATTAGTTGCATAGGACCTAGGATTAAAAAATTCTATGAAAACACAAGTTTTTACAAGGGCATGGCAATAAAATTTCCTCTAAGCTGATCACACAGAGCTCTCGGCTACTGATGTAAAACCCCGTAGCACTCCCAGGATCTCCAGTGGCTCCCATGGAATGAGGCAACACGGGCAGGGCTGGAGGGATTCGAGAAGAGCAACATGGTGTGGCCGCAGTCGCTTCCTAATGACTGAGGAATAAAGTCCAAACGTGAGCCGTGGCACCCGAAGTCCTTGGCATCTGGGCTCCACCAATCCCATGACCCATCGTCACCACCTGCTTCCTTTTCTCCACTCTTGTAGGACCCGTGCATGCCAGGTACAACGGCCCCATGATCTCGCACATCTCATCTCTTCATGCCTTCTCCCAAGCCAACTCAACCAACGCACCACTCGGCCGGCCCTCTTTAAGCCTTCTCTCCTTCCTAGCTGGTAAATTCTTAATTATGTCTCAAATCTCAGCTCCGTAAAGGTGACGGCTTCCCGGACTTTTGAAAAGAGTCACCTGGCATGCACGGGTATCATGGAAGTACCTGCACATGTGTCTCAAATGACACTTAGGAACTGGTATTGCAAGGCAAAGGGTCTTTGCTATTGTTCTAGTGTCTGTGTGTCTAGCATGGCACCATGACGTCATTGGGAATCACTTAATTTTGATGGACTGAATAGCTGAGACAATAAAGTAACAGGATTAAGAACAGAGGATCCGGAATGGGAGCATATGGGTTCCAATCTTGGCTCTACCTCTACCTGGCTGTGTCACCCTGGATACGTTCCTTCACCCGTTTAACTTTATGGGGTTCTTGTGATTATTAAATCAGAGCATCCGTATAAAGTGCCTGGTGACATCTGGTCCATGGTAAGCATGGTTAGCTATTATTACATGATAGCCCTATTCACAGAAATCAGAGACTTGTTTTTAAACAAATAAATGAAACTAAGACAGTTTTCTGGTGGGTAAGAGAACATTTTAACCATGGAAGACCTGAGAGACAAGATATGGACTGAAGAAAGAGGGCAGGAAGTTGGAGAGAGAATACATATGTGAGTTAAGGGCTCAAACAAACACAAAGACAGGAGAACAATACGACCAAGAGACAATAAAAGTCAGAAGTAAGTGAATGTTTAAAATAAGCAGAGAAGTGAGTGGGATTTTAAAGTTGCAGGGTCAGTAGAACAAACAAATCAATCACCTCACTGGGTTTTAACATCACCAATTTGGTACAGATTAAAAATATGTCTGAGCTGCCATCATTTCTTAATCTCACCACAGAGCAGGACTACCGTATAGGACTATATCCCAAGTATTTCAGATGTGCTGCACAGAGCACCTGTGTCAGAATATTTCCAAAAGTCTCTCTGATTTATTTACTCATGCATTTCTCATCTTTAAATAATCATTGGCTCTAGAAAAAAAGAAAATGAAACTTCATGCTCAGATTCTAACATAAGCTTCAGGAATGAGAAAAGTAATATTACAAGAGCCAGCTCTCCGGCACGAGACCTCCTTCTTAAAAATCAGTGCATTACTTTCTTCAACATGATAAATAAGGTATATGTACCAAGAACACAAAATGCGAATGGCCTGGGTGCAGCCTTAACAAGTTGCCAATATCAAAACTATCTATTCTGGGATGCCAAGGCACCAATTTCAAGTAGCACTAAAATGTACTCTTGTTAATATTAACACGAGCACTTGAAGGAGCTGCAGTTTTTACTAAACCATGTGCTCATCCTGACGTCAATCTCAACTTTCCAAAGAGGCACTAGGTGATAATCAAAAGGACAAAGCTATTAATGAAGCTGACTACAGTATAGGCACGTTCTAATGTTGCACAGAGACACTAAAAGTCCTCTCTCAACACAATTAATGTGCTGTTCTAATACTATGACCAGAACTTTAGTTTTAAACGTCAGATACCCTCCTCTTGGACATGTAACTTAGAAACCATTCAGCTTCTTGACTGAATCATTACAAAATGTCTTTAAATCTGTTAGTGTTGAAATTAGCAGCAACCACTTGTCTTTGCCACAGGATAAATCAGGTTAATCATTACAGCAGGAGAGTGGAAGGGAAGCATGGGGAGGAAGGCGACAGAGAACACAGAGCCTGACTTTGGATCCAGCTGTAAAGAGTAGTCACACAGTGGCCTCGGACACAACTACAGGGTCACTCTTGTGTGCTAACAGAGAAATAAGGCAAGGAAGCCTCCAAGGGGTTAAAGGACTTGCCCAAGGTCACAAATCCAGGGAGACCTCAGGATACGGCAGCCAGCATTAAAAGTCTAGAAAGGAGGGCGCCAAGGGAAGTCTGTTGTGCCAGTCTGGGACCTTGAACTCGTGCTGTGCACCTTGAATGTCTCCCTCTCAGCTGGCTCTCTCCCTTCTGTGTATAAACACGCTCACATATCTAAAACTCGGAAAGTAAAAAACACCCTTCTTTTAGCTCTCACATCCTCCTCAGGCCACAGCTCTCACCTGCTCTTGTTCCTTTCGCCACCACCTTTTAGAAAGTGGACTCAGGACCCACTTCTGGGCAACATGCCCGCCACTCTGAGCCGCCAGATCTGTACGCCCCCACCCCGCACATGTGGGGCGCTTCACCCCACCACAGCCTCCTTGGTCTGGAGGGCCCTTTTGTGCTGCTTCTGCATCTACTCAAATCCTGTCCATCCTTCAAGGTTCACATAAAATGCCACCTTCCCTGGGAAGGAAAATTACCCGATTCCCAGCCAGAATGTCACTTATGTCTCATCCCTTTTCCAAGACTTTTTCTTGTTCCTCTAAAATATGAAATTACTTATTTAATCATACTTTTTATCCTAGTGAACTGTTTTCATGCCCGACTCCCCAAGAAGATTGGACACATCTTGAGCTAGGGCTATATACGTTATTTATTGTTGTATATGTGAATGTTTACTGCATTAACATCTTCGATAAGAGTTTTAACTGTCACGGATTTATTCTGCATCTTCATATTACTGTTTTTGAAGGTATCATAAATACATATGAAGATAGTTCTTTCCTTTTGAAGACTGTATAAGGATCCCAAACTCCAAACACCCAGATAAGAGATCCCTGAAATAAAATAGATGGAGTCCAGAATAAGGAAACATGATAAGAGAGCAAGTTAAATAAATGATCTGCTGAACCAGTATTTTACGATTTCAGGTTACCAATGCTGTCACAAACTGCATTAGCTTTGTTAAAACTGGTAAATACTTTAGGTTGGTAAAAAATTGAGGCGCGTTAACGTTGCTGGAAAGAGGCCAACATACAGGCTATTTCAGTGTGCAGGGGGAAAATGCAATGCTAGAGGGAGATGGAAAGCAAACAAAATAGAAGAGGTAGGGAGGAAGCGATGATAAGGGAAGAGAGAAGCCGGGTGAAGAAAAGGATGTCAGGGAAAGATACAGAGCAAATTAATCACTACAGACACTGGAGCTAAGTGGTCTGGAGAGAAGTCAAGAACAAAAGAGTAAAGGAAGAACTGCAACATCTACATGAAGGAGGACGGTGCACTTCAGAAGGGGACACTTCGGAAGGGCACACGGTGTCCCATGAGAGTGAAGGACTTCTGATCAGAGGTGTTGAGTCTCTGTTATCAGTTGAAATGTCTGAATTGATTTGGATGCTCTTACCACCTCTTCGCTCCCTGTCCACCACAGCTGACGTGCCGAGGATAGAATCAGAAACAGAGCCCTGGCAATGGCTTCAGCTGTGCAGCTGGTCACGCTCCGAAGCCAGGAGAGGCTGGGCTCAGGAAAGAGGCTTTTCAACTACAGAACAGATTCTCCCATTAATCAGGAATGGCCACGGGAGGATGAAGCTAAGCCAGTCAGCTACTGGTCTGGATATTGCTAATAATCTCTCTCTGGTTTCTGGAGGATCTGCCAAGGTTCCTTCCAAGTGCATACAGCAAGTATGATTTTTTTGTCTTCGTATTTGAGAAATTGGCAGCAGTAATACCAAAAAGAAATGTGATCAGGGCCAAAAGGGTAAGCCGAAGTGAAATTAGGCATAAGCAAAATCAAATGACAGGTCAAAAAGACTAAACCTATTATGTATGTCTGTTCCTTTCAGAGGACTACAGAGTATTGTAGTCTGAGTTAGTGTCTTGTTATCTATCAGCTGGAAATATCCAATAATTACATCCTTCTCTCCCTATCAGGTCAATGATAATTAATATTCACGATCATGACCCCAAAGTACTTCCAAATTCTGAGTGTGTTTTATACTTAAGGATACTTTCTGACAACCATCTGTTTATAGTACTGCTCTATTAACTTCCTGCAATCAAGGTATCAGAACACTATCTCAATGCCTCTATTTACAAGCCTATAATGGATCCTATAATGACAAGATAAAGTCCAATTTTTTTTACTATATCATGAATGACCTTTTACAATTAAGTTTTAATCCATCATTTTTTTCAGTCATCAGACATTCATTTCTCCATAGGTGCCAAGTACTGTCTCTGCCTTAGGGAATATAGGCAGGCACACGGGAAGAGTACAGTATGGTACAAGTCTACAGCCACAGAAAACATACCAAGATCCTACCACATTCAAGCATAGAGGATGGGGAGAGCGATTTAAACAGTAATAGGGATTCCTGGTGAGCTCAGGGGTGTGCATGAGAAACGACACACATGTATGAGCATTTCCCTCAGGTGGCTCTGGTCCCCCTGGGGTTCTAGTGTGAGAATTATCATGCCTGCGACGGTGGATGCATGTTGTCAAAAACTTACAAAAAGAAGCAATGAACCATTTTAAAGGGGGGGAGGGGCTAAGTAAATTGGGGTAGGGAATTTGTTGACACGTCTGGGTAAGAAATAGAAGCATTTACCAAAGGTCAGACAGAAATACCTCCTATGGAGGAAGAGATCAGACAATGGAAGACTCGCCTGAGGTACTGCAACCAAGAGCCACCATGCTGGAAGCTTTGGAACTTTGCTCATGTGTTCCAGACAATGAAACACTTTAATGACTTAATTTCAAAATATTATCACTATAGGAAGGATTCAAAATAACCTCTTCCTTGATATACTTTAATGCACTTCAAAGGGTAATTGTGGCTCTGCCCAGTGTTTGCCCAGCCTTCCCCATCTCAGAAAATGTCACCACCTGCTGAAGCCTGAAGCCTGGGGTCAGTCTAGAGTCCATTTCCTAACCTGACTCCCAAATCCAATTAGTTTGAGACTTTCTGAACTGAACCTCCAATAATACAAAGAACCTGCTCCCTTTTCTCCAACTCCTGTGTCAACACCCTTGTCTGGCCACTTATCCTACTCCTGGCTGTCCTTCAGAGCCCTATCAAATCCCTTCCCAGGGTGTACTCTAACCTCCTGCTATAAGACATTTTCCACAGAGCAGCCAAAGTTGATCCTAAAAAGGGCATCCTATCGTCTCCATCTGAAGCTTAAAACCTTTTAATGGATTCCGATTACACTCAGAATAAAATCCAAACTCCTTACAATCTGTATGATTGGTCCCTTCCTATCTTTCCAACTTCCTCTCCTGCTCCTCTCCCCACCCCTCACTCATGACAGTACAGCCACACTAGACCTTTTAGCTCCCCCATCACACAAAGCTCTTTCTCACACTGGGTTTGCTGAACACGTGGTTTAGTCTGCCTAGAATGTTCTTCTGCGGGTTCCTTGTCCAGCTAGCTCCTTCTTAACTTTCAGTCTAACTTAAACATCTCTTCAGAGAGAGACTTTCTCAAGCCATCTTATCTTGGTCTCAGCATTCTGTTATCTAACTATATCATTTTATTACTGGCTTTTACTTATTTTCCCCATAAGACTGGAAGCTTAGGGGGATTGGGACCTTGTTTGTATTGTTCACCCTGTATCTAGCAGTGTCTGACACAGAACAGATGCTCAATAAGTATTTGTTACATGAATGAATGAATGAATGAATGAATGAATGAATGAATGCATTTGGGAAAACTATATAGGCATTTGCTAAGGGCAGATAAGTATCCTTTTCAACATGACTTTATAGGGTAATATTTTCCATATACAAACTTCAGACAAAACAAGCTTTTGTGAGTCAGATGGCTTTTGAAAACTACTATTAAGCCTACTTTTAAGTCTGTTAACATCTGTGCATAATAGTGCTGTATCCTAACTTCTGCATGTCAGGACTACACAAATGGCCCATAAGAACTGGTGATGCAAAAGCCAGGGGGTCTCCAGTAGCAAGTGGCTAAGAGGACCAATGTAAAGAAAGGCATACGCTATCAAACTCAACCCTATGGGAAAAAAGAGCATCTAAGGGGTGCTGTTTGATATTACTCAACACCTCAAGAAGCGCTTATAAATAACTGCAACTTAATTGGATGTAAAGCTGAGAAAATGTGACAAAGGAAGATGTCCCCAATTCATTGTTTTGATATGGGCATTTAAATTAACGGGAAGTCACCTTTCACTAGTGACAAATGACAAAATGGCTGAAATACTAACAGAGCTGAAATAAACACCCATGTCAAAATACTTTATAAGTACTTTAATTAAACGAGGATCTCTTCTCAGCTACCGAAGACACTCTTGAAAAAACATCTTCAAGCAGCTGAAAATCCAGATGAAACTCCCCAAACTATATACAGATGAAATGACTTGCAGAGTGATAAAAATGCAACAAGTTCAAAATAATAGGGCACTGACTGCATTAAGTTTTGAACACACACACACACACACACACACACACACACACACACACTACATGTGTATGTGTAGGGAGCTAATTTTATACAAAATTTGTATTCATGTGGGATTCTGTTTGTTTGCTTTTTCGTTCTAGGCTCCCTGTGAAACAACAAGCCATTCAATTAGGTCCTGCCAGTGAGCACAGAGAAACATATTGCTTTTGGCCTCACGATGGTCCTTTCCAGCTTGTGTGAAAAGCCTGTGTTGACAGTACTGTGAAAAAAATTAAAGGAAAGGAAACTCCTACTATTGTAACTGTGCCAAAAAAGTATAAGAAAACACACCCAGATGCTAGAATTTGAGGTATTTCCTCTGCTATGTGACTATGTCCTTTAACTGAAGGTCAAAGGAACATTAAAGAGCTTACATATTTTAAAACCCGAAATGGATATTTTTGTGGTCCTCTCAGCTTATTCATGTCAGTGACATACAGCTAGCTGACATTTAACAAGCAGAATTTATTCAGCAGCATTCAAGAAAAATCCTGGTATTGCTTTCAAACACGATTTATTTAAATTTCTAGAGTTTTATATTAATACAAACTGGTTCATTTCCCTGACGGCTGAGTCCTTCCAAACTGCCAGTTAAGTGAATAAAGTCATTCTTAAGCCCATTTCACATTTACCACACCTCCTAATCCCTCAATATGTCTCTGTGTTGTAATTTTATAACCTCTTTTCCTGGGGACATTTCATTTATTTTTGATGCTGTAGATAATAGTAAATAATGTAAGATATAATCATTTTATTTCACTTCTTAGGAGGTGTGCTTGACATAAGATTTATAAAGACCACAAGTGTGTTTTCTGGTAATAGAAAACAGTAGCTTAGCCCATGGGAAATACAACAAAATCAATGATGTTACATTATGTTAAGAAAACGTGTATCAAATGGGCCACCGCCTTTGGTGATACGACTCATATCAGTCCAAGTTTTTAAAACTCATGTAAACAAAGAACTTCTCTTAAGAGATGGCAAAAAATCTTGATGGACATGTTAATAGGACTGAGGAATAAACAAATCACACAAAACCATGCAGCATCAGGTTAGTGTGTGATTTAATTAAAAATCCTTCTGAACTGAACAGTGATGCACCTATAAGACGTGACAAAGATGTAAGAAAGATCTCATATTGATCAGGAGAGCAGTAAAATCCAAAGAACTCCCACTGCAGAGCCCTGAATGGCCAAAGATGGAGTCTCCTGAGAAACACTCTCTCCCTCAGGGTGGTCCAGAACGGCTTCATCTCGGAAACTGGGAGACCTCCATCCTATGTGGATCATTACCTTCCTTCCCTAGTCTCCTCCTTTCCATACCTAGAACTGAAAAAGTTTGTAAGTTCACCACCACGCCCCTTTTGTTTACCAGAATTCAGGGTTCTTCACTGGAATGTTTTAAATAATTCTATTGGGAGTCAGCACGGTTACTAACGGACATACCATCTAATCATGACCCATAGCAGCTCTTGTCCACCCAGATGGAGACAAGCTTTCTGACTTGTTGTTATAGAAATGTCAACACAAGGAAGGCGGTTTTCAACTTTATCTCTCCAAATTTCCTTTGCTACTCAATAGGGTCAGCTTCACTGGCCTGTGGGAAACAGAGAGGCAACGCAGCTTAATAGCAAAGTTGGGTGTGGTTGTGATAGTGATAAGGGAAATGAAAGTGGAAGGAGTCTGAATAATATTTATTTGAAGAGTCTTGCTTTGTCCTCCATAAGTGATTCACAAAGTGCATAATATTATACTGATTCTTGAAAAGAATTGTTGGAATGTACAGCCAGTGGTTAGAGTCTATGACTAATTTCTACCATCAGAGAAGAACAACTCTTTCAGAAAACTCTTAAATCAGAGAAAGGAACACCACTATCCGCACTGTCATATTTCATAACAGATAGGTCACTGCAGGCAGTTACATATCAGGTAAGATAAAAATAATCATATGGCTGCATTTATTTCCACATATACACTGCATGTCACCATGTATGTATATACACTTACACATATCTAGCTATGTAGATTCATACATGCACATGGAAAATACGTGTATACGATGTACTTCCTGGCATAGAAAACACACAAATACACATGACATGTATGATTTTCTTTTACAGAAAAAAACCACATTTCCTATGCACATGAACACATACTATTATAGATCATATGGGATACACTCTTAGGATTAAAGATATCTGCTTAGTTACTGACATATTCAAAGGGCCCCCAAGGAAAACATTATAAGACTTGAAATGAGGCAAGCACAAAGCCAGGCCAGGAGGCATGAAAGGACACAAAGGTAACATTTTTGGGAATTCCATGTTGCACTGAAGTGTGACACCAGAGCCTGATTTCATTTGAAAAATTCCTGACAGAACAGAAACAAGCTGGCTCTCCATCAGAGAGCGTTCAGAAGGTTCCACTGTGATTAGCGACCAGATGCCAAAGGGCACCGAGCACAAATAAATGGAAGAATGTTACATGTATTTTTTTTACTGCCGCTGAGATAAATAATAACTTTAAAATGTTATAGGGAAGGTACTTAGGAAGTTTAAAAACCTCACTAATTGCCAAGCTCTGCGTCAGACCCAACTGGCCTATTTGGTTTGGTTTCATGTCTTAGAAAGGAAAGAGGGGAACAGGCAAGGTCCTCTGAGGCCACAGCAGGACCACCATGGGACAGGTCACCAGGGCCCTCGCTCCCTGCGGTTTCAATGATACTTCAGAAGCCACTTTAAATGCACCTCTGCCATGAACTCAAACTGCATCAAAACACTGAAACAAGCGTCCTTTCATGTCCACTGTTGCAAAAACACACCCTTGATATTTATAAAAGCTCAGTGAGGCAGATTGGGCTTCCCCCCGCCCCCAAAAGCAGCAGGAACAGTAAATAACAATCTTGTATATAAATATATAAACAGGATCAGAATGTATTTGAGACACCTTTAAAATATCCTTCTGTTAAGTCAACAACCAGTGTGGTCTTACCTAGCTTTCTCATTTTCAGGACTTTTAACAGAACATGGGAACAGATTTTGAAAAGGAAAAAACAAATTCTTTATTTCATTTTCCAAACTGGGTAAAAGGGAAAAAAAAAATCCTAAGTACATGGTACAAATGAGCTCGTTTTACTCACATGCAGCTTTTCTCTATGTCTGTAAAACTTGGATTTTTATCTATGGACAAATAATGGCTACATTAAGAAAAGTATCAATTTTTTAACATTATTAAATTCCTGTATTGTTCTTTTGTTATTGGAACAGGAAAAGAAGGCTACTGATAAGGAGGAAGCACTTGACTTGCTTTTCGGGAAATAAAAAAAAAAAAAAAATCCCAGTGACAGAGAAAAGAATAATGAAGTGTAAGGAAACTAGGCAGTTGTCAGCCAGAAACAAAAAACACATCCACAATTTAAAAGGAACATTCCACTCTCTTACAAACTCACACAAATATTAATTCATCACGTGTTAATTCCTTCCCTCTTCCAACTCTGCAGGCATTACTTACAGCCGTTACTTCCTCCTGATGTAAAAAAACACTTAGCAACAGAAACTTCAAATCAAAAGCAGGAAGGGACTCTATCAAAGAGTATACCCCGAGCATTAGATGTATCAACAACCTTTGTCAACACATTGTTTTTATCTTAGAGACTACATATCATTAAAAGAATCCTCTCATAGGTTTCAAAATAAATTATTCCAATGAGCAGAACAGCATTCTTACTGCAGGTCAATATGAACTAGGGAATAAGTCACATTCTATTTTTATTAGAACATTACTTAAAGCAAACAAACAAATAAAAAAACCCCAAATATTCCATCTTAATGCTCTTAAATACCTTTCTTGAGAAAGTTATATATTCACAAAGAAGATATAGGCACCAGTTCTAGAAGTAAACATAGTGTGTCCATAAACCATAACATAGCTTTTAAACTGATTAAAGTTAAGTTTTGATTTACTTTTATCAGTATCGTCTAGAATGTCTACCATGCACAATACTATTCAGACTGTGACTGGCTACTCTGCTCTTACTACGACGGCCTGTGTGCCCAGCGCCTCTGTCCCACCAGGCTTCTTAGGATGAGGTCCTTTCCATAGTACCTTGAATACTCCTGTGCAGCTGGGCCGGCCCCCGGGTCCATGCTTCCCACGTGTACAGGACACACTCAGGAAAGGGCAGGATTAACTTTCAGGACCCCTGCTTCATCCCAAAGAGCTCTCCTACTTCTGAGCGGAACTCCTTTAAGTAGAAATTTCACAACTAGAAAGCATTACAACGCAAATGCTGGCGGAAGTAACATCCTGGAGTGTAATAATCAAGAGTAGATCATTTCGTGGGAATGGAGTCAGTGGAATTGGAATAGAGAAGCATGATATCGGGGGTGGGAGGGCAGTGGATGGGGGGCGGGAGGTTGTTACTTTGTGAGGGGTGAAAAGGATAACTATTGCATTGTTGTGTATACCCAAAACTAATAATAAAAATTAAAAAAAAAAAAGGAAAAAGAAAAAGAGTCGATCGTTTCAAGTTTTTCTTAGATTATAGGTGCTGGTGATAAAAAACAAACAGGATGTTGAGCTTTTGAGGCGGGGGGTCGGGGGAGGAAATGAACAAATAGAAGGGGGTGGCCATAGTGGAAAAAAGACCAATTTGGCAATCTTCACCATCTTCACCTAATGTTTGCTCTATTAACTTTCAGTAAGAAGGGGAAGAAGAAGTTGTAGCTTTATCTAGAGATGCATCTGTGTGTGTGACTGTGGGAATCCATCCCTGTCTTCTTCTATCAATAAAGTTATTCTTGCTTTTCAAAACATTACAACCCTCTTTATTCAAAGTTATCTTTGTTCCTTGGAAGATGTCTTAATCAAGGTGCTAGTAAACATATAATACTGGCAAGGCTGGGAGATGGAAGAAACACAGTATCTACCAGAAAATCCTTACCTATAACTGATAAATTTAGAAGAACATTTGAAACGATCACTTTTTGCTGGAATGTAAACTCCTGCCAAAGTGATTACGCTCCCGAACTGTTTCTTGAACTTTCCTTTTAACAGACTGTTTTTGTTCTAGAAGCAGAACAAATACAAACCAACAAGTGTCCCCGAGTTGTCCCAAATCCCAGATTATGTTTGTCGAATACTAATTACACTAAGTAATGAGGTTTTAATGGCCTGAGCTTGGGAATGACAACTCCTGCTGGTCTGTATCCTCTGGGTGGTTGATGGAGACAGCTGGCCTGGGGCAGGACACAGACTGGGCAGGGACAGGCCAACTCCTCTCAGAGGAAGGGGGCCCTGCTCTGGAGAGTGGTAGCCACTCGGCTCCCTAGGCAGCAGCTCAGGAGGCCTCCTGGTTAGGGATTCCAGATTCTTTGCTCATGTCAGGGGAACCCTTGTGGGGCCAGGGTTTAGCCGGACACAGCTGGGCAAAACAGCAATTCAGCAGCTCTGTGTGAGAGAGCACACGCCAAACCCTGGGAATAACTGAGGGGTCGCCTACAGCCAAGTCAGAAACCACAAACACGCAAGGGACTGCTCAAGGCTACCCAGAAGTTGAAACATTAACCTTCTAAAGGCAGTCTTTCGACCAACGTCATTTACACATCCCTGGTAGGTGGAAATAGAAAGCTTTAAGCATGGTCCCCCAAAAGCACCATTTCTCTGGCTGAAGGTGCCAGGTGGTTGTTTTGTCCTTGTAACAGTTAAGTGTGTTCTGAAAAAACATATACGAAGTGCATGGTATTTAATCTTAAAACAAGCATATCCTTGCAGCAAAAGCTGTTCACCTACAACTTTTGGTGCTCCTGTACTAACCTGGGAGTAGGTACGGGAAGAAGACAGACAGACAGACATCTAGGCTATACACAACTGGGGCAGAAGAGATGGCTTGAAAGCACCAAGAATTAAAGCAAAGAAAGGGGTGGGGAGTCAATAAATGGTACAGAATGTTATTAGCTGTTCACATGAAACTATATAGAAAGCACCATTCTAAGAGTCAGACTGAAAGTTACCATTTATTGTAACGCCAAAGTAGCTGAATAAAATGCTCCTCTACAGACACACATGTGCACATACACAGACACACACACACCCTTCTTAGCACTAGGATATAAAATATTTAACTGTGCCTTTTTTTTTTTTTTTTTTTTGCTGGGCACAAGAAATCACAACAACCAGAAGGTCACTGTATGACTTCCAACAGTTAAAATGCAGATATAATTATTCTAGCAACTGCTCCTCTCCAACTGGTATTATGCCAAGTTCCTTGAGTTTCCTGTTTTGATTTCCCAGATATTTGAAACTGGTTTCTGCCTTTTGGTAGCCCTTCCCTCCCCACGCCAGCTATCGGGACATCAAAACAACAATTTGCAACTACAACATAAAATGCTAAAATACTGATTTAGTTGTCAGTGTAAATAACAATCTACTATTTATGAAAATAAATAACATTGTCTACACTTTCTTTTCCCATGAGATTGTTGGAATTTAAAATGAAACACACACAGTTAGATTTCAAAGTCATTTCATATGTATCTTCCGAAAAAGGAAAGCTCTATCATATGACCAATGTGTAATTGTTTTTACAAAGAGAGAGGGACAGCAACACAGATTTAAAGTTGCTTTATAAAAGCCTTGCTGCCTTACTTCAACAAATATCTTAAATGGCACTTGGACAGCTCAAGAAAAAATCAAAATCAGCTGGGACCTTAAGGATAATGAGGTCCCTAATCCATCTGGAAAATAAGGTTAAATGTGTGTTGTTGTTTTTTTAATTTGGTCAAGGAAAGGGTTACTGTTTCCCAACTTGATAAGCAATGTTACCTGAATTCCTCAAAAATGATTTTTTGAACAATGTATATGAGCTGAAGTAACACATTCACAAGCATGACACTGACTTCAGATGTAACTCGCCTAAGAAAGAGAGTCTGTGATGAGGAATCTTAATGAAGCAAACCACTAACTTAAAGCTCATGAATCTCTGCACAATGACAGCCCTGAAACAGAAAAGAAGGCGCGGTCCTCACAACACAGAATGCTTGGCTTCACAGCAAGGAAGAGTCAGAGTTTGAAAAGCTTTATCTTTTTTTTTTTTTGTACTTATGTTCAGATAGTTTGTTATCAGGGATTACGTAACAGCAGTTTTGAGCCATCCAAGTGCTTCCCAAAGATTTTTTTTCCCTCTAACCTTCATAAACCTCCTAAAATGGGCAATACCCACCCAGGTCTACCCTCCCTTCAACAGAATAGTTACAGCACTGACAAGCTGTAAGGACCCTATAAATTTAACTCTGCGGTATCATCATCTTACAGTATACAGCAGTGATATGTGGGGAGAACATATAATTTAACTCTCAGTATATCTGACCTTGTGACTTAAAGGTGACACTGGGTCATTTTCACCACAGTCGATAGATACACTATTAGGAAAGATTTGGGGATAATGATATTTAATAGCATGCAGATCAATATAATTGCACAAAAAAGTCCATAGACATAATAAGGTCTTTGATACATTTCTAAAGCTTAGCAAAGATCAAAAAGGTAAGCTTATATAAAGGGTTGTGTCCACTAACAACAATTTCCCCAGCAACCAATCTTAGGGTTTGTTTTGTTCCTCATCACGTGACCCTACACATGCACTATGAAACGCCTCCATTGGGTTTTCATTTCTTTTAATACATACTTGTGGGGTAAAAGTTTTAAAAACTGCATCATGAAATCATTACTAAGTGTTAATATTTGAAGTAGAGCAATTACTAACAAGTGCTTTCCTTTTGAACAATGAAAAATGAAAGTAGTCCAAGTCAAAAGGAAATCCTTCAAAACAAGATGTTCTCTCGCAGGAGCACAACAAGCCCATCTTTGTGCCACGAGACCGAATCACATAAACCCTCTATGACTTTGCTACTCAAATGTGGTGAAAATGCGGCAGTAGGGCTTCTCCTGGGGCCTTGCTGGAAAGGCAGGTTCCCCAGTCCTGGTAAATCAAAACCTCTGTGTGACCATTAAACTCTGTCACATGTAAGAAACCTAGGAGAGTCCCTCCCTGCAAGATGTCCTGGCCTGGACCGGCCAAGTGGCTCAGTTGCTTAAGAGCTCACCCAAGAGTGCAAGCTCTGAGCAACAGCGGTTCGATTCCCCGCCCAAGCTGAGCTGCCACTGACCTGCCAACAGGTGGCAGAATGGCTCAGCTAAAAAAAACAAGATGCCCTGGCCTCACCAGGGACCTCGGGCCGCATGTGGGAACATGGGTCAGGGCGGGGCTGGTGCTTCCGTCATCCCTGGACTTGTACTATATTTGGGATGGCAGATCTCTTCCTACAGCTCAAGGTGTCTCCATCCTGCAGTTTCAGTGGCAATGGGTCAAGAGGGAATACTGTGAGACTGTCTCAAAGATGGACTGAATGCTAAATAGTAGGCCAGCTCTATTTAATCACATTTGCTTGGGTGTTTTTTGTGAGCATGCCTCTCACCGTCCCCAACCTCCCACAAAAATACCAAGAAATATTTGAGGAAAAAAGCTCTACGAATAAAAGCAAACAGTATCATGTATCTTTCTAAATACTTACTAGATGTTTGTCTCCTGGCAAACATGACACATGGCATCAAGAGTTAGTATATCTGATCAGGCCACTCACAGCACAGGTTGTACTGTAGGCTAAAGGCCAAGAAAAAGAGACGAACCGAGAATGAAATCCAGCACTTACACTTGACTTGTGTGAAAGAAATCAGTGGAAGGTAAAGAACTAAAAATGGAATAATAAGCTCACAGAATATTAACATTTCCTCAGGTAAGGCTGAATGAGTCAATTTAGAGCACAGCGTAATTTTAATAAAAGTTAAGGCTCTGAAGCTACTGTTATTTAGGTTTTTAAAAACTGAAAGTCAGTCTACAACCCAGAAGCCATTATGCTGTGTCAAAATTAGCTTAGTGTCAAAGGCTATAGCCATACCATACAAAAATCAAACTTCTTTCTGTTTTAAGCAGCAGAAAAATACAGAGATACAATTTCATAATTTCTAATCTTTCATTTCTGCCTGAGTGTGTATGAGTATATATGCTATGCAATGTACGTTTCCAAGATAAATACTTAAAAATATCCTTGAAGACATTTATAAAATATCTTTCTAAAAAGTCAAAAGCAAGCAGCCAGAGTGTATCTAAAATGCGTTTCAATTTATGCACCTTGAAGGCTATTTGGAAAATGGTTAAAGGCAAAACGAAGTCAAACTGGTGAAATCTGAGGTGGGTAGTATATAGCATGTGCTCAATACATACTTTTCGAATGACTAAATGGATAAACAATTAGAGCAGCTGTACAGTAAAAGCAGCAGCGTCAGAAGGTACTTGTAGGGACTGCTGAGGAGAGGATTCTCCTGGACTGAAGGAGGCTATGACTATAATGCTGCTCCTTCACCTTCCTATCCAATTATTTAATCACCTTCGTGCTCCTACTCTGAACGGCTCTCATCTCAGGTATGGGTTTGACCAGCTCTCTTTGACCCTGTTAAAGTCTTTTTTGAAAGAGAGGGTACAAATCAATCAATCAATTAATAATGAATTAAAAGGATGCATTCTGCTTTCTACACCCCAGTATCACAGGTGCCAACCATGTGTTTTAGGCTAACTTTGGGTTGGCTGACAGTAAGAGTCCTTAGGCCTCCTTCCACTGAGCTGACAGAGCTCTCACTGCTTCCTGCACCACCATCACTGCACAGGTCCTTTCATGTCACTGTTGGTGCGTTCACACTGCCAGCCACTTTTTCCCTCCATTATGCCAATTAGCATGACATGAACAGCCTCACCCTCCAAAGTCATTAACCATAGCACACGCTCCCTGGAAAGATGACTCACAAAACCTTATCTCCAGCCCAGACCTCCCTAACTCTCCTCTTCCCCCTTGATTCGCCATCAATGCCTCCAACATAAAATAAACTCAACACCCATCTCATCTTACCTCCCATAAAGCTGCTCTCCCTGTGTTCCACCTTCTAGTAAACGACACCACTGTAAATCCTGACCATCACGACCCCCACCCAAGCATCTATCTTGACAATCACCCCCTCCAGCTCAAATCTGGGAGTCTTCCTCTTCCTCATCGTCCAAACTCAATCAGCCACTAAAGCCCACTGACTCGAGCACCTTAACTCCCTCCTATCTCAACCCCTCTGTCCACCCTCTCTTTTGTATCTCCAAGGCTGCTCTTAAATTCTGCTTTCCCGCCTGTTGAGCCACGCAACACATTTCTCCGAGTTGGACACAGTTCCCAACTTCTCCACAAAGCCCTCCTTGATTTATCCATCTTATGAATGCACAGCAGATTTTCTTTGTCCACTTAACATAAAACAGATATAAAGTATCACATGCCAATTTCTGATGAGCTATCTTTTCTCTAAAATATCTTGTAGAGGAAAACTAATTAAATACAGCCCCAAATTATAAACCATTTAACGTTACCTCTAAGTGCTTTTAGCTAAAACAAAGGAGGAATTTCTTAAGTCCCAAGTGTCCCCCTCCCTTTTCAAAATGTTCACTGTGCAGCTCAAAATAGGTAAGTTCCACATAAGCTACACTATTCTAGTAACCCAAGTGCTGTGATGCAGCAATGGCTAACAAGTAAATTTAAGAACACATTTATGGATTCCCACACAGATATCCCTTTGGCTGGTTTCTGGTGGTAAATCAGTATGAACTGGATTATTTTTACTTTTCTCTACAATCTCCCAACCTCTTTGTGGAAAGAGCTTGGGGATATATCTTTGTGGTCCTCAGTATACTTATCATGGAGCTATGCATGTATGAACACTTCTAAAGGAGTTAATTACATCAAAAATTACCTAAGTGACAAGTAGCTCTACTTGGATGTCTCATTTAATTTGTCCAAAACTCTTAACTCTTCCCTAAGTCTGCTCCTCCCCCTAATACAGGGCACTACAATTTGCTTAAAGGCCAAATCTAAGAGAACTTCTTGGTTCCTTTTTCCCTCACCCCCACCCCCCACATGTAACCCATCAAGTCCTGTTAATTCTAGTTCCAAATCATATCTCAAATCAAAACCACCTCCCCATTCCCAGGTCTTAGGTGTGGGTCACCATCACCTCTTACCTGAATGCCTAAAAGATCCCCTACCTGCGGACCCAGCCTCCCCTCAAGCCTCTTCTCCATCATACTCATTTTTTAGAACACAAACCAGATTACATAATACCTTTGATCACAATCCTTTATACAGCTTTCCTACGTTCACCACCTAATGCACACACCTCGCCTTAACCTACAAGGCCCTTACCTCTCCCTCCCTCCCTCCTTTCCAGTCACAGGGAGCTTGCTAGTTCTCGCTGTTCCTCCAGCACACCAAGCTCGTCCTCGCCTTCCAGCTTTCGCACTCGCAGTTCCCTCTGCATGGAATTCTCTCCCCTTGGGTCGTCACACTTTGGTCTCCTTCTTACATTTAGATTTCAGTTCAAATGCCTTCCCTTCATGGAAAACATCCCCGACATCCGTATCTAAAGCAATTTCCCCAGTAATCCCAGGAATTCTCTATAAGATCATCCTGATGATTGTTTTTCACAGCTCTTATCATACTATATGTTCTTGCTCATTTTGGGGTTTATTGTCATCCCTCCTCTTCTGAATGTAAGCTTCATGAAAGCTGTATCCTCAGCAACTAGAACTGTGTCTAGTCCGTATTTGGCACTCAATAACCATTTTCTGGGTGGCTGAACAGATGAATGTTTTCCAGGGTGTTAGACATCCTTCCCTGTACTTGGCATCGTTTCATATTTCTGACTACTCCTTGAATTTATTACAACTGCTCTGAATTACAGCAAGTTTTTTAGAAAATAAAAGCTACTTACTCCTACCTGGAGTCAGATGCGTACTTAAAAGTCCAACTTATTCATTGTACCATGGGAGTCTTCGGTATCAACTTTAACTACAATTACTAAAGCCCAGAGTGGCCCCTCAGGAAACGCTGTGGCAGCCAATTTTTGCCAGTCTGGTCCCCTCTTCTGAGGGTGCATCAATTTAACTTTTGGACCCCCGTACAGCAAAAAGCAATGAGTGTGGCATAATATTATAAGTTTTCTTAAGATCAAGGTGGGACAACGTGGAGGCCATTCATTACCTTTATCGGTGTTTCTCGTCTTCCTTGGAGAAAAACAGATGATTCTAACAAGCCATCCTGTATAAAAACCATGACTGGCTATTACCAAGTAGCCTGTATCCTCTAAATTTATGGTGATGTGTTCACAGATCTTTGAGAAAGGAAACATTTGGTCACATCCAGAACCAATTCCTTCCCTTTTAAACAAATATAAGGAATCCACTGGAACTTTTTTTAATACCCAGAAATTGCCATTATTCTCCATAAATCTATAAATATGAGATTTGAATGCCCTGTAACAACTTCCACACATTTTTGAAAATGTTGTTGTGGTTATGTTTAGAATTTATGTTCAGAATTCACTCCCAAAGTACAGAAACGGGGACCCATGTTTTCTCATTCTACTCTGGCAAGAACACTACTCCTTCTGCCTCATTCCCCAACCAGGCACCTTAACATTATAAACTGCCCAAAAGAGTAATGCTCACAAGAAGGCTTTAACTGGAACTAACTATTCACCTTCCCATGAGAGACCACGAACATCAAGTCTAAATGGACCAGGTCAGCCATCATCACTGGACTCGCCCTCACTTGGCTCTGGAAAATCACCCATGCCCTGCACAGCCCTCCCTTCCCAAATCCTCCGATTGTGCCTTCTAGAACTCATGGTCACTAAAATCCCCTTTGGGGTCATTCTCCTCTCCAGATGTTCCCTTCACCTTTGTGCTCTAATTGAAAGCTGGGTACTGCTTGACTGCTCTTTGTCCCTTGAAGTCCTTTCAAGTGGGGATGGCTTCGTCTCCCACATTCCATAAATGCTGGGGGTGGGGTAGGTGTCCTCTATGTTCTCACTGCCCCTTTCAGGCCACTCTTCCTGTTCCCCCTTAAAAGATCAAACCTTGTTCATGTGACACATGTGCAATCCCATCCCGTACCATCTACATGTTGCTGTTGCCTTGATCTACAGAACTTCTGGCTCAGCGTGTCTTCCATATTCACCGCTTCTGCCTCCTTCGCAGCACAGGCTGCACGGTCAGTCGCCATATCACCCACTGGCATAACCCTCAATCTGCGTGTCCTTGTCTTTCTATCGTACCCAGCAGGAAACATCCGAGCCCTGGCTAAAGCCATGTTTCCACCTACAATGCATCTGCACCAGAGGTGGAGAAAGCACACAGCTCTGCGGGCTGATTTCGCTTCAGATTTATAACCACTAAGCTGACGTCAGCTGTCAGCACTCGTAGGCCATCCTAATACATTGCCCCGGTCAACTCGCTCATTCTCTCTCTGCGACGTCTGGTTTACATTTATCTCCTTCCTCAATCTTCCACACCTCTCCTTCCACCTCCATGGCAGAAGCCGGCCTTGTTTTATACATCTCTTGAGAACTAGAAACAATTTTGCTCCTCTCCCTCCTCAAAGACTTTGCTCCTGCAATCATTACCTTACTGGTCTCTCTCCCTTTTTACTAGGTCATTCTTGTCATCATTCAAACATGCTGTCACGTCACCCATATTTTCAAAGTCCCTCTTGACCCTAGATCCCCCTAAAACAACCCCTCCATTTTTCAGTTCTACTCTACCACCAACATCCTGAAAGAGTCTTGCCCAGGTCTGTTACTTGCACTGTTATTCTTCTACTATTTCAGGTTAGGAACCCTAAAATCATCTTTGTGCATGTTCATCCTTCCCTTATCTGTCAGCAGATACTGTAGGTTCTTTCACCCGAATGGAACATATCCGCCTCTTCCTTGCTATTTCCCCACTAACTCCTAGCCCAGTCTCTGGTGGCAGCACATCGAGATAACTGCAACAGCTCAGCAGCGGGCCTCTGGGCTGCAGTCTCTCACTTGCTAATCCACTCCGCATCCCCCCACAACCCCAGTCTGCCTAACACCGATTTCCCCATGTTCTGCCCCTCTCTGCTCATAAACCTACAATGATTTCTGAGAGCTCCAATTACCCAGCGTAAGCTCCCTGCACGATGCTGAAGACATTTTATAATCGGGACCCATCTTGCCTCCCATTTTCACTTCCTATTACCTATCAACATGAAACCTTGCTCTTTTGGACTAGTGTCCCAAGTGTCTTCCATAAAAGTCATGCAAATCTCACTCCTACATTTTATGCTTTTGTCCACCTCCTTCTCCTTCCTGGAATCCATCACCACGCAAATTCCAAATTGCTCAGGCTCCACCTCCTCCATGATACCTTATCATACATATAATTCCAGGTCACATTTTCTGGCCCTAAATTCCTTTAGCACTCGAAGTCTTCATCACTATTAATGCCTTAATTATATACAGTATTGTATCTTCACTAATTCTTCCATAGGCAATATATACTTGAATGTGAGTAGGGCTTTTTCTTCAATATTGTTTCTCAGAAAAGGGAAATCCCCTAACACTGACTTCTTACAAAATCTCAAACATTGCAGGGTGCTTTATGTTGAAAAGCAAAGTAGCATTTGTAGAGGATACATTAACCTCAAGTGACCTCAACCAATCCTACTTGTGGATTATATAGAGGCCATCAGACAGAATCTGTTCAAAAGGAAAAAAAAAAAAGGAAAGAAATTTAATCAGCTACAGTAATTACTCCTGAGAGAATACTCTCAAAATTGGAAGTGCAGTGTTTCATAAACAGCCTGCTTAGAATCACTTTTAAAATCAATGCAGTTCATCTTCACATTGTAAAGATCATAAACATACACCTAACTAATTAAAAAGGCAACAGTATCCATTTTATGTGAAAAGATACTGTGTTTTAGAACAAAACTTGTGATAACGCTGACTCAAAATGTGCTGTATTTCAAACAAGTTCGATGGAAGTGAGGAGGGTGTGCTCCGAGACGGGGTGATAGATGACCCGGAAAGCAGCACGAGCAGAGACAATGAGAGCTGTGGTGACGCATCTGAAACATCTGAGCAACAACACACTTCCGTGAAACATAAGATCGGCAAAAAGCAATTCTTGAAATTGCTGCGTTACTTGACATAATGTCATTTTAAACGTGCATGAGTAACTAAATTAATTATTTAAATGGATCTTTGACCACTGCACCTACATCCCTAAAAGTTATATACTGAATGAAGCTGGGAAAATAACTTTTTTTGGCAGGCAACGGGGCTGGGAACAGGGGTGAGCACAGAGCCGTGAGACAATAAAAACGAGTTAGGTAACTGACTGTGTTGTCTAATGTCATGATTTGATGGAAAAAAGACTACACATGGTTAGTCCTTGGCTTGCTGGTGATCCACTGCATGGATCTCAGGTTTCCAGTTTTCAAATTCAAGGACTAGATTTCATGTTATCTAAGACTCTGTGGTTCTAAAATTTTATGTCTCTTGTTTTCTACTATATTCTCTTTTAATGATTCGACAGCATTGGTAAATACAAAGAGAAATGTTATTTTAGAAGCTATTATAAATTTCTTATTCTTTATTGCCATTTAATATGACATGGAAACAGGGCGATTCAAAAACTTCAGCTCTGCTCCACTTAGGAGTTTGATTTTGGACCTCACAAATCCTTGAAATTCCAAATTATATTACCTACGTCTCTATCTTAGAATGCACCGTTTTAGAGACAAAAGGTATATTTAAGAATGTCTCCTTCAGTCCTCTTTTTCCCCACGAGGAACCTGGGCTGCGAGTTCAGTGCTGCTGGTCAGGGACAGGGCTGAGATCCAAGCCCAGCCTTCCCCTTGGTGTTAATTCTGGTGGCGGCCACCGCACCAAGCTCGGGGCACGCCGCTCATTATCACCGTCGCCATGAATCAGATCTCCAAGTCCTCGATCTTTTTTCGAGGTTTTATGCATGAATGTACACAAGTTATGAGCTCTATTAGTACAATTTTCTTGTTATTTTAACGTGATTTCTGACTTCACGCTAGAGGTGAAGTACACAATGACCCATCCATACCTATGTGATTTTGTCCCATGGCAAAACCAACCTAAGCCTTCAGTCATCACTGCACAATTCTCCTACCTCTTCTAAAAAGACGCCCTTTCTAGCCAGATAAGCTGCATTTCTAATCAGCCCCCTCCCTCTCCTCATGGAGCACCTTTCTACGGCAAATCACACGGACTGGACTGGATACGGTGACAACAGATGCAGATCCCAAGCACACCACTTGTGAAATCATCCATGATGCAGAGGTGACCGAGGCAAGCTGGCACAAAGTACCCTTGCTCATACCACCACAGCATTAGTGTTCCACGACTCTCAGGGTACAGACACACACGAGTGCCCGCACACCCCATCACATCAGCACCTGCTCAACTGTATGCACCTTGTTTGGGATTACAGAAACTACCGATCTCTGTAAGCTCGTCTTTGCCTTTTCCAACTCAAATACTATCACTGCGCAGGGTTACACAATGCGAAGCTCACAAACGTGAAAAATAACACTTACCTTCAATCCTCTTCAAAGCTGAAAGGCACATATCCTTCCTTGGAAACTCAAAGGGGTTGTTACAGGTCCGAATGGTGCCACATTCACATTTCCCATTGATTATATTGCAGCCAGAGACAAGGTTTTCATTACATGGTTCAACACCAAGCAGTTGGTCATCATCCCAGTTCTCATCTGTAAAACAATTAAGAACCACATAATGTTGACTTGTTAGCTTCATTCAAAAGCCTGCTGGAAAGCAAAAATGTGCAAGGATGTCAAGATTAACATCCAATTTTGACACTTCCATTTACGAAAGGCAGTTTGGCTACAATTTTCCAAATGAATGAAACCCGACCTCCTAGTAACTGAGAAGGCTGAAATACAGCCACACATGCCGACAAAGTGTGATCAAAAACCACTACACCTCTTATGTGCTATTAAAATAACAACTGAGATTCCTTTAAATTTTTAAATTTTAAACAAAGATTCCTGGATGTTCTGATGTTCAATCAAATTACAGGGGTCACATCTGTCAATCTACAAAGTTATTCACAAAAGACCCACAATCGTTTATTCCATATGGCAGAGACCAGCTTCAGATTTAAAACGGCTCTGCAACTTAATACATTAAGGCAGCTAATAAACATAAAAAATTCAGACACCAGCAAGAGTCAAGAATGGAATACAATGGCGAAGATCCCCTCCAGTGCATATCAACGCAGATGCTAACATCCATTAATAATCACAACCAAAGCCTGAAATGAGAACAAAAATAAGGGCTGCAAATTCTGAGCCTGGGACCAAATCAGTGTCCTGATCACAGAATGAAGAAAACTGTAAGAAGCAGACTATTGAAACCTGAGATTTCATGGGACCCAGATCAAATTAAACAAACATGACAGAACAACAGGCAGACTCAATCCTTAATGATATTCCTCGAGCTGAAACACCTCTTATAGAAAACGAGATTATTTCACTACGAATCTCTGGGACGTTAATGTGGGTTTTTTCCCCCTCTTAACATTATCTTTAATAGATACTTTACCACACCTTAACTGAGTGCTGACTGTTAAATAGTAAACATGTTTCTGATACCATATCTGGAGAGAATTTTGAAAAGTGCTTGAATTTAAGATACCTTAAACCTGCTGCTCAAACAAAGGCAGGTATAAAGCCGTCTTAAGAATGTGTTTTCTAGAAGATGGTGTAAATGAATGGCTATGATTTTTATGGGGCTAACTTTTACTTCTGGTGACATCACTGACTTACTGCATTAGTAAGGCAAAAGACTGTTTTCCCTCAATGAAATAATTTTCTTGCCAAGGGATCTTTGGGGGGATATCATTTACAATATAAAGAGCTTTAGGGTGATTCTTTGAAAAGGGAGAAAAGAAAACCTCTTGTGTTTTAATTTCAGGAGCTCAAGCTCACTTATTTGACCAAAGCCTCAGCTCTTAGTAAAATGAATTTATAAGTTTAAAGAAAAACACAATTTATCTGCCTTAAAATTTGTTTTCCTATTTAGCCTGTATTTATGATGTGTATATAGAATATATACACACACACAAAGGTGCATTCCTATCATCAAGATAACAGTGAGATTACTAAATTACTCTGAAAGGAAAACCAGGTAAGAATATATTAAAACAATTCAACACAGAAAAGTAGATGATAATTTAGTCATCAGTTATAATACATAACAAAACAGCACATGTAAATGATTTCTTATCTCTATATTTAATTGTTGACATGCTATTAGTACTACTGGCCTCATCCAGTTCAGTGAAATTTGCCATGAACGAATAAACTGTATATTTAAATTTGTAACTCAAATATAGTTCAACCCTAGGAACTTACGAACCTGTAAGAAATTCAAGTAACATTTGAACCATTGAAAAACTATTTCTCCACTTTCCCATCATATTCTGAGAAGAAATGTTATTACTGTGTTTATAAATAGGTAGTTAATAATATGTCACCAAATTGAGTGGATGGTGACGCAGATGTTTTTCCCACCATCAACACTCCTTCCCTTCACTGTAAGTGGAACTCCCTGAAGACATTACTCTCCTGAACAAGTACAATATCCTCTATCCGGACTCCTGGCCACTATTCTCATCTTTCTACTACCCCACCATTCCCCTCACTGTCATCAGAATGTTCTTCCTCAAAAAACAAACCTGCTCAGTGGTTCTCTCTTGCCAATAAGAAAAAGTCCCAACTTCTTACTAAATATAACAATAAAACCATAAGGTTCTTCATGATACGGCTTGGACCTACTTCTGTAGACTCATCTTTTATTGATCCCTCACACACGCTCATGCTCTCAGCAGAGATCCTTGCTAAAAACCCTGAATAACTGCTTTGGTGCCTTTGCTCATGAAGTATTATCTACCCAGCAAACCTCCTTCTCGTCTTCTTCCAGTAACTACTATTCATCCTTCAAGACCTAGTTCAAATGTTAGCTCTTTTGAGAAGTCTTCTCCAGCTATGAGCTGCTCCATCCTTCATGTTCCCGCAAACACCTTCATAGACCTCGTCCCCATGGAAATGATTTTTATGTTAAGTCAAACTTCCCCACTAGAAGAGTCCTCACCAGCAGAGCCAGGTCTTATCCAACTTTGAATCCCATACCCCAGGACTTAGGACAGTGTTCAGTAACTGTCTACTTATCTATCTGAGTTTCGTATCATTGGTATGGTCAATGCTGTTGACTATGCTTTTATTTTTAACAGAAAGTGTGTTGTTTAAAAAATATGTGTGTGTATATATGTGTGTGTGTATGTGTATATATATATATATATATATATATATACACATATCTATGTTCCAATATGCCCAATATGTTCCAATATGTCCAAATACACACACACACACACACACACACAATCACAAGGAAAACTTTTTCAATATAAAGAATATGTTTACACAATAAAAATGTTATCTTCAAAGCTTATTATTAAAGCATTAATGAGGCACATATTTTAAAGAAGTGTTTGGAGGTATTTTGGCACTTTTCTCACAAGGAATCATCTATCATTCGTCTCTTTCCCAGTTCAGCTCTAAGACTCCAACCTCTTATCACCTGGCTGGCATCAGAAGCCCTTCCAAGGAGTCCATCTCTGAGCCAATTTGTTTTCACTGCCAGATGCTTTCTCTGCCTCCCCACAGAAGACCGTGTTTCCTGGCTGTGGAATCAGAATTAACAGGCAGCCGCCCTTAATGCTCTCCCTGGCTCCTCACTGTTTTCTGCTTCATTCTCAGAAGCAGCTTCTTGGCAGCAGTGACAGGCTGCACCTGGAGATGCACAGGTAAGCCTGACCATCCCCTTAGGAAACACCATGGCCACTGTGACCAGTCAGGAAGCATCTGACCCTGAAGCTAAAAATGGCTTATATGCTTTTTGTTTTCTTTCTTGAGGAGAACCCTTTCCACTCTATGTCCCTATCCTAGTCAATACTTGGTTTTTTTCTTGGAAAATAGTTCCCTTGGCAACCACTGTGGTATAGGATCAAGTATAACATGCTTCTGAGACAAATGATTTTGTTTTTGTAGTACAGAACATTATGTTTTAAAATCATTTAACAGCCAACCAACAGGGACTGAAAGCAAACATTTAGTGAGGTTTGATTAGAAAAATCAAATCTCAGCCCAATTGTGCTGCTGACAGTAATTGGGAAGTTTGACATTTAAAATCTCCTTTTTCTTAAGTAAATCCATATATACAGTACAAGGGTCAAGGTTCTGATTCTCTAACATAGTTCCTGGTTTCTCCTTGGACTGGTCAGGGGAAAAAAAAAAAAGAGTTAAAAACAGGAGTGCTGCCCTTTAACTATTTATATCCAGCAGTTTTTTTCCTGGTACTCTCCATGTGACAAGATGTAGTCTCTGGGCCTGAAAGGTCAGCACAGTTGAGAAACCTCTGCAGGTATATTTTTAAGTGTGTAACTTCCGCAAGATACCAGATCACAACGTGATGTTCTTTTCTCTAAACATAAAACGAGAGAAATCTGATCATTTCCTCTATGAGTTAAAATCCACGCATGCTCCAATATGTCCAAATATCTGAGTACTACAGTGAGGCGTCAGTTACATCTAACTGCCAACCTGAAATCTCCCCTTGGAGGTTTAGAAGACATCTCGAAACACGATGCTTTTCCCCGAGACCACCACGGTGCTTCAGTCTGTAGCGGCAGAAGTGCTCTGAGCCGCCTTCCCATTTCATCCCACGCGACATTAATAAGATGTGCAATCAAGGGTTGAAAGGTGATAAAATTAATAACTTGTACTGCTTCAACCCAGGGCCTGCTTAAAGGAAATTCACTTTTTATGATGTTTATTATTTTGTTATTAGTGTTTACTTCAGTGCACGTGCATGGTGGTGACGGATGCCATGACTAACTAGCACCGGTTGGTGCCACAGCTTCTTACTAAGAGGCCAGCAGTTTCACCACCACTGCGTTGGTGCCGCCAGTACAAATGTTGACCCACAGGAGAAAACAAGTAACATTTAACATGACTAGGAAATAGTTTTGACCTCGTACTTGGGGTCTCCCAGGGGTCTGTGGCCCCCACTTTGAGAGCTGCTATTCTAAAGAGCATGCCTTGCTGGTGTACCTGGGCCAAGGCAGCCCGGGATCCAGGGCTGAGAGATAACGAAGGACACTGGGTACCTCTTCCCCTACCAGCTATCACTGAACCGTAAAAACGCATGTTTCTTTCATGTGATTTCGCTAATACATAACGGGTAAATAGGAAAATAATGTCACTATAATGCAGAAGTTGTGCTGGTTCATTCATGATTTTTTTCCCAGCAAATTAACATTATGAAAAAAAAAAAAAAGATCAGGAGCAAGTTTCCACAACTAAAGAAAAAGTCTTAGCAATAAATGAACACCTTAAGCAAAGGCTGATCATCTTGTTTAAATTGCTTCCTTTAGTGCAAGAAATGCACAGCTCTAGTGGCTGAAGCTTCCACTGCCTTCAACTATCCTGGGAATTTGTGAGTACAAATGAGAAAGCTAGAGGCGTTTCCCTGTATTTAAAAATCATGATGAAGAAACTCCCCCTGGGTCTTATGTTTAATTCAGATGAAATTGGTCTTCATTAAAAGAGAATGTCTTCAGGCCCTATGCCCTGAAGGAAGCGGCACGAGCTCAGGAGTGGCGAAGGCCACAGACGACGGGGTGCCCAGGCTCCAGGTGCGAATGTCCCGTGCGGCTTACCTGTGTCAGTCTTTTTATTTGGATTCTCATCCTCTGCGTACACAGTTCCATAGGTTCTGAGTGACCTGCCCCTAACCCTATTTTTATTAACAGCTCTTGTATATTTTTAGTGTAGTAAACTATTTTGGTTTTTGGTTTAAGAGCACACATGTGGTCCCGAAGCAAAAACACCTGTCCTTCCAACAGTCGTATTCAGTGCTACCCTGGCCTTGGTCTTTCTGCTCCACAAAGCATCTCCCAACATTCTTGATAATGCCTGAAACTTTTTCCTTCCATATGTGGCATGAAAGGTTTTAAACGCAAAGTCTAGTTAGGAGTTTCGACCCTGAGGGTAGGAAAGAGGGAATGAGGAAAAGGGTGTGAAGGAAGAGCAATCTTGCAAGATGTACAAAGGCAGGCCCAGATCAGGGACACAGCAGCTCCAGGGGACCCGCCCTGCTGTGTGCCCAGGGGCTTTAGGAACCAGTGCCTGACTGGTCACGGATTCCACCTCTCTGCCCTTCACAATATCTTTCCATCTGCTTGCTGGTATCTCAAATTCCACTATCATGGGATAAAATGTTTCGGGTATGACTGTACTCACTGGACAAAGTACTGTGTTGATCTGAAATATGACTTCCTGAAGGCAGAAGGCATTTGTAGACTCAGAGCCTTCCCTTTCCTACCTGGTAAATGCCTAGGTTAACCGAGTTTACACCCAACCAAGATACCGCGGTGCCTCATTATGTGGTCATCCACTTAAAAGAAATATGCTATAGCAGATATTAAAAAGAAAAAAATGCACGATATACACTGAGATGCTCACAGTAATGGAATTCTGTTGGCAGAGGAGAGGGTTCTGGGAATACAGATGAAACTGATTCTACAGCTGTTCACATATCCATGTGGCTATAGTAAGATGCAAACAGCTAAGAGTGGCATCTCCTCCATGCCAGCCTAGATGCTCCAGTGTCATGTAAACGTGCTGCTCGGAACTCCCCCAGTTCCTGGCTGGCTGTTGTCAGCCATTCAGTTCTGCTCAAGGAGGAACCGAATCTGCTGAGCTTTCATTCTCTCTACTCCAACCTTCAGGCGGATGTTCTGAAAGCCGGCGCTTCCGTTTCCCTCTCCCTCCAGTGCTATAATTCGTGCAAAGCAAGAAGGGCGGAATTATGGTTATCAGAAATGGGTCGTGTCACAAAAATCTGTTTTATAGGCACTGCCACAAAGTGAAACTGTTAGGCATATGCAGCGATACACCAGAATGGTCAAACCCTGAAAACAATGGCAATATTAAAATGTGCACATCAGCACAGCAAGAACTGAGCAAGGTGCTGAGGCTTCAAGGTAGGTGTCAGGAAAAAGGAGTTTGCAGTACTATTTCCCCCATGCTAATCAAAATCATACCAAGTATGTGAATGAGATGTTTCTAGGAATCCTGAAACAGAGGAAAAGGTTAAGTAAGAGAAGGATAATTTCCTATTTGATAGCAGGAAGTTAGTGGGGGAACAGAAGGGTGCTTGAGAAGACAAGCCGTGTCTCCAAAAGCAAGGAATTTATGCAACAAGAAGATGCAGAGAGACGGGGACCACAGAAACCGGCTCTCCCACTTCACAGTTCTGCCTGCATTAGGATCGATCTATCTGTCTGTCTGTCTGTCTTACATTGCGTAGTTAAGACAGCTCCGAAGTAGGTAGGTGGTGGAGAGGGCCCCGGCCCAGAAGACCACAACCAAAACTCTGTTATTATTAATAGTTCACAGAGCGACCTTGAACAAGGCATTTGGTCCTCTAGGTTCCAATTTTTTCATTACTGAAACGGAGGAGGAATGGATAACCCATGAGGTCCCTTTAGACTTTATCCTCATGTTTCCTCAATTCTGGCATCTGTTCAAACTGTACAATGCTAACCATTTACTGGGCACAGTGTGATAGAATCACATGCTTATGGTATTTGATTGACAGTTACCAGACTGCTCATGTAAATTGTTCCTGAGCTACAATTACTCTGACTGTACCCTCTGGTTACATTTCCTCTGCTTTCAGAGTGGATCCCAACATTTTTTTAAGGAAAATCTCAGGCTTCCTCCCCTGGCCCATGTTTTCACAGTGCTGGACTGGCCTTCTATTCAGGCACATGTCATTATTAAGCAACAGTCTTCTCTGAGCTTGAATGTCCATTAAAACATGTAACTCCATGTTTAACCAGCTTCCAAGATTACTGTTTCTTAGTTATCAAATGCACTGCTGCTCAAAAATTATCATAGTTGAGGGGAAAATTATCTTGGAGAAGTGCCTAATGGTTACACATTTCCTCTCTTCATCTAGATATTCTAAAAGCCATCCTTGAATTAAGCCAGGTGATTATACCTCAATCATGGAGTTTTATCCTCCTATAGAAGTGTAAATAACACCTTTAGTGTAAATCACACCCAGGGAGGGGTGTTATAAGAAGAGCCCTATCAAACTTCTTTAAGGATATGGAGCTGGGAAGCAACCGTCTATAAAATAAAGTCCAACATCTGGCCATTCAAGTCTTTGGCATGGACAACAAAGCCTGTTTAGATTTGATCCCAACCCACTTCTTCAGCCTCATCTCTTCCACTCCTTCCCCTTATTCCAGTCATACTTAATGACGATGTGGCTCTCTGCACGAGCTGCTCTCTCTGCCTAGAAAGCTTCTCTTTACCTGCTTTGAAAACGCCTATTCAGTCTTTAATACTGTCTAGGTTTCATCCACTCTACAGGGACTGAATTAAGTATTATCTCCTCCGTAGAATTTCTATTGTATATCTATTAAAATTAGTTCCCTTATGGCAGCATAATGAAATGGCCCATCTAATCTCCTCCACCAGCAAGTGGGTTCTTCAAAGCCAGAGAAATAGTTTGACTTCTTTTTGTCACTGGGCTTAGCAAATAGTAGCTTAAGAAAATAAATGCCTGCGAAAGGAATGACCAGGGATATGGGGTTGGAGGATAGAGGATGCATTTATACAAAGCAATCGGAATCTTTAAGTGTCAAATTTTTTCTGGAAAGTGAGTTTGGTGGAAGGGGAATAAGGTCACTTATTCAGAAATCACAGAAAAATCTTTGGATCTCAGTGTTCCTACTTGTGAAAATTAACACAAACTCCAGTTTTCTTTCAACCTCAACACTGTATTAACCAACACTTCAACATATCCATAAATATTTATGACATGTCAGATAAGTAAATATTATATTTCTCAACCATGTTAGATAAATAACTTAAATAATAAACTCTATTCTATCCCTTTCTATAATAACACCTTCATCTATGGTGACCGTAATTAGATAACGTGACACAAGCTAATGCTTCTTGCCAGAAAAATACTTGAAGATATGATGACTGCTCAGTGCCATTTTATAAATATTAATGTGTGCTCTAACCTGAAATCTTCTAGTCAAACATCCAGGAGCAAAACAGAAGACTAGCTATGAGAATGCCTTTTTTTTTAGGTTGCACTCATCCCAAAGTATGAACCACTACAGTAAAAAGAATATGACCCGAACTTCAAACAACAAAATGAACATGTTGGTCTGAAAATAAGCACTTGGAAGGATACAAATTTTTCATTATAGTAGCTGAACAGTTAACACAGATAATGAAGCACATTTCACCTCCCCCCGCCCCTGACAAAAGACAAATCTTCTGATAACTCACATTTAATGAGCCACATTATGCGCCAGAAATTACACAATACTAGGTGCTTTCCACAGATTCACACATTTCGCTGAGGAGAAGCTAAGCAGCCTAACTGCATTCTGTAGAGACTATCATCAAGCAGGCAGCAGGAGGAACTGAACAAACAGGGAAGTGAGGTAGTCAAAGCGTTGGGCAAAACTTCAAGTTCAAGTGAGTCCAAAGGACTTAAGCATCAGGGAAAAGGAAGGAAGGAACACCGCCATTCCCCATCTCAATGTGGTGAAGGCCATCTCAAGCGGATGTGGCCTGGAGACCCACTACTGATGGCCATTACCACAGGGGCAGACAGAGGCCTCTCGGTGACACCTGAGCTAAGACAAATGGAGTTGCAAGGGCACATTGGGAAACATCAGAAGAACAGAAAAATCCAACAATATAAATATAATCTCAAGTATTCTATCATCCAGGAAGCAAGGGTTTCTTTGTTAAGGCAACATTGCCTTCACCTCAGTACTCCTGAGGGGCAAATAATGATTTTTAAAAAGGCATAACTCTCTGTAAGTAGCATTAAGGAATCTTTTTCAGGATAATAATTTTGTAAAATCAGTTAGCAGTTGTTTTGTAAGGAATGCTTTCACAAATCAACTTGACCACTGCTGTGAACTTTACCTTAATAATTCATCTGAATTCTTCAAAGTAAACCAAGTGGAAGATGATAAGAAGCCAAAGAGGGATCAAGTTTAAATTCCAACAATTATATTCCTAGCTTCTCCTTATCACTAACTCGTCCTGTTCTATAAAGAAACATCATCCCTAAATATCATGCCTAAAAACCCAAACCTTTAAATTCTTCTGTGAAGTACATGTAATCTCTGTTTGATCTTATTTATTACTACGCATTCCATGAACCTCCAGCTGTCTGGTCCCGGCAACAAAGCACCATTTGCCAGCAATACTCAACGAACGCTTTTTAACGTGTACAGTTTACCATTTCCACAGCTAACAATTTCATCACAAGTGAAAGTCTGATGTATACGTCCAGATATTTTTTTTTCCTAAAGCATCATTAAAATTCTCATTGCTACTATACGTTTATGCAGGAAGCAGTGTTATGAATTAGAAATGAAAATTAGGGAGGCAACTGTGGTCTATTAAGAAACCTCATGCCACACAGGGCTTGTTATACATTCATTGTAAAGGCATCAAGTCCTTGAAATTCATCCTAGAACTCTCCACCTAGAAGTAAATATACATCAGGGGACAATGAAAAGCAGGACTCTTGCCTCAGGGTATGTCAAGAAATGAATATTAATATCTTGGGAGGACTGATTTACACAGCAATGATTTAATCCATAAGATTTGTATGAAATAGACCACACAAGTAAATATAATGAGATCATAAAAAGATTAAGAAACCTTAAGAACATGCTTGAAAAATACATTTGCACATTTCTCACAAAACTGGGGTTTCCTTCGTGTAGTGATGGAGCCTCTATGCCTAACAGGCACTCAGGCCTGAGTCACTGCGCACTCAGTTTGGGTATATCTGTTATGACAACAGTATCAACACTATCTAAAGATCTTTAATGGCTCCCGCCTGCCTATAGGATCAAGTCCGACCCTCCACACTGGTAAATGAGGAAGCCCCAGCTCACTTTCCAGTTATGTCCCACTGCACAGCCAGCACCTCTTCCCTTCTAGGTCATGAAGCCTCAGGGTCATGGTCACACTGTCCCCTCCACCTGGAATGCCCTCACCCAGGTATGTGCGCGGTTCACTCCCATACTCCTTCCAGTGTCTGATCAAACGCAACTCTGCAAGACTTTCTGTGACCACTCTATTTAAACTGCAAACCAAACACCTGTCCCTCCAGGTTGGTAGGGATTTTCATGTATTGTTCATGCTACATCCTTCTGCACCGGAACAGGGCCTCGCACACAGTAGGTCCTCCATAAATACTGACTCAATCAAGTCCTTGAGTACATGGTGCATTTTCACTTCAACAGGCCTTTGCCAATTCCACTTCCTCTTGGAAGGAAGGATCTTTCTTCTCTGTTTACTGGAAATCTGCTACCATCTTACTGTGCCCGGCTTAAATGTCTTCTCAAAGACGTTTACTTGATTTTCTGCCACCCACAACACTTCACGTATCTCAAGGCATTGCATGGTTCATTTGCAGCAGAATTCTGAGCTTTTTGAGGAGCAGAAACGGTGCCTTCCCCATTTCTACAGCCACTGCACGCTGAACCAAGTTGATGGCACACGGCGGGTCCCCATCCCCACTTGCTGAATGGGAAAAATGAATGGTAAACTGAAGTAGGTGACCACTCTATGAGGAGACATTCTCTATTAATAACATCATGTGGGGCAAAACCCAGCAGCTTTAAAGACATTCTGTGGGTATCTAAGATTCAGGTTTGCTTAAGCGCGTCAACACTTATACATTTCTATTTAGTATCTTTTTGGAATGTTTGAGATGCAAATAAATAAACTGTATAGTAATTTGTGCCCCAAGGACTCAGGAAACAGGGACCTTTGGGTATTTTAAAACACCATGGTATCAAAGTTAAAGAACGTTGATATATTTCTACATTTCAAATTAGACTACACGCACGCATATACATACACACATAGAGAATAACTATTTGCATCCAAAAAGAAACATAAATAAAAACCATGTGATCGCCCAGTCCTTTTTCCACACGCTACAGCAATATGTATTCCCATATGCAGTTAGGTAGGTGGGTTTTTTAAGATCAGGATTCTGCAATGTTATTCTACTTAAAGTTAGTCTTATAGTGTAAAAGAGATCATCAGAAAACTGTTCGAATGATACAACTCACAATTTGTGGAACTATACCTACCTTAACTCCTACTTAAAAGGTTAAAAATTGTCTATTTTATTAGGTTCAATACATGTTTTCAAGAACGAATGGTTTTTTATGATATGAAAGGAAATACCAAATGTAGACAATTCCCAAAGGATGCTCTGATCAAATCCACATCGCATTTAACTAACAATAAGGACAATCGATTTTTCAAAGGATTGGAACATACAGGGATATGTAGCTTTAAACTTACATGCAAGTACTTCATGTGTTCTTTAACATTTCAGTTGTTTTAAACATCCAAATTTATAGAAGATCAGTAGGCTCTCAGGGCAGACCATAAGACACACACCTTGAGTAGTGAGCCACTGGCCAGCTTATCTGCTGCACTGCCTGCAGTATCCCACTGGGTCTCACCTGGTGGCTTTTGGTATCAATTAGGTGGAAGAAGGGGTACCACAGACCCTGCTTTGCAGGTCCAATGAATGAGGCTAATAACCAAGGCATTTCTGCCTAGTACTAAGGCTGCCACTCCTAGGGCTTTGTACAATGTCATGTGAGAAAAGAGGAAAGGAGATTAGCACCCTCGCTTCAGAGAGGATGTGGCATGACATTTAATTACCCTTCAAGACAACCCTGGGAAGTCAACTGACTCAGCATAGAGCGATCCTAGCTGCAGACGAAACCCAATCCCTCAGGTATGGCAGCAGTTAGGATTTCTCTCTTCAACAGGTGTTTCAGAAACATTCTGCCACCTATAGTTTTGGTTCCTTTCCCGTAAGCACGGAAGTAAATTTTAAACACCCCCCACGAAAAGCTGGTTTGCCTTCCTGGCAAACCTCATGTGCAGTTTGGCAACAGTACAACCTGCTTGTGGCTTCACAAGGATTTGGGTGAGGCGGCTCCAAGCTTTCGCTCCTGCATCCTGGTTCTCAGGCAGGCTGTGAGTGGGAGGAAGCTGAAGACACAAGGTTCCCTTCTCCTGGAGATGGGCAAGGAGCTGAGGGGGACATCATCCCCCGGAGGCTCCGCCTAATGGTTTTTGAAAATTTCTTTGAGGGGGGTACATAACCTGAGCATGATCCAGGGGGTCCATCACTGACAGAAACAGTAAAGGACAAACAAGTGTCCATCAGCCTTGCCCTGAATTTGCAGCGACCCCCTTCACTAACCCTGTCTCGCCACGACTCTCTTACCAAAGGTGAGCATGTTCAAAGCAATGGGGTCTCACACTGGGGTGGGAGTTTCTTTAGAACTATCTTTCCCAGCTTCTGTCTTTCCCACCTTCTGACATATTTGGTTTCTCAAGTGACAGATGGGTCACCTGCACAGTGGCTGGACATTCCTTCTTCCATCCACCACCTTCCCCTTCCTTACCGCCTGTAACAGTTTCCTCCTCACCCCAGCTGCTCTGGCATCTCACCCCCTGGGGCTCAGCCCTGCCAGAGGCCTCCATCCATGAAACTGCCTGTTCACAGGGTGCTGCCCCAGGGCGCTGCCTGCCTGTTCTCCCATGTTGTGGAAGTCAGCGGGGCCTACTTGGGGGTGTCACACTGCCCAGCACTTCCCTTCCCGTCATCCCACCCTGAGGCCATGGGGGCACTCGTCCCCCCTCCCTTGGGTCCTTCCTGTTTCCCAGGCCAGGTCGATCCAGGACACTCAACTGCCAGGGGTCAGAACGCCACATTCCAGTGGCTTCGCACCCCCTGGGGGAGGGCTCCGGATTCCTTCATGGGGGGTGAGGTGGAGCACGGAGCCAGGAAGGGAGGTGGGGAGGGGAAAGTTCAGCACAGGTCGTTTCGGCCCACCGTGCCCACTCCTCGGGGACCACGGCCACGGGACAGGGAGGACAACAGGGGCCCCAAGACTCCTCCCTTCAGGGCGGGCCAGAGAAAGCCCCTCACTCTCTTTGGGTTCGAAAGGAAGCAGCAGCAGCCACCATGGCAGGCACAGTAGAAACTAAAAAGCCTAAGAGAACACAACAAAGTGTAACAGGCATCCGTTCCTTCACCTGCAAAATGAGGGGGCTGGCCTAGAGACCCTTTCCTGAGGGCCTTTCCAGATCCGTAACTCTCGGATTCCTGGTACAGCAACAGTTCTCTGAACTCAGGCATTGTCAAGATCTGGTGTATTTTTTTGGCTGAAACAGAATGCCACTTTCACTCAGAAGGCAACCAAACTTCCTTAACCTTCCAAAGCAAACTTCTCCTCTTGTAATACTGGATTCCTCTGCCTCTAACTCAGTGTCTCCCAGGCTATCTTGGCATCTGTCTTGTGATCTCTGTGCCCTTTGGGTTTTAACTCTTATCGAATCTGGGCTCAAACCCTCAAGCCCTGGCTTCTCACGGGCCTCCCAACTCTCCCTCCTTGCAGGGCTCCAGGGCTCACAAAGGCAGGCTCCAGGAAGCGCATTCCACCCAGGTCATCCTCTGGATCTAAGGGCCACAGCATGATGGGACTTGACAACTCAGGCCCCACCTGGACCCAAGGGACGTGCTGGGAGAATCACGACATTGCCCCCGGTGCCGAATCCCTCAAACACAGAAGTTTCACTCGACTGGAGCCAGAAACTGGGGCGGGATGAGGAGCTTGGAGCGCTAACTGGCCACTGTGTGAACAGGCAAATATGCTGACTTCAGTCTGGGCTTGGCACCTCCTGCTCCCTCCCAACACAGTCAAGGTGACTGTCCTTTCCTGGAGACGGGAGAATGGGAGACCATGGCTGGACTGGCAACCAACTTAAAATCGGGACAGGAGTCAGCCTGGCTCATCAGGTACCTGATTGATGCAAACAGAATTTGGAAGGGAAGGGAAAGAAATATGGCGCTGGGGAGACGGGGAGAGGCAATAAATGATGAGGAACCCACTTAGGGCTGCCATTCATGTGTCAAAGTCATAAAAACATCTTAGGCGGGTTCTGCCCCTATAAGACACGCCATGGAGAAAACAACCTGAGTGGTCAAAGCCCACCAACTGTACTTCCACTAAATGTCTATCTTTTCCCGTTTTTAAAGCCAACCAATGCTTTTAATAAATCCCTGTGAGTCCAGTTTGACAGCAAAGACGGCCTATGGATAAAATAAAAATGATCCTACAAAAAGATATCCTGATGTAGAGTCATCGCATTTGAAGAGCAACTGCTTTCACTGAGGGGGACAAAAAACAACCACCCCAGAATCTCTGATCAATTCTCACCGCTTTCTTGTTGAGCCAGTAATCATCAACCCAGAACACTCCTTTTATTTACTAAGACACAAACACTAGTGAGAGAACACGCTTTCTGTGGGGCGAATCATGTGGAACTAACTAGGATTTGGACTTTTTCCCCCCAGGTACCTACTACGTTTCCTAAGAAAATGGGTCAGTGTTCTGTTGAGCAGCATCTGCATGTTAGCGCCACGTGCGGCAGTCCCCGGCTGTCCCCGGCGCTCTGTGCTCAGCCCTGTCTTTTGCCCACAAGCAGAGCATGGAGCTGTAGCAGAAGCGGTGAGATGGCCCCAAAGTGTGCTTTTCCTTTGATGAAGATCAGGTTTTCAATGGGCCGCTTCAATTTGGGTGAGAGATACTTGAGAAAGATGGATGGCAATTGTAAACGCCTCTGTTCTTTTTACAAGATGATGAATCCTTCAAACCACCTGTGAATCTCGCCACACAAGAACCATACTGCATTCGTTTGGACTGAAATCAATTTATTATTATTTTTTTTTAAGTTAGGCACAAGGGGAGAATTCAATGGTCAAAAATAATTCTGGAATACATTGAGACCTAAAATAAAAAAAGAAAGAAAATGTTATTAAAATGACAACGGACAACAGAAATGGAATTTTAAACAGCAGGGTAAACTGTTGTGTTCAAATGAGTTTGTGCGTGTGTTTGCTTAAAGCTCTTCCAATTTCTCCATATAGAAAAAGGATTCTTACTATTGCTGCAATCTTGTTACATAAATCATTTTATGAATCAGTGAGTATTTTTAGAATAAAAAGCAGCACTTACAAAGGACTTCAGGTTCATGTTCTTGTCACTTTCGTAAAACCATCTTTTCCAAATTGTAATCTCTACGAACTGGGTCAAAAACTCCTGTCCGTAGGATCACAGTCCCTACTAAGAAAACAGAAGGATATATATTCTTTAGTCCTTGCCACAACGAAATATTATCAGCATAAACTTTTTAAACTAACTTTCTTAACTGAAAAAGCAAGGGCTTACCTGCGTGGAGAGCTGTGATCTTCATCCGGAGAACGGCTCAGACTCCTTATCAAAGATGAGCTGGTAGCACCCCTTCCCTATGTCTCATCTGGAACATTTGGGGACCACTTGTTCCTCCTTATAGTAGGTGAGCAGTAACTGAGAGCAGCCCTCAAATTCAATACCCCACAGCAAGAGAAAAAACGATCCTATCAGGTGGCACCTGCCTCAGGGGAAAAATCATGAAAACCTCTTCATAAGCACCTTCCAGCCACCAATGTGATATATAATGTAAAGATAATGTCCCATGATTTACTCATTAACTTAGAGCATTATTTACTGAACAACTTCTTACCTGGCGCCATGCTTAGCCCTGAGTGGGCTACAAAGATGCAGGAGCCTTCTCAACTGAAGAGCCTTTTCTACCCGCCTCCCACCTCAGCAGCAAACACAGTGAGAATGCAGAGTGAGCCCATCAAGAAAGGGCAGAGTCTGCTTAAGACAGCCATCAAGTAGGCTGGAGTGTGAAATGTTCCAATAACAATGCTTACTGGCCATAAGTCACCTGACTAAGCTGTTTTGCCCTTTCAAAATTACTGTGGGAGCCAGTAACATTAATCAAACTTCTGACACAGTGGGTAGGTAGGTCTGATGAAGAAATCATAGGCATATGGTTATTGATATTGAATTTGGAACATCCTACTACCTTTCCCCAACCTGGGGTAAATGTTTTCATGCCAATAATGCTTTATTGCAACCAGGTATTACCAGTGTGGTAAGAGATGAGGAAATCATTTTTCCAACTTCTGAATATTACACTTATTCAACAAATCATTTAGTGAGCACCTATTACGTATAAACCACAGTGTTCGAGGCTGAGGTACAAAGATACAACGACAACAGACATTTACCATGTGCTTAGTATGTTAAAGCCACTATTCAAGTGATTTACATGAATGAGTCAACTTAGTTACTCCTTATACAATAACAACTGTAATGAGGTTACTATTATTATTCCCATTTTTACAGATGGAAACTGCCCACAGAGGTCAAGCAGCTTGGCAAGGAGAACGCACCAGGCAAGTGGCTAGGCTGGACTATGAACTAGAACTCTCACTATACACAATACTGCCTCCCATAAACAAAAGTTCGTTTCTCCTTAAGGAACTTATCATCTAAATTCCTCCTGAGGAAGTCATACCCTCTGGGAAGCTCCCTGGCAAATGGAAGCAACATGTGCTAGCCATACAGGCGGATAAGATGCCCCAAGGCTAGAGTGATTTCACGGTCTGGTGGACAAGCAACAAGGCCCAGGAGGCGGGACCAGCACTGGGAGTGAGGCCAAGGCCACTGGCGAAGGCAAGCAAATGCCCCTCGATGAGGAGAGCTGGGGTGGGGCTGGCTGGGCAGTGTCCCCGAGTGGCTAAGAGCAGACAGCACCCACGTGCAGGGCCGGGGTTCACCAGGGCAGCGGCTGCAAGGGGGCCCTCCCGTACCCACAGGGGTGGATGCAGTAAAAGGATTTGCAACCTACCCAGGGGAAGTCAGTGAACAACCCACAGAAAGTCAAAAGATTCGCAGGCCTGGGCACTTGAGAGCAGCTGCCCTTGTTCTCCTTGTATACGGAGATGGTGAGGTGCCCACACAGCCACAAAGCCCCACTCCCCACAGCTGCAGCCCCCAAGTGCTATATGTTCTAGTATTTCCATAACTGTCTTTTCCCAAGATGCTTGTTCTTTTTTTTCCCCATCAGCTCTCCTGGCAGGTCAGAAAGTTAATTCTTTGACCACAAAGTCAGAAAGAAAGGGACCAAAGTGGAAGTGGTTGGTGCACTGGGGGAGACTTCAGAGGCAGCCAGCAAATGAGACCCAGCCACTCAGAGGTGCCCAGTGGAAGCCTGGACTCTGAGAGGTAAAAGTGTGAAGCTGCTATAACAAATCCATCCATAAACAAATCCATCCAGCGTTTACCCTGGTGAGAACCTCTGAGTCTATGACCTCCTTCAAACTATATTTATGCCTTCTCCCACAGTCTCACATCTCAACAGCCAGAAATAAACCCAGGGCTCTCAAACCCGAACCTTTCCTCCTCCCCTCTCATCCGACTTGGCCAAGCTCCAGGGCTCTGTAAGCAAGGAAAGGCAGCCCAGCGACACTGGACCAGCCCTCACCTACAGCAGGAACATTCTGGTTTTCATTTATAGAACGGTGGAAGTGGAAAACTATTTTAAATCCTCAGATAACATCCTTGGTTAACAACGGCGTACGTCACATGCATGCAAAGCACAAAGGTTGCAAATTAATATTGAAGTTAATGGCTAGTCCCTATTTAGGATGCAGTTAATTGTATCCATTTTTCATACTAAATAAATATTTGCAATCCAATAATGCACTCCAAAATAAAGCAACAGAATTAAAAGGCCCCTACCCAGTGGGCTGGCTGTTTGCACAAAGCCTACAAATTGTTCCTTAAGAGAAGAAAAGCGTACAAAAAGTCTCACTGTCCTTAGAGTCAACACAGTCCTGGTGGTAGCAGGGATGTAGACGACACAATCAGGGCCCACAGTCCTCAGGCCACAGGCCCAGACACAAAGGACCAGATGCACAGGTAGAGCGGGGAGCCAAGCCCGCTCATCTGCTTAGGGAGCCTAGGCACTCCTGAAAACAAATCAAGCTACATAGAATTTTCTCTTAAGTTCACCTGGAAGCACCATTTCCCCCCCACACACTCTTGCCTTTTATATAGTCCTGAAATGAAAGGGGGAAAGGGAATAAAGTCGAAATCTGCAGTCAGTATTTCTCCATTAATCGGCTTAAATTATTACAATGAGGGCTACATAGCAACATAGGAAAATGCATTTAATGTAATTTTAAGTGGCAAGGAGAGAGATGCAAGATACACAAAATACATATGTAGAGGAAGACTGGACAGAGGACGTATATACAAAAATACAAAACTAGTTCTTGTAGTTGGAACAAGAGCATTTCGGGTCATTGTTTCTCTTCTCTATTTCCCGAAGTCTCTTTTTGGTAAAGTTATGTTGCCTTTATAATTGGTTTCTTAAAAGGGAGGCAGTGGACCTAATATTTGGTCCCAGTACACATGGCTAGTTATGGGAAAAAAGATGTTCAAGAAATAAAACTACAGACAGGGGATTTAGGTAACGCTTTTTGGAGTGACCGTTACAGGAACTGGGGTCTCTTTACAAGGCAGGTACCCTTCCCAGATGCAACCAAACTTCAAGAATCTTTGAGTATGAATCACTATGTTGTTTTGTGCACCTGAAACTAATTTTATTTTAAGAAAATGAAATCCAAAGGGGGAAACAAAAGAATCTTTGAGTATGAAAAGTTCTAAGGAATTTCTGTATCAGTCCTTTCTGAGGGTCTACATCTCTCAGCACACGGCACAGGCAGGGCATCAGCAACTATAAACCTGAGGAAGTACCTGATTAGCTGCAGAAGAGGAGACACAGGGATGAGATGCCTACCGCTTTATACAAACCATTTAGGACACAGTCTACATACATACACATATTTATTTATATAAAGAAATTCATGATTGTCAGACACAGACAGCCATTTTTTTTTCTGTTGGAATTCACAGAACCTAACAGCTCCAATGAGAAGAAAATGCTATCATCACAGAAGAACAGGCATAAAGAGACTATGAACAGGGACCCTGTGGGGAATTTCTTTTTTTTTTTTTTTTTAATATGTGTGCAAGTTGCTTATAAGGATGTGTGCATATGCACACATCACATGATTTGCAAAATGTGCACAGCTGTCCACTGTAATGACACAGTTTTCCACTGTAATGAAAGACAGAAAGAAAACATCTATGTTTCCATTAACTCTAAATCACACACAGACTCAGGGACGCCTTCGCACTGCGTTCTGCCAGTCCACCGCCCCCCCCTCCCCAAGGCTTCCCCTAGGTCACGGCCAACTTCATTTCTACCCCTCAGAGAGCCCATCTGCTGGCTTTCTCTAGCACAAATGTGACCTTTTCTCCCCCAAGCACTGTCTCTGGGTCCAGCTGCAGGCACGACAGGCCAGTCCAAGGCCAGTTCAGGAAACCCATTTCCCCCAAATGACTCTGAGAGGTTCATTTTGAGGCTCAGGGCAACTCGACCATCTCTACAGCTGAAAATGGTACTTGGTGGTTGTACTTCACACCCACTCCTCCGGTTCTCGCCTGCCAGGAAGTCTACTTTGCAGTTACAAGGACTGTTTACCTTGGCTTACAACCTGAGGGGCACTCCCTCCTCCAAGTGTGTTTCCCAGTCCTCCGCCTCCATTCATTTATTTTATTAGCAACTGCAGGTAAATGTGCTATTATTTCAGCAGCAAGAACAGCTCTGGGTCCTTCACCTACCACCTCAAAATTAACTGAGGAATCACAGGTTCTGAGATGCACACATCTCTGATTCGGGCAGTATCCACCATCAAGTTAAATACTCCCTCAGCTGACGAAGTCTTAGAGGGCAACACTCCAAGGGGAACATACTTGGCCCCAGGTCTGGGAGCTGACTTTTAAACTTTCAGTAGTAATGAAACCACATAAAAATTTTAAAAAATATTTTTAAAGCGTTATAGGAAAATCAATGGTGGACCCTCAAAAAATTACCTTGCTTAGAATCTTCCCTTTTCATTGCATTATGGGGAATACAGCTTAACATTATGAACTCTGCAGCTATAGGTTTACCTTAGACATCAGCTGCAGCTTGTCCTCTGCTCCCTTCCCAAAACTTTTATAACAGTGGCAGTTAATGAAAGGCTCTAAAGTAGGTTACTGCAAAGCCACCAACCATGATAAGAACATTATATAAATAGTTATCATCAAGTGAGCATCTTCAACATGGAAAAGATGAAGTTGTTGCAGCAGAGGCCCTAAGAAAATGAGGCTCTCTGGGCACATGCACTAGAGTGATAAGAGGGTATGGGTGCCTGAACTCACACCTGGACAACTGTGTATATGTGTCTGTGACCCTGTATATTTTATCTTGGCCAAGCCTCTCTTTAGCAGTTGGAAAGCTTAGTGCCAAATAAATGTATCACCGAAAGACTGCAATTTCTTGTTGTATCCTCCAGTGTCTAATGTCTTACTATCTTAATTGGTAAACCACCTTAAGACCTTTAGAAACATAAACAAACAAAGAGTTCATGACTGGTGCTGAAGAAAAAACAACTTCACACCGTTAGTTAAATAACAAGTTGGGACTCCACCTAAGAGTCATCAAGAATTCCTCAGTCCCTTAAGTCATAGGGTTTGGAGTAAATCCAAATGGGATTTTGCTTTTTAAATTCCTTATATTGCACTCCCACAGACTTCCTGTTCAAACCATTGTGAGGCACTTTTATTATTCACAGTCACACACTTCCACCCTTATGTTGAGGGTTTAGGATTTCCTTCCCCACAGAATTCCGGAGGACATTTGGAGATCACCTGGAGCAGTAAACAGGTTGTATCATTCGTTGGCATGGCACTCCCAGACTGAAAATTCAATACATGTTTGTTAAACTAAACTCCTTCCTGACTAGTCAACATACATGTTGAAGACCCAACCCTGGATTTCCTAAGAATACGGAAGTCTGTTTTATTATAGCCGATTATTCATATCATCATCGGAAGTATGTCTGTCTGTAAAGTAATTTATAATTATCATTTGTTTACAAGCAGCTGATCACCATAGTATCTCAACTGCTCAGTGAACTAGATCCAGGGTGGTAAGAAGGTTATAAGCAGCCACCCACGAGGAAAATTCTTCCAAGCTGATGAAGGGTTGGTGAATGAAAGATGACACCTTTATGACAAACCAGCAAGGAGAAAAGTCTTCACAAATAAAACAAATACTTTTAAATACTTGCCAAAATAAATATAGCTGAAACTAACCCATCCTAACAAAACTGAAAAACTAAATTCTGAGAATGATTCGGGGTGGGAGTGGGGGGAGAAAGAGGACACGGACCTGGTTAATCCGTTTTGAGCTTCCTTCTTCAATACCATGAGTTCTCAGTGGGATTCTCTCAACAGGTATTGTCATTTGTTTCGGTTTCCACAATATAAACCAAACAGTTCAGATGGAAAACTTTTTGTATAATATCTTGGATGACCTTGAGTCTAGATTTAGTCAACAAATGCTCATTGAGTTCTTCCTGTGTGCCAAGCGCTAGAATAACACACAACCCTGGCACTCCAGCGGATCACAATGAGGCAGGGAGACAGAAATGTGAACTCTAACACAGTGTGAAAAGTGCTACAACAAGGGAAGGAGAAAGTGCTATTTGTGGGCACTGTGGGGTGGGGGGGGTGGCATTATTTTTTCCTGGGCAGGGCAGGAAGGCTTTACAAAAGAAGCTGCATAAAATGGTACGGTTTGAAGGATGAGAACACATTTTAAAGGATGTTAACTTTGGGAATCTGAAAGCCGACACCACACCCATTTTTCCAGTTTGGTTGCAATAGATATTAGGAAGCATGTGGCCAACATACCTTCTAATTTTCTGGGTTCTGCACGGGCCTCTAAGACAAACTTGAAAAAAAAGCTGGACAACCTAAACCTCGAGGTGAATCATCAGGTACTGAACTTAGGAGTCTCATTCCCCCCTTACCTGTGGGCTTTTAGTAATAACATGCAAATTACTGAGGCACTCAGGGAAATAAAAATGTTTATTATATGAAGATTACTTTTTTAAAAGTAAAGTTGGAATCATGATGCATATGAAATATATCTCTCCTTAAGAAAAAAAAAACAGTTCACTGTTCCTTCTTCCCTAGTCATCCCCTAGGTTTTCTTCCTTTTCATAGTTCCTAATACCTTCTACTTTTCCATTCTCTTAAGAAACAGTATCACCCAAGCATTTCTGACTCAAGGGCATATGCTTACATATTCACACACAGTTTAAAAAATATAATACATGGACTATTTTCAGTGCCAAACGTAGATGTAATTATATATTTCTTTTGGACATGTTTTATGTTATGAAAGCATGTAAATACTTTATCTCCCTCCAGTTTTCCAGAATTCTATTGGCAGTCTTTTTCCTTTCTCTCTCCAAAGCATCGACTACAATTTTCTGACTAGATAATGAACTTGGTTGCTGAGGGCTCACCTTTTCCCAACGTAGTCTTTGGAAATAATTTAATCTCCTTTTTCAAAAAATAAAAACACCTCTGGCTTCTTTTATTTTGCTTATTTCCCTAGAGAGGTATTCCATTTCTTACCCTAAAATTTCTGCTTCTCCTTTCTGCTATCACATCTAAAATTCCTATACAAGGCCAAACGTTATGTTTAGTGATAACCTACTATGAAATCATCCCACAGTGCCTTAAGGATAATAAAACTTTTGTCCCAATCACCAAAATAATAAAATGAGTCAGTAATTTTCCTCAACTCCATCTGCCCACATATAGAGATCCCAATTAACTAGACAGTTTAAAAGCCAAAGCACTTTCATTAGAACTGTTTTTCCCAATGTGATAAAACAATGCACAATCTTTAGTTATTAAGAAGTCATTTTCAGGGTGATCTACGCAGCAGAATTTGCTTCAAGCAGGCAAGTTGTTTTCAGCACATCCGTGAAACAATGCAAAGTATTCCGTCTGTGTTGAGCCCTCAGCAACTGAACACATGCACGTACACACACGCACACACTCTATGTCCAAAGGCACAAAGTGAGCTACATCTTGAAAGGAGGAATTATCACAACTTCCTGTCTCTCCAAGTCACATCTGCGGCTGTACCAGAGGCCCGGCTGCTGATGTACAGATAGTGTTTATCCTCCTGGGCTCATCTCTGCAGGCCAGCAAGTCTACCACAGCCTTGTAAAGAGCCTTGTTTTATGAAGTCTTATCCCTTTCTGATCCATAGTATCCTATCCCGCCCCGCCCCGTGCCAAATAAATTTAATGTGCTGGCAAACGCTCCCCCACCCCACCCCACCCCAAAACATTTCTACAGAACTCTTCTTCTGCCAGCCTGTTCGGGCACACGCCATTATTGTGAGGAGTCCTCACAGAACATTTGACGCTTGGCACCAGCTTCTCTTAATATTTGGATTACCGATAGCTGTAGAGCTGCGTGCAACCGTGCTGGGAAGAACGTGGAGGCAAGCAGCAAGACTGCAGGAAAGCCTTTCCAAAGATTTTCAGGGCATTTGAGAGCCAGCCCGCAGTGGGTCATGGCAGGGATTCACCGGGAAGGTGGGCCAAACCACAGCCAAAGATGTGGGCATGGGCGGTACCAAATGGACCTTCTAGCACTGATTCTGACAGCAGCCAACACACTCGAACCCTCCAGCACCTTCCAACAGAGAAAGGTTGGGCCCCAGGCACTCAGGCTCTCATTACTTGTCCCACAGTTTAAAAGTTCTTAAGCTAATATGCACCAACCAAGCAGGAAGAGAACCAAATAAAGACCTATTGATGTACCAAAGGAGAGTAAAGCAAACCTATTTAGGCAAAAGCTCCGGTTCGTAAATGAACACCCACTCTTCAATGGCTACTTCAGTCGCCACCACTATGAGCTATCTAGAAATCTACCCTGAAAGAGAAGGGATAAGATCCGGAAGAGGATTTAACTTTTGATATTATCTTTAAAAAAGAAAAGAAGGAAAGACAGAGCAAGCCACAGTACTCCATTAGAAGTGTTTTCTGTTAAACAATCTAAAACCGTCTACCCAGTTAGTAGTACACTTACAATGGTTTTACAGATTAGAACAAAAACAATAAAAATCTTTGGAAGCGCAAAGGAAAATATTACAGAAAACTTAAAAATTAGATAAATTCATATTGCTAGGGATTGGCAGCTTAGGTAATTGCGCTGAAAGTGAGAATCATGGAAGAGATCTACGTAATAATTAGCTGCTGAGTTTTCTCATGTAGCATACTCCCAAATGGAGTATTGAGCAGCCAGCAGACTGTTTAGCGAATAAATGCCCAACTGGAATTAACTAGCACCTCATTTTGGAAGGCTGCTCTTGGCAAAAATGTAATATCCACAAGGCAAAGCGATGTGATTGCTGGTGTACACGGTGGGGCTGCGTTGAGTGTCACATTCTTTAGAATAGCACATATTACATCAAATTTCAGAGCCACAGCTCCACACCACCGAACTTCACTCAATGCCCTGCCACTGGACAACATGCAAAGGAAGAGGGAAGTTTCTCAACCCCAAGAGACAGCTTTCCAAGCTTCACAGTTGGCCTGTACTTGATACATATTTAGTGAAGATTTGCTGTCTGTCTCACATGCAGGCAAAAGAGCTTCCTGGTTCCTGTGGCTTGGCAACACGAGAAGGGCAAGGGGGCTGGTGTGGAGGGCGGCATGTCCCTCTGTACAGACTAATCATTTCATCCTCCCAACGAGGCACCCAGATGCCACATTCAGCCAGTGCCTCTCCTTCCATGCAACTATGGCTGTGATGTTTCTTTAAATTCAGTCAGCTCCTTAAGGAGACTCCCTGGCAAGTGAAAACAGCAGCAAAGGTAAAAGAATGTGGAGAATTTGGCTGCTGCCTGCAGTATTAGGAAGAACAGCAATTACTCAACTCTCCTAGTGTCAGGGGCAGAAATGAGCATGTGAATTTCAACAAGTTTGGGCCTGTCTATGCTCAAGCTTCTCCCTTAGCATATCTGTCACCTACCTACCTCACAGTCGTAATAATTAATGAAGTAAATGAGAAAATGGAGAAAGAGCGAAAGCAGCAGGCCAGCACAGACATAAAAGAGAAGCATAAATTCTACCTTGAATCCAGATTAGGCCACAGTTAATAAGGCTTAAACATTGCCAGCCCTTAAAAGATGTTACTGACTTCCTGATAACACTGTTTTGCTGTCTCCACCCGCTCCCACTAAACATAACCATGGGAGAACTCTAGATCTTCTCCTCCAAGTCCTGTCTACAACCCTTGGCCAAGAATCAGGGAGACACCACCATTTTTTCCTTCCCTAGCTCTGCAAACACAAGGTAATATTTGACTCCTGCCCAGCACGCCTTCGTAATAAAAACATAGCTCTTATGACCAGAAGGGCCTTATGATACCTGGTTCAGTTCCCCTACCTTCAGGTAGGTAACTATTTAATTCCCTTTTGACAAATTAAGGCAAAGTCAAGTCAAGGGAAGTTGAAAAGGTTTTATTTATGTTACTGAGCTAGCTACTAAAGGATGAAGGGAGATCGGGAAAGCCATGGCTATTTCTCCTCCTTTATCAAGCCAGTTCACGTACAAGAATTTTGTGATATTTACCTTTCTGAGCAGCCTTATATCCTTCCTGCAACAAGCTAGGACACATACAAACCTATTCGTTATTTTGATTCGAATATGGAAATGTATTTGGCCTTTCATTTTTATGTCATAGATAGTGGTAATGAATTTTCCTAAAATTTGTTTGCAACGTGAGAACTTCAGTAGTTCTGAAAAAGACACAGCATACCCAATCCTTCTTTAACAAGTTAATAGTCCCTCTACTTCGGCTCTCAGAGATAAAACTGTCTACATACTACCCCTTTTTCCTCACTCAGAATGTAAACGCCGATGCCTTTAAAAAACCAAAGCTCCAAACTATGGAAAGTGCAAAACAATATGAGCGTTTTCAAGATCTGCTTTTGACAAGATGATGGAATGGTCTTCCCCTGCAGAATTATAAACACACCCTCTAAGGGGACCAAGCCCACACATCCTGTATGGACGATTTCTCACGCATTACAGGGCTGAAGTGGTCCCAGCACATTCTTAATACTAAACATCTAGTTCAGGTCAAACTTCCTCAAGGTAGCTTTGCCTTATTTTGGCAAGTCTTTTGGAGTCTGAAAAAAAAAAGAGGTATCGCAACTCTCCCACATTGAGATGCCTTTTGTTTTATCACAGCTGTGAAGCATTTTGCTGTGGCCTTTGGATAAGAAGCTAAATAAGTTACCTCTTGTAGACCAGGGCTTTGCAGGCTCAGGTTTCATTCTGCCCTGCCAGAAATTCCTTTCTGTTTTGAATCTGAGATGTTTGTTTATGGTTTTTGTTTTGAAATGCTAAATAAGACAGGCACAGTCTCTAGTTACACCCTACAGTATATCTTTTTATTTCCTTTTTTTTTTTTTACCTTACTATAGCCAGAATGGCTTGTTGCTAAGGATTTACTAAAATTTCCAAAGAGTACTCTTCAAATTATCTTCTTAGGAACTTGAAATGTAAAATGACACACCTTAAAATTAACACTTAATTTCCATTCTTAAATGTTCATAAAACATGGGCCGGCCGAGTGGCTAAGTTGGGTAAGAGCTCGCTCAAGAGTGCGAGCTCTGAGCAACAGCAGTTCGATTCCCGGCCCAAGCTGAGCTGCCGCTGAGCTGCCAACAGATGGCAGGATGGCTCATCTTAAAAAAAAAAAAAAAAAAAAGAAGAAGAAGAAAAAGAAAAAAAAGTTCATAAAACCAATGTTCTCAGAATATTTCAAATTAGGGTGTTAGTTTTCAATTTGACGAACATATACTTAAATAAAGCCCTGAAATTCAGAAGTTTATCTCATCTTGCTTGTAGGTTTCATGTTTGAATACCAGCATTCTTGATGAAAGAGGCACTATAATGATACTAAAAGAGTTTCCAGGAGGGGGTGGGAATCAGTTTCTACTGTGTGAGACTAAGGTTTGGCTGTTACAAAGAAAATGTCCACTACTGACTCCAGGCATTGTATCTTCATCAAGTTCTTTCTCCTCATTCCCTAACAGCCAATATAAAGCACCTGCCTTGTGAGTTTTCAGTCCCTATTTACTGGATAAAAGTGATACTTACTTTCAGACATCAAGGAAGAGTCACAGTTGTCTTCGTAAAGCGAGACCACACCTACATTAGGAGCTAAAGAGGAAAGAACATCGGGTATCTTAACTCTGGGCGTTCTTTTCTAACTTTCCAAGGTAGCACAGGGGCTCTCCAGAGAAACCACAATGCAAACCTACAGGAAAGCTGCAGGATTTGTCCACGCGAACGACCGATGGACCGGATGGACCGGATGGCATCAAGAAAGGCCACCCAGATGGACTGTGGGCCGCAGACCGCCTCCTGCTCATTGCCAGGCCCGCCTCTGACTTTGAGCCGGCTGGGCCTGCTGCCGCCCCCTGTATGTAACCCCAATGATCCCAACGTGGCCTTGGCAATGCTCCTGGGGTCTCCGATGTCTCCAGCGACGGCTGGAACCACACAGAACGCTTCTAACCATAAAAGGAAATTTAATTCACTTTCCTGAAACCGTAGGCCATCAACATTAAGATATGTCACCTTTTTAAAACCATTAATTTGAAACAGCTCTCTGGAAGGAAGGCGTCAAACCACAAAACCAAGCAAATGTCCACATTCTGCCGAAACACCAAAGGGGCTGGGAATCACAGTCCTACTGGATCAGATCAACACGGGCTTTCTTGATCCAGAGACCCCAGGCTCACAACAGCCCTGTTCTAAGTACTTCACAGACCCAGTCTCTCTGACAAACATCAGAGACCAAAACTTCTCCTGCTGAGTCCCCTGTCCAAGAGTTACATGCGGAGGAGGTGTAGGTCCACAAAGCAGATTTTTAAAAGACTTTTTTCTAGAGAGAGAGAAAGCTAACACAGAAGAAAATGAGAAAAGGATGGAAAATCGAATGGAAATTAGAACTAAGGTTAATTCTCTTTTGAAAATCCAGTTGGTACCAGGAATACCAGACATTATATACACACATACATATCTATGTAACCATGTATATTATTATATATATATATGTATTAATTCTCTCCGATCCTCACCATAATATTTACCTGATAGAAAGTGATCAATATTCCATTTTCACAAAAGAGGCAAATGCAGCCCCAAACAACTAAGCAAGCTGGTTGCTCACAGTTAAGAAATAATAATAATAACTAGCTGAGCTGTGAACACAGGCTTGTCTAGCCCTAAGGCCTATTTTCTATTTCCTAAACCATCTCGCACGGAGGAGAAACAGGAGGGAGGAAAGGGTACCCTCAGGCCTTGCTTGGTGCTCCAGCCTCGTCTAAACCCTCCCTCAATAGTCAGAGTCAGAGTCAGGGCCCCTCTGAGCTCCAGAGCCGCTCAGCACTTCCTTATCTCAGGGCTTAGCAGCTGTAACTGTCCTGGACTATGTATGATTAACCCTCTTAGCTAACTACGATTAGACCAGGGCCTCTGTGAGAGCGGGGCCCCTATCTTATTTATTTTGATTGAAAAATAATTATAATAGCAGGTAACATTAGCAGGTCTTATTAGCTGTCACACTTCATGCCCCATGCTTTCCATGGACTAGTTTTTTGTTACTTAAAAGTGTGATCCTAGGACCAGCAGCATTGACATCACCTAGAAGCTTATTAAAAATGCCCAAACCAGACCTACTGAATCAGAAGCTGCATGTTTAAAAAGACCCCCAGGTGGGCCCGCTGAGTGGCGCGATGGTTAAGAACTGGCTTGGGACGCCAGAGGGCCCCGGTTCGGATCCCACATATGAGGGCCAGTGACACTGCCCTCTACAGCTAAGATGCTGAACAACAGCTCAACCTAGAGCTGGGCTGCCATGAGTCGCTGGTGACAGCATAGGCTGCAGCCCCCGTGGCAGTGGGTTGCCATGGGCTACCGTGTGTAGCCAGCAGCCAGCATGAGCGGCCACCAGCCGCAGTGAGCAGCCGTCCAGAAGCCAGTGACTGATCTGCCTCACCCGGGAAGAGCGCAATGATGGTGCCAACTTGGGCCAGTGAAGCAACATCCTCCACAACTAGACTGAAGAACAAAAAACGACAGCAACTTGTCTGTTCCCCCTCCCCAATTCCCCAGCTCTGTTCCCATCCCCCCAATTCCCCAATAAAAATCTTTTAAAAAATAAATAAATTAATTAAAAAAAAAAGACCCCCAGGTGATTTGTGTGCACATTAAAAATTTTGGAAGCAGTTTTTTCTCATTTAATACTCACCACAAACATAGGTGGTACCTATTACTATTAACAGAGAGGGAAACTGAGGCTTAGAGAAAAGGTCTCACTACCATACAGCACAAACACCAGATCCACAGCATCTGCTCTGCAAATGCTTGTGGGCAGGTGGGTGGCGGGGAAACAGGCAGGGAAAACAGAGGAATGGTCTGGTTAAACGTCCGACCTCTGGTTTTGCCTAGTTTGTACCAACTACAGCAGCAGGTGAGCCGCAGCAAGCCTAGCTGTGACCTTTGCCCAAGCCAGGCCAAATGCTGTGGTGACCACCACCAATGTGAACATTTCAGGAGCTAGGAGCAAAAAAATCCTTACACAATATGATGTGAAGGAAAACATACAATATTGGTTGTAGCAAGTTTAGGTGCTACCCCCCTCCTTCCCCAAATGAAATATTGGCCCACAGATAAATGGTTAAACTTACAATTCCTACAACTTCATGCAGAACATTTCAGATTCCTCCGTCTTTTACCCAAAATATATGGATTTGGTAGAAATTATTTAGACAAAGTATAACAAGTGGGCAACAGGAGAAAAGGGAGCAAATGACTTCGGAAGGCTTTAAATAAGTTTATTTCAATGCATTTATGGTGTTGGGGGTGAGAGGAGAGGGGATCTGAACTCAGTAATAATTCGCTCCCTTTCTAAGAGCCCAAACTCCTTAACTACTGATGATCAATTACTCAGGTAGATGAGGATTAAACAGGACAAGCGAATGAGCCCATATTGAGTTGTTTCACTTATACTGATGAATAGCTTTGTTGTCATTAAGTGTTTACACGTGCCAGTCATTTTTCTAAGTGCTTCGTAGGGGATTCATTCACTGTGTCCTTCGAGCACTCTATAATTAACCCCACTACACAGAAGAGAAAACTGAGATGCACAGAGAAGCAGAGCACAGCTATAACCCCAGAAACCAAGTGTCTAACCATTACACTCTTCCATTGAGGGATAAATATTTCACATCGTGAATTAATCAGGGTAGAGGGAGGAATTGAGATCTGTTCATTTTGTAAAAGAAACAGGGATCTTTTTTTATTTATTTTTCTTCATGTGGGCCCAAAATGAACACTTACCAGTGTTTACCTTGAGGGCATTCTGAGAGTTAAGTATATTCAAACCACTCCTCTGTCCATAAGACAGATGAGGTTTTCTATGATTTGACCAGGCTATTGGCTAGGACGAGCAGCAGAAAGTGGGTGAAGTTGGGAGATTCTGATAAAGGGACACCTTTCAGTTCACTGCCCACGCTCACCTGCCTAGGGGAGCAAGCTAGAACAGAGAGAAAATCACTCTCAAAAGGCAACTTGCCATTTCTGAACCACAGCTAGTAAAGCGTTAAGAATGCAGTCTCATTCTTAGATATGAAGAAACACTCTGATGTGTATGGCACAGGCTCTAAGAAGAATGGGTAGGGTCCCCATCCCCACCAAAAAAGAGCTCCTGCTCATACTTTTAAATCGAGTTCGAATTCTCCTTTTCAGCTTTGCCCCCAGGGCCATTTCAGATCATTTCAGGATCATCTCAGATCCTGGGATTCCTAGGACAAATTTTCACCACATATTTCACTCACCAACTAATCACATACAGACTCGCGAAATCACTTTTACTTGGCTTGAATGTACATTATTATGTACACTTTTGAAGGTCTTGCTGCCTTATTCTTGATCTTGATGAAAAGAGTGTAGGGAGTGTGGAACTGGTGGTCTGAAAGGCCCCCAGGCTCTCCAGCTGCTCCCCAGCCCCGAAAGAAGGTCTTGTACAGAGTAGAAGATCAATGAATGAGTAATTGATTTCTACGCAAAGTCTAGTCAGATCTTTGGAAATTCAGCTTTGGAGAATTCGACCTCTGAGAAGGAAGGTTTTTAGTTTGTTATTCATGCATGCTTGGCTAGTCCCCTGTTTCTTCCTCAAATAATTAATTGAGCTTTACTAGGGCGTCTCCGAAGTCCTGATGCTGCATGTGCTGTATGGAACACACTGTCACAGGAACTGCTTCACCAAACATATTTACCTTCTGCTCACTTTACCACCAACTCTCTGATGCTGTTTACCCGCTAGGGCGGCACTGCCATCTCTCATGTTAGTGCCATAGTTTGAAAGACGTTCAACACACCCACATTTTTCAGGAATTTCACAATTAATGTCTGGAATGTGTTTTGGATTATTCTTCAAAGGATGACATAGTTGCCCTAAGATGAATTCAATATTTTCCCTTCTCCCATGTGTCATTCTTTAGTCCTCCCACTCCATTATCTTTCGAGGGTCATCTGTTTTATCTATTTCCCCCAACTTCATAACGCCTGGCCCCCTGCATGTCCAAGCTGTTCCCTTGTTTGTCCAGATCATCGCATCTTAATAAGCCCCACAGAACCCAGAAACCTGCACCAAAATCATTAAAGATAAAGACCTCCTCCAGCTGGATAGAATGCCCATAGTTGAAGGATTGTTCAGACAGTTTCCTTTGTAAATTAACCGGTCTGTTCACAACAGCACTGCCTACACATTGCTTATGAGACTCTCCTTGTCACTGTTAAATATGTGTGAATGGTAGCAAGTATCTCCAGACTTGCTATTTTTTGCCTTTCTGGTCCCATGCAATTCGTTTGCCCTTTTCCAAGTGCTTTATGTGACTGGGCTCCTCAATCACAGTGAGGATTCTGTGAGCTTCATAGTCAAAGTGAAGGTCATGAAGTCCTGTCATTTGTATATGTGCAGTGAATAGTCTCTCCATGTTTTGTCAATATTTACTTTTGGGAGAAACTAATTATTTCCTTGTTGACTTGCATTAGTTTCTCTTCCTATACTCTATAAAATGTAACTTTATAGGCTTTCTGCCTCTCCCTCCCTCCCTCCCTCCCTCCCTCCCTCCCTCTCCCCCTGGCATGCAAAAGCTCACTCCACCTAAAGACTTTTAGGTAACAAATGAAACACATTAACCAACAACTATCTTGCAGTGATTAGAAGAGAAACTATAACCTTCTGATGACAACAGTATCAGAAAACCACAGCATGTTCTTTGCCATAAGTACCCAGCGCATACCCTTGGTTCTTCTACTCACTGTCCCATGAAAAGTGAGTAAAAGTTTAAAATACTTGGGGGAAATAAAAGAAGGATTGTGTTTTGAAAGAGGCAGTTTTTAGTAGGTAGTGGTGAAAACACAAAAGTGAAGTTTCATAAAGCTGAAGCCACTGAGTCATTAGTCACTGGAAAGAAAGTTGGTGCTTATCTGCCATAGCGATCACCAGGATCTAATACAACGAAACTCTCAGAGCAAAGCCACTCAATAGTGTCCGCCAGGTTCCAAGTCACTCAGTCCTCACAAACTGTCAAACTCAAGCTATCATCTGCCCTTTTATTAGAGAAAGCTAACCAACCATACTCCCCTCACCTCACCCCACCCCTTACAGAAGAAGCACAATGTACAATTCCACATTAGGAGGAAGAATGGTCAGCACCCCCTTATCTCAAGATATAATCCTCACGGTCCAGTCAAAACATTCTTCCTAGAAGATCCCACTTCAGTCATTTTTCAACACTCTGTCTTTGATCTCCCAAAGAGGTTTCCTACTCAGTCTTATTTCTCAGGAGTTCAGAATCCAAACTTGTTTCTCTGGCTTCTAGGTGATTTACCTGGAAGCAGGCAGCCAACCCAAGAAACAGGCCATTTAGGATGTTGCAAAAGGCACAGGAAGACTCACCAAATGCATGGAAATGGGAAAGGGGCTTGTGCCCTCGGAGAAGACTGGGAATAAGCAGAGAGAACCTTAGGTGTCTGGCTGTATGTCAATGTTGAAAAAGCACTTAGCCAAAAACTTTTTAAAAAAGAAGTAAGTCAGGGTTTAATGACAATCTAAATGATGCTGAAAAGAAGTTCAAGTGTACATGTCACGTGATTCACAAGACCCAACACTTCAAGTTATTTAAATTTTCAGGAAATATTTTTTCTTCACTATTCTTTCTATGGAGAGATTTGTTCATCCATTTATCCAATGTACATTTGAGAGCCTACCATGGGCCGGCGTGCCTTACAAACCTAAGGCAGTGAGCCACAAGTTGGACGGGGGTCCATTTCTGCCCTGATTTATCTAACTGACTTTGTGAACTGCAGTTAAAACCATGATTTTCTGTACTCCACCGCCACCACCACAAAGTCAGTAAGGGAATTAACAAGTATAAAAATTACTTCAAGTTGGCAAATAGAGCAATGTAATTTGTATTTAAATTATGTCATTGAAAGCAGGTAGATTAGTCATGATAATATTTCTATACCATGCAATATGTTTTCTCAGTGGAGCCAATTAAATAAGGTTTTCAAAAGAGTTTTCATTAACAGATACAACCAGTAGAGGTCATTTTAGTGCAAAAATTGCAGCAAGAGAGACTTCAACACGTATGAAGTATATTGACTCCTATTCACGTTAGTTATTATAATCACGCTTCACGGCATGAACCTCTGAATAAAAATGGAAACTGAGGTAAACACCGGCCATTGAGAAATTTCTTGCAAAGCAACAGAAAAGCAAAAGAGAAAGACAGCATCTTCTAGATAATAACTGGCAAATACAGACTCCTCTAATTCTTAAAAAGGAAGGAAAAAGGTTACTCACTTAAGCTGTTTTCCATAAATCTTGTAGTAAAGTGAAAACACTGGAAATTTTAGACACACTACTGAGAATATCTGTCTAAAGCCAACCATGATATTAAGGCAGGTAACACTGTCCTTCTTACTTTGCTTTCATGGATTCAGAATGCAACTTGACCACTGCTTTTAGAATTCTTAAAAAAAAAAAATATTCTGAGTACACAATTTTGGTAGCTGAAAACAGGCCTGCTAAACAAACAGTGTTGCTGGAAACATGAATTCAGAAATAATCGTGGCAACAAATACCTACAAGCATTTTTAAGGCTGACACCAAGTGCAAGGGGTGTTACTGGAAGAAAGAAAGCTATGAGGGATCACATCATTTCAGAGGAATGAAACGCTCACCAGCTAACTGACAAAATATCTCTATACCGTGATACGAGGCTATTGTTGCCAAAACACTTGATTACTGGGTGCACATTTCCTCCACCAGAAATATATCACCAAAAAACAAAACAAGGGTGAAAATCTTTAGACCCTCCCAAAGTCCTTCTCAGAGCACACAGCACTTTCCACTGCATTTACCTTTGTTTCACGTTGCTTGTTCTTTTTAGATTTATGGGAGGATGGCTTAAGTAAATTGTATATACCAAGTGGCAGGGTTCAAACATGCATCTTTTAGTCCAAGTCACTCAGAATTACTGAAGTCACACACATGAAATTGTATCAGAAGTTAATCTCCTGGGCATTTTTCCGGACGTGAGAAATAAAAGCGTTATAAAATGGGCTTTGTATGTCAGGCAAATGTGCTCTTCCAACCCAGTGTCCTAAGGTGCAGGAGGAACAGGCCCCTTCTCGCCCAGAAGAGTTCCCTTCACTCATTACTGCCCACTAGCTTCCAAACCAGAAAGGCCTCCGATTTTCCAGAACTGTCCAAACTCTAGAAACTACAGGTATAAATACATATGTACGTAGGTGTATCTAAAGGAAATCGCAGAATTGAAGCCTTTTAAAATAGACCCATTTTACTCTTAAGGTTTGCTATCCTCTTTTCAGGATCCCAACACAATAAACACACACATACTGAAGGAAGCTTCAGAATTAACCCTTCCTTCCCTGCTCGAGATGCTGGCTGCGAGTAGTGCGAAAAGGACAGGGGCAGAGGGCGCCTGTCTCCTTCCTCGCCACTACTCCATGGGTAAGGCCTCTGCTCCTCTGCTCACTACACCCGGAAGCCCCGGAACGCATCATCACCCCAACGTCAGCTCAAGCAGGGATCCCACTATGTTCACTGGTGCCCATGGGTCCCGTCTATTATCCAGATTAAAAAAACAAACAACTCACTGCCTCTGTCTAGATCCTAAAGCAGCCCGGGCATCCCAAGGCCGAGGCAGGGGCCGGTTTTAAGGCTAACACCCTCCCACAGTGGTTCTCCCAACGAGGGGAGGCTCCACTAATCTCATCCCTTTCTCCCCCCATCAGTCCCGACACCGCGGTGCACAATGCTTAGTGGAGAAACCAGCAGAACAATCCCCGCTGTCAAACACACAAAAAGAGAAGGACCCGGCAACGCGACTGGAAACAGGCGGATACCTGATCTTAAAAAGCAGCCACTAATAATAGAAATAACTTTTCACTCCCAGGTGCAAGCCCTTTCCCCCTCCTCCATTCAGGAGAGAAAGCCTTTGACCGTTTTCAATAGGCAAATAAATGAGTAACCACCGTATGTAACTTCCCCTGGGCTGACATATTCCGGAGCTGAAACTGATTTATACGCGAAGGAGGAGGAAGGGGGTGAAGGAAAAAATAATAAAAGTCACAGGGAGTGGGAGCTGCAGACACGTCTCCTCCGCCAACAGAGAATTTCGCGGCCGGTGTGCGGCACTCGGGTCCACACTGCGCTAGTGTGGGGCGGGTGGCAGGGGTCGGACTCCCCAAGGGGCTCGCGACAGCCTCCGCAGCGCCCTGCGCGCGGCGCCCCCACCTCGGGACGCAGGGCCGGGCCACCCCACCCAGCCCAAACCCGAACAGCCACACGTGTGCCAGTCTGTGCGCGGCTAGGGAGCGGTCTCCCCACTCGCCGGCCCCCACCCACGACATCCAACCTCGCCCCGGGCCGGCCAAGTGTGGGGAGTGGGGGGCGGGGGGGGGCCAAGCAGGGAGCGGGAGCGGGAGCGAAGGGACGCGGGATTCCCTTCCGGGGGCGGCGACCGCCCCTTCTCCCCGGGAGCCCTCTCTCCTCGGGACGGCCTCGGCCAAACTTTGTTCGGCGCAGCCAGGGCGGAGGGGGTGGCGTGGGCCAGGTAGGAGGGGGGCCCGCGGCGGGCGGCCGTACCTTCGCAGACGCCCACTTCGTACTCGGTGATGGAGTCGCCATTGAGCGGGGGGCGGATGACACAGCGCAGCCCCCGGTCGCAAGCTCCGTGGAGCCCGTAGGCGCCGCCGCAGCTCTCGTTCCTCTGGCGGGCGCACATGTAGCAGCAGCCGCAGACGCCCTGCACGATGCTCCCGGGGCAGCTCCTGGGCTCTTCGCACTTGGACTCGTCGCAGGGCAGGCAGACCAGCGCCCGGGTGCCGGAGCGCGCCAACAACAGCAGCAGCCCCAGCAGCGAGACCAGGAGGTGCCCGCAGCCGGCCAGCCCCCTGCCCCCCGCCACCAAGTACATCCTCCTGCGCCGCCGCCGCCTCCTCGCAGCCGGGCCGGGAGCGGGGCGGGCGCCCTCCCCTGCGCGGGGCACACGCGCCGCCGCCGCCGCACCCGCAGCCCGCGGTCCTCGCCGCCCCCCTCGGGGCCCCCGGGGCGCGCCTCCCCTCGCGGGGCGAGGCCCCCGCCCCCCGTGCGGGCCGCGCCGACCCCGAGCCCACGAGCGTTGGCGCCAGCGGTGGCTCCCCTTCCTCCTCCTCCTCCCGGGAGGGAGGGAAAAAAAAAGAAAAAAAAGTTTCCTCCCGGTAGCTCCGGTTCAACCCAAACTTCTGGCGGCGGCCGCGGCGGCGCTCGGCTCCGGCCCCGGCTGGCGGCGCCTCCTCCTTCTCCTCCTCCGCGGCACTGGCGGCGGCGGCGCAGCCTCCGGGCCGGTCCCCGCCTCCGGAGCCGCCGAGTGGGCGCGGTGGCGCAGCAGAAGGTCCACGGCGTCCGCTCCGCGCGCCCCGCTCGCCTCACTCCTGCGCTGCTCCTCCGGGCGCTTGTTTATGGCTGGAGCCTCCGCCGCTCGGGCTGCGCCCTCCCCCATCCTACCTCATCCCCCAGCCCGCGCCCCCCCGCGCCGCGCGCCGCTCATTGGCTG
>NW_017731466.1:634331-764586 GCF_001890085.2 Hipposideros armiger | reverse complement strand
CTCCTCCTCCTCCTCCCGGAGCCCAGCCCGACGCGCCGGCCCTGCGGCCGAGCATTTTTGCGCGCCTCTCTCCGCGGGCGCGCTGCGGTTCGGGGTTTGGGGCGCACCCGGGGAGCCGCTAGAGTCTCAGCGTCCCGAGCGCCCGCCAGGACCGTGGCCACCGTGGCCGGCCTGGGACCCCCAAAGGCGAGACCTCTCGGGTCAGTTTTGAGTTCAGAGAGTGGCGGGGACCCCCCCCCCGAAGCTCGGGGCCGAGGGGATTGCTGCAGGCTGGGCTGGGGCCCCCGCCGGATCGAACCCCGGGAAAGGGAAGCATGCATTGGAACCTCCGCAAACTGGATGAGAATCCATCTTCCACCCGAGCTGGGAATAGACTTTGGAGAAGATATTATGTAATGGAGTCTCGGGAAGCTCGAGGCGCCTCCAGCGAAGCTGCTGGTGAATTAATTAAGTGCTTTAAACGGTCTAGGTAAATATTCCGCGGGGGGTGGGGGAGGACTGTTGGGGGCTGCTGTAGCTTGAGTTGAATTTTAACTGTCCACATCCTGAATGTTTTGTCGCTGTGCAGTCTGTGCCGAGGTGCTATATTATGGGGGGGATGAGGGGGCGGTGAATGGAAAGTAACAGAGCTGAATTTTTCTCCCTTGAGTAAGGCCGAATACTGGATTATCACAAGTCTTGACATGACTAGACCCGTGTATCTCATACATCATTTTAATGCCATCTAACATTGCCCTTTTTCCCCCAAGCTCATGGACACAAGTGGTGGGTTTTAATTTTTTCATTTATTGTGAATGTCTTAATAAAAAAGATGTATGGTTAATGTTCTTTGTGATAAACCAGGTGTTTTTCCTTTTTTTTTAATGAAAAAGCAAACGGTGATGCAAAATGCATCATGTGGCGATTGTCTTATGTGGTTGTAGGTTCTTGCAATGATCGGCTCTGTAGTGGCCCACCATTCACAGGATGTGTACTAGAGTCAATAAAATTAGTGAGTTAACAAAAAGTGACTTGGATCAGTGTGTGGGGGGGTGGGGTGGGGGTGGGGGGAATCAGGTCCTGTGGCAGGTATGAGGTGGGAATGGCCAGCGGACCTTCTGATCCAAAATGGGCTGACTGCAGGAAGGTGGCAGCCAAGTGGATCCTGAAAAATCATGACTAATGACCCAAAAATTAATAACATGGCAGTGTAAGGAGAAAGGAAACAAAGATGCCTTTGAAATCCTCTGTTTGCAGAACAGATTTATACGTATTATAAATATTTTGGTTTAACCACTCTAATTCTGAACGGAAAAGCCAAAGTTACCAGTGGAATATTCCCCAGTCACTGGCATCAGAAAACTAAACATTTCTCCAATCACGTTTCTTTGTCCTGAGGAGGGAGAGGAGTTTATTAATGGTCACTGATTATCAGCGGGTCATAGAGAAGATGTTCAAGAGTGGACAAGGGGGCGTGAGCATCCCATTTTCTAGAAGGTAAGCCTTTCTAGAGCTGTTAGGCTTACTAATTTCCAGAGATGTTACACAGACAATTTCTGCAATTGTGTAGGCCGGGTTAGATGCTCTCCAAAGGACTCCAATGCCCTAAGGTTCTATTGTAAATATCAAGTGGTAAAATCATTTAAAATGTGTTAGGTTTTCTATTAGCAAAATTCAAGAAAAATAAGACACACAACACTTTGTTAAAGATGATGGTTTCTCATACCCCAACTAGGCAGCGCACTTCACTGGGATTTGCCAACACACTGTCATCATTGTGGTGTGATAAAAGGCCCTTTCCACTCTTGCAGAGGAGGTCATCTATATTTCTGTTCAAATGCAAGTCTAAAGACATTATTTAAATGTAGCAGATAATGTTGTAGGACTCAAAACAGGAAAAACCAAGGTCAGGTGATGGAAGAAATTACAGAAGTGAGAAAGCCACTTTCATTTGAAAAAAAGAGTAATAGTCATTGTCAAGGTCTTTCTTTTTTGTTTGTGTTTTTTATTTTCTTTTTTAAGGCAATATATTAAGGGTTAGGGAAAACTAGAGCTTACACACACACAAAGGGCAATATGGAGGTCACCATCCATCCTTCCTGAGATTCCAGAGGTAGAACCACCTGGAAGGTAGGTAACAAACAGGTGACTTCTTATTGGAATTCAAGCCAGACTAAGAAAGGGCTAGAGCAGCGGTTCTCAACCTTCCTAATGCCGTGACCCCTTAATACAGTTCCTCATGTTGTGGTGACCCCAACCATAAAATTATTTTCGTTGCTACTCTATAACTGTAATTTTGCTTCTGTTATGAATCGTAATGTAAATATCTTTTTGTTTTCCGATGGTCTTAGGCGACCCCTGTGAAAGGGTCATTCAACCCCCAAAGGGGTCGCGACCCACGGGTTGAGAACCGCTGGACTAGAGAGTCTTAAGATTTAAGACGGATGTATCAGCTCAGAAAATTTAAGTTACAAGTGGTCCTTTACCATAGAGTTAATAGACAGGCAAAGGAGACAACAGGAGTAGTTACTTGAAGTCTGTAGCTAGAGACACATAAGGAATCTGCAAGGGCCTGACAGCTTCTCAGAAACCATAGTATGAACCAGTAGCTCAGTTACAAAATAGCTGTTTCTTCCTGGGATAGTACTACAAGGTGGCCAGAAGCCAAGGAGATGAGATTGATGCTCAAACACAGAAGGATTCCCTCATCTTTGGAGACCAGACTAAGGATACAGAAGAGAAGTTGGGTGGGCCCACATGGTGACAATTGGGGGTCAAGGGAGAAAGTGGGCTGGGAGGGCTTACACAGACCCTGGAAGGCATGTATGAATGTAAGAGTCACACATGGAACATGGTTTAATGCCTCCTCTGGGAGAGATTTTGAGCTTATATCCCCTTATCTATTCCACAGCATTTTGTAAGTACCTCTGTTTGTAGCATTTATCACGTTATGTTTGTTATAAGTCTTTCTCTAAATAGCTCGGAATTCGATTAAATTGACAGCTCATTGGAGGGGGCATGATCTATAAGAATGCACGCATACATGAGTGAGTTGAGAAAGGAGGAGAGGGAAGAATTACAGACCAAAAGGTATTTTCAACATCCTTGTCTGTGGCCCTGCTCTTTTGGTTTTGGTACCTCTAAAATAAGCGCTTGAAAGGATGGTTGGGGCAGGAGGGAGTCTTCCAAACTGGAAAACAAAACAGAACAAAGAATCCCACAGGTGGGAAAGTAAAGGGAATCTGAATACACTTCTGATGGAGGTCTGGAAGAAGAGACAGTCTGCCCTCTATTGGCCGTTGGGGGGGTTGGATGGGAGGGGGTTTGCTACATTGTTGAAAATGTCTGAAAAGCAAAGTGCCCAGCTGGGGACCTAGCAGAAAGTGGACATGAGTGGGCAGTATTCAGAACTCGAGTGTTAGAGCCCTCCTCCCTGATCTAGTGTCTAGTCAGCCTCTCTAGTCACACTCTGGGATATGTGTGCTCTTTATGTTTTCCTGAAAAGAAAAAACAAAAAATCTAGAAGTTGCACTTTGTTCTGATATACACACTCTGAGAATGGAGTTACACAAGAGTAAACGTCTCGTTATTTTATAATGATGTTGCATACATGTTAGAAAGATCTGTGAAGACAGCAGGGAGCAGGTCTAGCTCCTTTCATTCTCTTCCCCCCATCTCTGTGGTCCCCTCAGCTGGAATCATTTATACAGGGGTTCTCACTTTTAATCTAGGCTTGGACCATTTCAGTGATGTGGGGGGACACCTAATTTGGGGACTCAGCCATCTCATCTTGAGCTGTGGATCTGGTATCAGCACCGAATGCCTCATTTTGCTAAAGGATTTCCTGTCTTATCTACCTTGCCTGTGTCTGGCAGCTGCTCCAGAGCTACCAGGACGTCAGATTGTTTTGGCTGCTGTGGGTCTCTTGCATGTCCATATAAATTTTAGGGTCAGTTTGTCAATTTCTATGAAAAGTCAGCTGGTATTTTGATAGGGATTCCATTTAATCTGTAGGGCAGTTTGGGTAGCACTGCCATTTTAACAGTATTAAGCTGTCCAATCCATGATCATTTTCTTTCAATTTATTAAGGTTTGGCCTAGATATTCTCTCTCTCTCCCCTTCCCCGTCCCCTGCCCCTCTCTTTCCCTGCCCTCACAAGTTTGAAAAAGGTATTTATCCTTTCTGAATCTGTTTCCTCTTTTGTAAAATGTATAAAATAGAGACAACAATACCAACCACACAGGGTATTGTCTGAATAAAATGGTGGTTCTCCTAGTCTATTGTTACTTTTAGAGTCCTTTTAATTGAGTGTCTCCTCAAGTTTTATGCCTGAGCTGGAATCCCTGCTATGTGATATCTCAACACCTATTACTACGCAACATCTGCCTGGCCAGGTATTTGGGTTTGGGTTGTTTTTTGGTTTTTTCATTGTTGTTTATTTTTTTTCCTTTTTACAGTCTTCGTGTCAATCCACTTTGGGAATCTGTCTAGTCTTCAGGTTGTAGCCTTTGTGAACCCATTCCAGTCTAAGACTTATTTTAAAAGGTATTAATTAAAATAAATAATAATAATAATAAAAGCAGCTAAGCTTTACAGAGTTCTTGCTGATAAGCACTTCACATGTTTTATTTTAATTAATCTACAGAATAGCCCTATAAAGCCAATGCCTTATATTATCTCCAATGCCTTGTATTATTTCCATTTTATAGTTGAGAAATCTGAGGCACAGAAGGTTGTGTGACTTGCAAGGACTCAGATCTGTGAGGATGACTATCAGGTTTGAAAACACAGTCCTATTCTGCCTTAAGAACCTGTGTAATGTATAACTGCCTCATGCAGTAAGTTGGGTAATGGTGAATTGCTTTTCTTTTTAATTTTGTTGCTTTTTGTGGACCTAATTTAAAATTGTTAGCATCCATGGTAATATCTTGACTTCTTTGCTAGCTTGTATATGAAAAGTTAAAATAATGATTAGCACTTTCTCAAAATGGAAATGTCTCCATTGTTTTCCTAGTTGCTGAATAACAATTATTTATGCAGAGTTCGCTAATGTGCATATACTAATTACCTGGGTATATTACCACATCTAATCCACATTATGACATGATGAGGTAGGTACATAATTACCTGCATTTTAGAGGGGGAGAACCAGAGACACAGAAAGGTTAATAAATAAATATGCCCAATGTCACCCTTGTTTAGAAGGAGAAATTGGGATTCAAACCCAGGCAGTATGGCTCCAGAATCCATGTTATATGATACTACTTCTAAACTATATCCTTTACAAATTCATGCTCGTTAGGGGAAAAGTGAGAAAAATACAAACAAGTTTTGGAAAAGAAAGAAAAAATCACCCAAAATCCCACAATTGAGATATTAACCATTAATGACATTTGTTATACGTTCTTTAAGGCTTATCTTCCCCTATAAAGTATAAAATATGAAATGGGATATGCATCCTAGTTTATAATTGCTTTCTCACTTATCCATATGATTGGCATGTTTATCTTTAGGATCAATAATGGAATCCTTTATACCACTGAATATTCTTCTGTTGAGTGAGTATACCATATTGAATTTATTAATGCCATATTAATACACCTTTAGCGTTTTTTTATTTGTTTTATATTTTCACTATTATAAACAAAGCTGCAATGCATTCTCATTTAGCCAAAGTTTTAAACACTTGTTCAGTGATTTTTTTTTGGTAAATTTCTAAAGTAGAATTCTTCATTGTGGGTAAAAAAATCTGCCCATTGTTTTACACGCATTGCCAGATTGCCTTCTGGAAGGAGTGCTCTGCCCATATTCCCTCAAACACTTAGCAAAAGTGCTCACCTCCCCGGTGAGAACGCCCTTCAGATAAAAAAATCATGTTCCTGTTGCTTGAAAAGCACCTTACATTGTCAAGCTTTTTTTGTTGTTGTTATTGTAACTTTCAGAAATTATGTTCTCATTCATTATTTCATTAGATTCTTTAAAATGTTCAACATTTGGAGGTTTTAGCTATGACTCATCAAGTATTTTAACCTTACAAATTACCAAATCATGTAGCCTGGCAAATATAGGTATGTTGTATGATTTTTAAGGAAAAGTGTTATGTCCTCAATTAAAAATATCCCCCAAGGAAGGAGTGCTTTTATAAAATTGTAACTAATAAAAGGGAATAAATGATTGAGTCTCCTCAAAAGGTGAGGCTATGTTAGTTGCTGTTCTGTGCTTGCAGGCACTCTCCTGGACTGCTGGAAAAAGCAAGTGTAAAAAATTGAGGAGAGGATCCAACCCTGCATTACAGCAAGGAGGAGGAATTTCCACTTACTACAGTGCTACCCACCCCTCTTGTCTTCTCTATCTACTCAGCTCTCTGTTCTGCATGGTTTTAATAGTCTGAAGGTTCATAGATCTAAACTGCAGACACTACTTTCCCCCTAATTTACATGGCATCTATGTTAAGAAATACAATTACATTTATTTTTTAAATGATGGTATTATTCAAAACATTCTTATACTGTTTATTTTGGAGTTGCTTTGTGTCATCACATGAGAAAATAGCCTCATTATTTAATCATCATATCTGACTGAATGTATTAACTGAAGTAGGTTATATTCTTCATTCACCAGACTTGACTCTTACTTTTTATAATCTCTCTCAAATTGATCCTCAAAGGACGGAGATATGGTAATGTTCATTAGAATTCTGATCTTTTTATATTCCTATCCTCTATTTCATACAGCTCTTTTGTTGTTGAAATGAGAATTCATTACCTCCTTCCTGGGAGGAAATGGTAGTGATCACCAATGTCTATGTTCCGTCTGTTCTTTCTGTACACACAACTAGATGACACCAGCTTCCTTGCAGTTGGATGGTGCCATAGAATGTGGATGAAAGTGATGGGGACCTTGTATAGGCCAGCCTCTAAAACCTCTCCACAGTCCTGCATATTTTTTTATTGTCTCTCAGCTGGCCGGCTGCACAGCATACCACAGAGGGCTCTGAGGCCCTAAAAGAATTTGGAATCACTAAATGGATAGACTCTAGGTTCCTGAGTGACTGCATGTAGCAGACATTCCATGCACGACACATTCACATATACACACACCTCACTGAATCTCAGTGAGATTTCAGAGAGGAATGACTCGTGACTGGGATAAATCACTGAGATTTGGGGCACATTTGTTATAGCAGTTAGCCTATCCTAACACACTTTTAGCTTAGACTGAAATAGCATTAACTTGTGTATCAGGTCCTAGCTGTTATTATATGTTCTCAGACAAAATGCAATGTTGACATGCACATAGCTATACTGCATTTGTTTGTTGACTATGTAATGAATGTATAATGATTAGGTTACCAATCCTGGCATTTAAAATACTTTCATTATTATAACATTCCAAGATGACCTTAGCATTTCATTGTGTTAGTACTGATTAGTGGCAATTAAAACAAGTAATATCAAAACTTTCCGCTTACTCAAATGAAAGGGTAGCTATCTACATTCTAGTACCCAGTGAGTTTTATTCTCTGAACATCCATACTCTCAGATCACGTGTGCCCCTGACTTTATAGTGGGTTACCAAGGTGCACTCAAAGGAGAACGAGGCTCTCCAAACCCTCATTTTTCTCCTTTTTTCCTAGTCCTTCAGAATATATTACTTCCTCTCCAAGCCACTTTTGTAGTACTGCCCACCTGTGCCCTGCTTTGAGGCTTTCCTCACCGGTATCGCCCTCGTTTCATCAACATCCATAGATTTATTACAGACTTCAAATCCGTACCTCCTTCTATTTATCGCTTGAACTTAAAGAATATTTTAATATTTTGACATTAGATTCTAAGGTCATCATAGCCATCATTTTATCATTAATTTTCTTTGATAGCTTAATGTGTCCTGAGGATCTTATTGGCTACTTTGGTTGTTCTTCATCAGCTTTTTCAAGCTCAAACTGAAGTTCAGGCAACAAATCAAGTTCATTAACCAAATGCTAGTTGCCAGTTGCCTGGCTGTGTAAATGACTACGAGTCTGAGATTAGCAAGAAAACTGGAAGCTTGATCTCACATGGCATGGAACCATGCAGGAAGAGAATATAGGAAAGATACGCCAAGAGTATCACCATCATCAGTTGATTATTGCCAAAGATCATGTCATGTGTCCTATTTAGATTTGCCAGGAAGCAGAGCTAACCAGCAACGCCAATCACAGGTGTTTGAAGAAGAGATCTATTCTATTTTTTTCCTTGACAAAATTGTTGCCTAAATTGGGAACGTTCTCAGCGATGGTGAGGCATTGTGCCATAAAGTGCTCTAATGGAAAGAACGTGATGCTGGGAATCAGGTTGACCCCGGATCAGATTCTGACTGTGTTCATGGCTGGCTGTATGACTCTGAATAAGTTATTTAATAAGAGTTTCTCTTTTCTCATCAGTCACTTAGGAAATTAGCACCTGCAGGATTCTGAGCACATAATAGATAATAACTCTTCTAACATTGTAATGACAGGATTTTTATTTTAAACCTGTAATAGGCCCGGATAGTCACTAAGTGTTTGCTACTTTCAAAGCTTTTGACACAGGGTCAAGCTAGCCTTGCTTCTAGAACATAGTAGGACTGCTGGCCTGTGTGAGGCTCAAACCGAGGAACTTCACCTCATGGTGCTTACACTCGCTAGCAGTCTGTACTTCTCCTAACGTGTCACTTTTCATGTCCGTCTCCCCACTTAGGGTGCATGACTTCCTATTAGGGTACGGACTTTGAAGCCAGGAAACCAGATCCCACATTCCTAATCACGGCTCTGATTGCAAAAATACATGTCACTTTCCTTATGCTTCAGGGGTCCACTGTCTAGTATGGGGTAAATCAACAGTTTCAATATAATATCATAAAAATTTCCATGAGGAAATTGGAGAAAGTTTCACAAAACCTTTTCATGAAAGAGAAGATAGTTGGGTTGGATCTTGAAGGAAGAATAGATACCAGTTTTAGGGGTTGAGGGATTGAGGAGAAGAGATTGCAAAAATAAATAAATAAATAAATAAATAAATAAATAAATAAATAAATAAATAAATAAATAAATAAGTAAAACAAAACCAGTGACCTGCCTAGAATAGGGCTTGGTAAACAGCAGATGTTTAATAAATATTGTTGAAAGAAAGAAGAGAACATGTGCTTTTGCAATGGAAAAAAGGAAGTTTGGGGCTACTGGATGCCTGGTGGCAAGTGTTAGGAGACAAAGTTAGTAAGATTGGGCTGGATGGTGAAGGCCCCAAACTGGTAGCAAAGAGTTTGGACTTCATTCTGTAGGGAAATGTTTGGAGCGTTTAGAGACAAGTGACTTCATCAGATTCCTATTTTATAAAGATACTGCATTTTATTTACTTCAAGATACCTTTATAAATTTTTACAACATTGAAAGTGATATGCATCCCATATTTGATGGCATGACATAGTTTAATTGGCAGTTGTTTGTTTTCTTTCCAGTGGTATATAAAATAATGTTGCTGCTTACAAATGATGGTATCTTGTATTTAATAAAAAGTTGAAACTATGGCAGCAGAGTGTCAGAGGGACACTGAATGGAAGCAAGAAAACCACTTGGGGGGGATTTACAAAATAGCTTATCTGTGAGATTGTGAGTTGTGATACACAACTAAGCATGACACATTAGATTTTTGAAACTCCAAAATAGATTAGGAGCTCCTGAGTTTAACAGGTTAAACTTATCTTTTGGTTTTCCATTTTGTGCTTTGCTGCATGGTTAGAGCCTTAAAAAATCTAGCTTTTCATTAAAACCACATTTTCTCAGATGGATCACTGAAGTACATGTATAAATAGTATTACTGAGCATCCATTAGGCATCAAAATTTTGTGAGGAAAGTCCAAGCCCATTGATACTGATGTCCCCTTTAGGACTCTACCCAAGGGTATCTGCTCTTTGCCCTGAAATTTCTTGCAAAAATAAAGTGTAAAGTATTGGAAGAGGTTTCAGATATCCTCAGGTTCAACTCCATTTTATAGATGAGGAAAATGAGGACCTGGGGTGTGGCTTACCTTAAATTTGCTGACTCTTAGCAGCCTCATACATGTAGACGACAGCCTGTTCCCCTCCTCCATGCTCCATGTATTAGCAGGTTACTCGTTTATTTACCTCTGGATGAGCTCTGATTCTACTTCTACTACTGAGCAGATAGTACAAAACGATCTTTGCCTTCGATTGCCACAATTGAGAGTTAATACATTTGTTGTTCGTTCCCCTCTCTTTTTTCTGACTCATTGGATAGCTGGAATCTTATTCCTTTTGCCTAGCTACCTGGTTGTCTGCATCCTAACCTTGACTAATAGTGATGGTGTGTGGGATTGTGCTCTGTTGCCTGGGCATGTGCTGCCTGAGTTTCTGATGGTCACCATCTGTCTTTCTGTGCACCAGCTACTACCCTACAACCCTGAGGCACTTTTCCTGGTCCCAGAGTGGCAGTCTCTAGAAAATAGAACTCCCCACATTATTGTTTTTCCCTCCATCTGACTCCCGGCTGTTTATATGGTGTGCTGGATGGAGTTCTGTTGAACATTTGCTTCTTCCTTCAATCCTCAAACTCTGGAACACTTATTCAATATGAAAGCCCCTTTTTACCTCTAAGAAACAGGACACACCAGTAGGCTGTGTGGGGATGCATCCCTTCCTATTGGTTAGGTCAACTTTTCTATTCATTGGGGATCCCTTCTAATTGGCCTGATCTGTCAGGCATTTGTTCTGATTACTCAGTGCCCATGCAATTTAGTTCTTAAATATTTGTGATGTCTCCTCTGCTTACTAGTTACCATTAATTGAGTACATGAAACTGAGTATATGCCAAATGCTTTGCATATCTTAACTCCTTTAATCTTCATAGCAATCTTATCACGCGATATGATGAGACATATTTTTAACGAAGAGGAAGTAAGGCTCAGAGAAATCACATAAATATCCCAAGATCATAGGCCACATACCTGAGTTAGGATACAGATCAAGTTTGGTGACTTCATGCCTCAAATATGACACTATAATACCCTCTAACCAGTACCAACTCATCATACGTTGAGCCTGGTCTGCTTATTTTACTCCAGAATTAGAACATCTTGGCTGGGCTGCTTGGTGCTTCCAGGTCCTTACTCACAGATTTGTGCAGCGGCCATTTACCTGTTCAGAACCATGAGTTTACCCTTACTGACCAACTGAGCTTCCAGATCTTTCTATCCCCTCAGCATGCAACTCACTCTTGTCCTGATTCTTAACTATGTAAATTCCATTTAGGTGATGCATAAATTGTATATGTCACTGTCAGATCTGAGCTAGAATTTGAACATCTTTCTTTATTCTCTTGTGATATTCAAAAAGTCACCCGAGGACTAAGGAGAGAGTGTGCTTTTTGGTGTCTGATTTGTATCTCACTCTAGAATTCTCTCTTTTTTATTTTTAAGTTCCTCATGGCAGCTTATCTGCAAATAGAGCAATAAAACGTACATTTAAAAAATTCCTTAAAGTAAACCTGATGGGTTAGATTTGAGCAGGTCATGAAGCCATATAACATTGCACTTAAATAGCTAATATTTACTGAGCACTTAAAATAGTCTCAGTGCTAGTCTAACTATTTTATGTATAGCTTCTCATCGAATGCCCAACAACTCCATACAGTAGGTGCTATTATCATCTCATTTTATAGATGAGAAAACCGAGGTACAGAACAGTCAAGTAACTTGTCTCAGCTCATCACCCATGTCCTAAATGAAAGAGTCAGGATTTGAAGGGAGGCAATCTGGTTCCAGAGCACAGGCTCTTCATCAAGTCTAAGGATTATGTTTTATTTAAACTTATGAGAATCAGATATACACATGAATATTGTTTTCAAAGTGCTAACATTGTCACTTTGAGAAAATCATTTTTTAAGAATGCTGCCATTTCTCAAAATATTTTTGAAACTGACCTCTGATTTAGTTATAAATTTTCAAGGAAATTAGACTCCTTAGACTCATACCTTGGTTTTGATTAAAAGCAGCATTAGCATACTATTAAAATATTTCTATAAGTCAATAAAAATGATGAACATTGCCTCCCCCAAATGGAAATATATAAGGACTGGTAACTCCCAAACGAAGAAATATAATATAAATGACCAATAAACATATGAAAAGGTGTTCAATTAAAGATAGCAAAAGACCTGCAAATTAAAATAAAGAGAAAATACTTTTCATCTATCAGATTGACAAATATTGTTAAAGATTAGCAAGATGCATGATTAGCAAGGATGGGGGCAATAAACACTTTCATGAATTATTGGTGATAGTATAACTTGGTATAATTTTTCTGGAAGGCAGCTTAGCAACACCCATTAAAAGATTTCCTGGACATATCCTTGATCCAGATATTATCATTCTTTTTCTAAGAAGAAGCAAATAAGGCCAAGTATACAGATATTTAGCAACCAGGATGTCCATCGTAGTCTTGTTCGTAGTTGAAAAATTGAAAATAAACTAAATGCCCCTGAATAGAGTTCTGATTAAATAAATCTATGTAATGGAAAATTGTAGTTATTAAAATGATGATGTGGTTCTGTGTTCTATTGGAGAGATACTCACAATATAATGTTGAATTTTTAAAAGCAATTAATAATATAACAAATGTGATAGAATCTCATCTCATTTTATTTATCTGTGTCTCCATATTTACCTCTCTACAAACACACACACACACACACATAGATAATATTCTGGAAAAGCTGTTCACTAGTATATTAAGAGTGATTATTTTTATGTGTTAGGATTTCATGCAATTCTCTTATATTTTATTGTTTTCGTGCCATTATTATTTCATGAAATGTATTCTCATATTGTTAAATTTTAATTTTATAATATTCTCTTTATACTTAGGAAAAAATTAACATATTTATGTTTGGAAAAAAATTACTATTACCTAGCTGGATCATTACAACCTTTATCAGACATGGTTTGCAATAATTTTGTACTGTATTGAAGGTAAGAAATACACTCACAAATGAAGTGAGCTTGTCATAGCTAAAGACATTCTTTCGTATGTGAAACAGAGCTCAACCTCAAAAGAGGATTTATAAAATTATTTCATAATATCATTGAAATAAGAGTCTCCGAATGGTAACGACATTTAAGTGCCCAACATTTATTTGAAGATATAATCAGAATCATCTCGGCACTTTCATTGTTGTGCCTCATAGACTCTGTTTATTTACATCAGTTTTCATAAAAAGTACGAGAGAGCTGAGCCCTAAAGAAATTCTCTCACCCAGGGGATGAACAAGCTATAATTTCTTTAGCTTTGGCATGCATTTGTAAATGAATGCATATTTTTACTTGCTTGACCAAGCTCAGGAATCCGCAAGTCTGCTAACGTTGCATTATGTGGATGGTGCCCTGAACAAAACCATGTGCCCTGTCTCAAAAGCTGAGGATGCGTCTGTGGAATTTATTTTATTCCGATTTATGAGGACTGCTGCACACAAATAGATTATTGTAGTATCTGTGATTAATGGGACACCACATGGCTGCGTGGACTTCATAAATCATTTCATGCAATGTCTGAGTGAATTTTACTTGCAAAATCAGTTTCAATCAGCTTGGCTTGAAAACCGGGTAAAGCAGAAGGAGGTGTCCAGTTGTGGGAGGTATTGAAGTGGTGTGGCAGTTGCTCCCGGGTCCAGTTTTATGCCTGTTGTTATCAGTGATGTGGAAGAGCGAATAAGCAGCCCGTTAATTAAATCTGCAGATGGAATTGGAAATGTCACAAATGCTGAGAAGTCCAGGGAAATGATACAAATTGGCTTAAAGTGATAAGTAAAGGTTAGAATAAAGGCTAAAACTACAACAGACCTGAGCATGCATGTACACACGTATATACACAAACCAATAAATGGTTACACAAATCAATTAATTTCATAACTCTTTTAGGGTCCCAAATATCATATGAAAACAGTTTGGGAATAATGAATATTAAAAAAGAATGACTGCAGTGTTTTATTCTAACATCAATAGTTAGCATTTGTTTTGTTTTTACAATAATGATTTTATTGTTTTTTTGATACATAAGTAATACATACTCATTATAAAAGAATCAGAAGCTACAGATCAGCAACAATAAAACATATTCTCTATAATCCTATCATTCAGTGGGATATATTACCAAATACACATACACACGTATCTATCTATCTATCTATCTATCTATCTATCTATCTATCTAATCTATCTATTAAAAAATGAGATTCTATTGTATATTCATCTTGGTATCTGACTTTATTCATGTAAGAATACCTTTCTTTAAAAGGCCAGGCTCCTGAGAACCTTGCTCTGTATCACCTTTCTTTTGCTCATTAAATTTGTTCCCTTCAATCCGAGTAATTAGAAGCCCTGAGAAAATGACAAAAGGCTAATGTTTGTAAAGGCTAAAGCTGTAGAGAAAAAAAAAAGAGAGGGAAAAGGAATTTTCTTTGAATACTCTGCCTGCTCCTCAGAAATTCCTGACATTACCAGCTAGCCATCCATTTCTCTTAGCCCTCATCAGTCAGCCTTTCACCCAGGGAACAGTCGCAATTCCCCCTGTCTTTCCTGACCTGGTGGGGTGGCTGGCCCTCTGATCCTAAGAATTATTGCCAGTTCAGCAAAATCACTGTTATGAACTGAGGGACACTCCTATTTCCACAAACAATTTAAAAGGAGAAGAAATTCCCTCCACTAAAGATCATTCCCAGAGGGAGCTAGTAATGGGGTGGAGTCAGGGGAGGGATGAAAGGAAGAAATGAAGAAAAGTCTGCTTCCCCCCCCCCTTGAAATAGAACCCTGAGCTTGCATAAATGTGTATACAAGATGGGATTTCATCACTAAGGAAAACTGAATAAATGAAATAAAAGCCTAATCCAAACAAACATAGGCAGGATCTAAATCTTATGATGAATCACACCTGGACGTGGAGAGAGACGGTGGTAAAATCAAGGGAGAGCAACGTCACTCTTGGAGTTAATCCAGGGTCCGTTAAATTTGGCATCATGTAGACTTCCCCTTTCCTAGGTCGCGGTTCTTGGTGAGGAGGATCCCACAAGCTGGCCTGGGTTAACCTGTCTCCACATTGGCGGGTTAAAATGGAAAGAACTGTGGATGGGAATCCACAGACACCAGTCTCCAGGTTACTCACCAACTATTATACCTGGCTGTCATTAAACAATTCCTAGCACCTCTTTGGGTCTCAGTTTCCTCACTTACGAAACGAAGAGTTTGCCCTGGACCATCTCTAATATCCTCTTCAATAGACCCGTGGCTCTAAACCTTGATCGCACATTAGAACTATGTTGGGAGCTTCCAAAACTCAGCATGCAAAGGTCTCCCTGCAGACCATTTACATCAGAATCTCTGGAATCGGACAGGTGTCAATATTGTTATGCTCCCAAGATGATGCCAACGGGCCTCCAAGTCTGGCATCTCTGAACTGTTCTAGATGATTTTTGATTCTTAAAAAAAATTAAGAAAATTAATAGCTAACCTTTAGTGGATGCTTACTATATGCCAGCAGTACTTTATGTCTTAAGCCTCATTTATTACTTAGAAGGACCTCAGGAGTTAAAATTTATCATTTCTCCAATACTACAGATGCAGGAATTAAGGCTTAGGCTGCTTAGGCAATTTGTCTGAGGTTATCCAGCAAGTAAGTGGTGAGCTAGAATTATAAAGTAGGCAGTTTGATTCCAGAGCCCAGGGTTCTGTCTCCTTAGCTATACTTACATATAGAAATCTGAACAGCCTCTTCTAAGTGGAGTTAGGCTTTGGAAGTTTTGTAGAATTACCATTTTTTTTCCATAAAACTGTGTGAGAACATTTTATTCTGGTTCTGTTTCCTGTCTCTATTTCAAATGTTATAATTCACTTTAATTTTCACTCAGAGTAAGTGCAATGGAGGTTGGATTATAAAGCATCTGTACAAGAATTGCCATCTATACGGTTAGCTAGTACTTACACACTGCTTACTATGTGCTAGCCACTATCCTCAGTGTTGCTTTTTGTGTGTGCTTGTATATTTTTCAAAAATGACCACAGTATTTTGAAGCACCTCTCATTAAGAAGTAGAGTCTATTTTTTAACCTCTTGACTCTGGACTTGGCCAAATGACTTACTTTGGGCCAATGAGATACCAGTAGGTGTGATACAAGAAAAGGCTCGAAAAGAGCTTGGGTGCTTGTGTGTGATCTCACGTTTCTAGCCATTAGAACCCAGTCATCGCATGAAGTTCAGGCTACACTGTTAAATGCTGATGATGCACGGCTCAGTCACCCAACCCAAGTACAAGACATGCAAATGAGGCCACCTGGGCCCAACCAGCCCCAGCTGACCTGCCGCGGACTACCAGCACAAGACTGAGCCCAGGTGAGACCAGTAGAAGAACAACTTAGCTGAGTCTAGTGCAAATTGTCAACCCGAAGAATCGTGAGCTAGTAATTATTTTAAACTACTAAATTTAGGGACAGTATTTTTATGCACCAGAAGCTAACTGACACACATACATTAACTCCTTTATTTCTCATACAACACTGTGAGGTAGATTTTGTCATCATCTCCATTTTACAGATGAGGAAACTGAGGGACATGAAGGTTAAGTAATTTGTCCACGGTCACTTAGCTAGGAAGTGGTTGCACCAGGAAGTAAACCCAGATAGACTGGCTCTAGAATCACGCTCATAACCTTCATGTTATACTGCCTTATAAGTGCAAATCTTACAAGTGTATGATTTACTGCATTCGTTTTCGATGCCTTGGACAAGAAACAGCATTTAAAAAAAGGAGGAATTTTATTACAACTTCCATCTCTAATATTATTGTTATCATTATCTCTCTTTCTTTTACCCATTTGTTCTTTCAGTATTTATTAAGCTAGTATTTCCCAGTCCCTGTGCCAGGCACTAGGACTATAAATACACATTTCTTGCCCACAAGGAAATCACAGGTTATAGGGAGAGACAATTATATCAATAAATAATTACAGCACAAGATGAGAAATGCTATTATGTGGACTTTCAGAAAGCACTGTCATGGCAAAGGTGAAATGATTAGCTTTTGCTAAGGAGGATCTGGGAAGTCAAAGCTTGTCACACCGTCATCTTTACTTTTATTTTTTCCATATATTCCTCATGTATTTACTTTAAAAATATGGGAAATGCTTCTTTATTAACATTTATGTGTTTTCTACCTTTGTCTCTGCTTTTCTCCCTGTCTCCCCTCTTCTTCCTTCCTTCCTTCCTTCCTTCCTTCCTTCCTTCCTTCCTTCCTTCCTTCCTTCTTTCCTTTCTTCCTCCCTTCTTTCTTCCTTTGCATTCTATCTTTTTCAAATATCTATTCAGTACCTACTTTGTTGTCAGGCACAGCTTCTCAATGAACAAGAGAGAACAGGTCTCTACCTTAATGGAGCTTATATTGAAATGAATGGAGGCAGACCACTATTAAGTAAGAAAAAAGCCCTTATTGGTAATAAGTGCTTTACAGAGACTTAACACAGATGATATGATGGTAATCTCAGATAGAGCAAGAGGCCGCTTTGGATGGCATAGAGATTTCTTTGAATAAGTAATCTGTAAGCTAAAATCTGAATGATTACAAGTGAGCCATTCAAGCATGAGGCAAAAGGGTATTCCTGGCAGGGGTAAGAGCTAGTGCCAGTCCGTAGGCTGAGACAAGCTTGGATACCTGAGGACATTGTGGGGGGGTGAATAGAGGGATGAGGGGAAAAGAAGAGAGAGATATACGAGAAAGGGGCCCATGGTTTTAGATGTTATGCTAAGGAGTTTAGACTGTATTCTGCAGAGAACTGGAAGTTGATAGGAGCTTTTAAGCAGAGGGCGATATCAATTTTGTTCCTTAGGAAAATAACTGGCAGCTGTGAGGAAGATGGGCGGCGAGGGGGCAAGACAGATGGCAGAAAGGACAGCATGGAGACCTGTGTTCATGGTCTCCATGCCTGGAGGCTTTCATGTGTAGGCGTCACCCTGTGCAGCCAGGTGAGAAGAAGCCCTAGGCAGGAAGGTAAGTTGGATAGGAAGCATGAAGGTGGCTCTCGTAAACAAACAGGTCAGAGACAGAGTGAGTACATGCTGGAAGCAATATGCAGGTGTGGAGTCTGGTCCAGAGAATTCAGTGGAAGCTGGAATATGACACATAATCTTGGAGAAAAAAAAAAAGAAAGACAGAGACGAGAAACAGCGGAACAAGAATCCGGGCCAGAGGGTCTGGGAAAGAGGTGAACAGGCTTAAGGCAAGAGGGCGGAAGATGAAGAATGTCACAGGATAGCAAACATGCCAGTGCTTCTGAAAATGTAGTGACATCAAAACCCCCTGGATGCCTTGTTGCAATATGGATTCCTAGGCCCCATCCCCAGAGATTCTGATTCCTTAAAGGTCTAAAAGAGGGCCTAACATTCCTACACATCCCAACATGATGCTGATACTACTAGTCCATAGCCTACATTTCGAGTAGCAAGGCTCTAAGAGGATTCTAGCTCTGATATTACAAATTGGTTTCAGGATTTCAAAATATCTGAACTTTTAGGTGTAGACCTGGAGTGACCAGGCTGCAGAGAGGTCTGGGCAGGTGAAAAAGGCCAGTTCCTGAAAGATCAAATGTATTACCCCTAGAGGCACTACAGCAAAGGCGGCAGCTGTACATGGAGACCCGAAGAGACTTGATTAAAAACCCAAAAATTGGGTCCTCTTCTCTGCAGGCAGCTGCTACAGAACAGGACTAATGGCCGTTTGAGGAAAAGTGAGAGAAAGAGGCAGGCCTGAGCAAGTACTATGCAGACACCGTCTTTTCGGAAACTGGATCTGTCAGGCTGGGAGCTGGGGATTCTGCCCCGCCAATCCTTCACCACCCCAGCAGCCTCACAAAGGGAACATCTGGGCTTCTCTGGGCAGATTGAACTCAGCCTCATTATGAAGACACCAGCTTTTCTGGGGTCCTCTTAAAATGAGAAGAAAGGATTTTGTTGCACTATTTAAAAAAAATAGGTGAAGATAATCAAATTCTTGAACTGATTAGATTATGGTGCCTTATTTAATATGATAGACTGAAGAGGCTTCCAGAAATTAGGCCTGATTTTCTGAAAAGCTGCCAGAAATCATATGACACGAGTACATATATAAGCAAGATTTGATGCTCAACCAATGTTTTTTTTTTTCTGACTTAAGCTGTAAGGGTGACACTGACACTGAAGCCATAACCAGTACAACTCAAGCAACAGATGGCAATTTGCTTAAATTGCAAGATGGATTTGAAATTAAAAGTGATTAAAATACTACTGCCTATAGTAGATGCAATGTTGACTCATTTTCCAAGATCCTTCAAATATGGAAATTATTCATCAGTGAGTCAGCTAGGTTTTCACTAAGCATTAGCCCATACAAACACAAATTCCTCTACCATTCTTACCTATGCGACGTCAATTTCTTTAGTTGCGTAAGCAAACACACACTTCATTTCCACATTAATGAATAAACACAAAAAGTAACCAGAGCAATAGAAACTAGAACTGTGCAAATGTATATACTAGGCACTCAATATCTATTTATTGAACAAAAGAGTGAGTGAGTAAGTGCCAAAGAAGAAGGTGGAGGTAATTGGCAGCCCGGCACTAGCGTGGGACTACAAAAAAATGGAGACAGTGTTCATTGTAAAGTTACAGAGCTCCAAATCTAGGAAGTAACAGACACGGAAGGACAGGAGAGAGAGAGGTGGTATGGAGAGCACGAGAACCTGGATTACTGACTGGTCAGGAGGTACCTGGAAGATTTGCATAGCAGAGACTTGAATGACTGAACTCCTGATGAAAAACATTCTGACAAAGTAACTTTTCCGAGAAGAAACTGAATAAAATCAGCATTGATGTCAACAAGCTCTTGGTCCTAATTATTTGGCAAACAACTGCTGTAAATCTCCAAGGTGGGAGAGGCTGGATTGGCTGGATTGGCGGTTTGGGAGTCTACTCAAAACATCTTGAAGGCTCTTAAGGAAACATACATGTTGGAAAGCTTGAAATGTTGGGGATATCAAATGTTTCAAAAAGTGTTTATTGATCTCCTACTATGGAGAAATACTTTGCATGGTACAAAAGTGAATAATATGAAATTCCTATCTTCAAGCATCATACAGTTCATAAGGGGAGACTCTGTGTGTGTGTGTGTGTGTGTGTGTGTGTGTGTGTGTGTGTGTTCAGAAATAATTATGTAACAGAACAAACTTAGATAAATGCCTAGAAGTATGAGAATGATTTAGAATATTAATTCATTTCTTCATTCATGTGCAATACAGTGGATTTTAGTATGTTTATAAAATTGTATACCCATCACCATGATGTAATTCCAGAATATTTTCATCACCCAAAACAAAACCCACTAACCATTAGTAGTTATTCCTCATTTCCCCCTTCCTCTAGCCCCTGACAACCACTAATCTATTTTCTGTCTCTGTGGATTTCTCTATTCTCAACTGATTCCCCAAAATAAAATGACCATAAATGTCAGATTTCTGGACTCTGATATCTATTCCAATGATGTTTATGTCTAACCTTCTGCCAATACTATACTGTCTTGATTACTATAGCTTTATAACAAATTTTAAAATCAGGAAATTTGATTTGAGTCCTTCAATTATGTTTTGTTTTGTTTTTTTTCAAATTGTTTTGGCTGTTCTGGGTCTCATGCATTTCCATATAAATTTTAGGATCAGATTGCCAATTTCTATAAAAAAGTCAGCTGGTATTTTGATAGGGATTCCATTTAATCTATAGGTCAGTTTGGGTAGTATTGCCATTTTAACAATATTAAGCTTTCCAATTCATGATCACTTTTTTACCATTTATTTAGATAGTCTATAATTTCTTTCTATTTTGTAGTTTTTAGAGTACAAGTTTTGCATTTATTTTACTAAATTTATTCCTAGGTATTTTAATTTTTTTATATTATTGTAAATGGAATTGTTTTCTTAATTTCATTTTCAGAGTATTCACTGCTACTGCATAAAAATGCATTTCACTTTTGTAAGTTGCTGTTATATCCTGCAAACTTGCTGAACTGGTTTATTAGTTATAATAGTTTTTATGTGGACATCTTAGAATTTTTCTATGTACAAAATCATAACATCTGAAAATAGACAATTTTATTTCTTCCTTTCCCAATTGATGCCTATTATTTCCTTTTCTTGTTAGAACCTCAGGTAGAATGTTGACTAGAAGTATAACGAATGGATATCTTTGTCTTATTCTTGATTTAAGTGGAAAGCTTCAGTCTTTTTTCCATTAAGTATTATGTTAGCTGTGGGTTTTTCATAGGTACTCTTTATCAGGTTGAGGAAATTCCTTTTATTCCTAACTCACTGAGTAATTTTACTCATGAAAGGGTGATGGATTTTGTCAAATGTTTTTTCTGTCTATTGAGATGATCATGTGGGTTTTATCCTATAGTCTATTAATATACTATATTACATGGTTGATTATTATATATTGAACCAACCTTACATTCCTGGGATAAATCTCACTTGCTTATGGTGTAATTTGTATATGGTGCTGGGTTCAATTTGCTAATATTTTATTGAGGATTTTTAAATTTTATATTCATAAGCAATATTGGCCTATAGTTTTCTTTTTTTGTGATGTCTTTTTCTGTTTTGGGGTCAGTAATACTGGCCTCATAGAATGTTAGAAAATACATATTCCCTCTTCTTCTTTTTTGTGGAAAACTTTGTGAAGGATCAGTGTTCATCCTTCTTTAAACATTTAGTAGAATTTGCAAGTAAAGCCATTTCATACTGGGATTTCTTTGTGGGAAGATCTTTTTTTTAAATTACTGATTAAATTTCTTTACTCATTATAGGTCTATTCAGATATTTTACTTCTTAAATCAATTTTGATAGTTTCTGTCTTTCTAGACATTTGTCTATTTTATCTAGGTCATCTATTGGCATATGATTATTTTTTTGTATTACCTTATAATCCTGCTTATTTCTGTAAGGTTGGTAGTAATTTTCCCTTTTTCATTTCTGATTTTAGTAATTTGAGTCTTTTTTGTTTTTTTCTTGGCCTACTCTAGCTGTTTGTCAATCGTGCTGATCTTTTCAAGAAACCAAACTTTAATTTTAGTGATTTTCTATATTGCTTTTTTATTATTTATTTAATTTATTTCCAATTCAGTCTTTACTTCTTTCCTTTTGCTTGCTTTAGTTTGTTCTTCTTTCTCTAGTTTCTGAAGGTGGAAGGTTGTTACTGACTTGAGATCTTTCTTCTTTTTAAATATAGACACTTATAGCTATAAATACCTCTATAAGTATTACTTTTACTGCTTCCCATAATTTTAGTATGTTGTGTTTTCATTCTTATTCATCTCAACATATTTTCTAATTTTTCTTGTGATTTTATTTTCTTTGACCCATTGGTTGTTTAGACGTGTGTTGTTTAATTTCCACATACATATTTGTAAATTCCCTAAATTTCCTTGTTATTGATTTTTAATTCCATTCCATCATAGTTGAAGAATATACTTTGTAGTATTTCTCTCCTTTTGAATTTATTGAGGGTTATATTATATTATTGAAGCCTAACACATGATCTATCCTGGAGAATTTTCCATGTACACTTGAGAAGAATGTGTATTTTGCTGTTGTTGAATGGAGTGTTCTATAGATGTTTGCTAGGCCTGAATGGTTTGTAATACTATGCAAGTCTAATATGTGTTTTATCTTCTGTCTTATTCTTTCTGTTATTGGAAGTAAAGTATTGCTATCTTCAACAATTCTTGTTAAATTGTCTATTTTCTCTTCAATTCTGTCAGATTTTTGTTTCATGCATTTTGGGGCCCTATTAATTAGGAATATTTAAGAGGGAAAGAATATCAGGAAATGTATATTCCCCTAGACACACACATTTACACAGACTATGTATGTGTGTACTCACTCACACACACAACCATGTTTTCCTTTAAACTGGTTTCTGTGTTTCCTCAAGAAACACTTAGGAAACGGTTAGGCAACAGTTAAATAGGTTGCCAGCTAAGCACTAAGCAATTCCCTGTTTCAATTAGACAGGTTGGAGTGAAGAATCAGAGAGGTGGGTGGAGTGGAAGATGAAATTATCCTTCTTTCTATTACACGGAAAACAGCATCCATGGATAAAGGAGGGAAGTGTTACCTCAATAGTCCAGAAAGCAAAAAGGTTGTTTTAACTTGTTGTGTGTTTTCACTTACATGGGGACCTTGAGTGTAATATTCCTAAAGAAACTAGTGCATGTCAATAGATGAATTTAAAGCACTTGTCTTCCAGGATTTGACATCCCCCAGGCACACAAGGACTCTTTACCTGCTAATGGCAGATGAATATGTGAGATACATATTCAACATATTCATGGATGTCTACCTATACATATATTTATATTTCATGATTTTACCTCAGAATTTTAGAAATGCATCCCAGACATTTCTGGTAAAACATTTCAGGACTATATCTAAATTTTATTGTATTGATTTATATTTTTAATTCATACCTCTTCTTGGGATGTTGTATTTTCTAAATTTATTTAGTTTCATTTTCCTAATTGCCTTTTGATTTGAAAAATGGCCCATAAGTTTACCAAAGATTTTCTATAAATATTTTTATTCTCAAGTCAACTTTTAATAAATATTGATTGACTTCGAGTTCAAATTACTCATCTGATGTGAAAATCACCAAGTAGAAACTTCTGGGGTTTTTTTGTTTGTTTGTTTGTTTGTTTTTTTTTAGCTGAGCCATCCTGCTACCTGTTGGCAGCTCAGCGGCTGCTCAGCGGCTGCTCAGCTTGGGCTGGACTCGAACCGCTGTTGCTCAGAGCTCAAACTCTTGAGCGAGCTCTTAACCAACTGAGCCACTCGGCCGGCCCCAAGTAGAAACTTCTGATGCTGGAGCTTCGCTTCGGGTTTATGTCCTCTGAGGAAGGTTGAAGAATCTGAGAAATATTCGTGCCCAGAATAAAAGGCCCCTGGTATCTTCCCTGGTACCCTGCACATAAAGGCAAGAAGAGGCAGTACCTGTGGTCCGGCCAAAACTCTCCTCAAAAAGTAGTTTTGGGTTTACTCCAGTTCACTGAAGAAGGATACTCCCAGTCCTAAAATCTTAATCCCTAATCATAGCTACAATGCTATCAGTCTAGACATATTTTATAAAAGGTGTAAGCAAATGCCCATATGGAACATAAAATAATTCAGTAGAATACCAATAGGATGTATTCACTTGGGCAATCTAAGAATTATCTTCAAAAATAAACCTAAGCACTTGAATGAATTATGTTGTTCTGTAGGATTTTGACCTTAAGCCAGTGAATGTTGCTGCTGTGAACTTCTTTCCAACATGATGCCTGGTCTTCTAACTGTTTGACTGTCACTGTTTGGTATAGAAAGTAGGGCTAATTGTTTATTAAGACCTCTAAATGCATGACAATAATATGAAGCCATCTACATATGTGAAAATGCTTATTTAATTAATTTATTTATTTGAGGATGGGGAGTAAAGGAGTGCATGAACCCAGGTCATTAAAAACAACAAAACAAAACAAACACCTTACTAAGATATTGATTGAAAATAAGGAATGTCAGACATGTCCTTATTTTACCCCATTTGAAATTGTTATTTCTTCCAAAAGAATTTGCTAACAACCATATCTCTAACCATATGGTAAAAGGCAGTTTCTGTGTTAGTTTTAAAAAATGGGAAATCTTTATTGAACTAATGTAGTGTGGGCTGTCATTGACAGGTCAGTGTCAAAAGTGTTCTAGAGGACAAAATTATGTTGTTTCTAACAGATTTTATTTTAAGGTGACAGAGAACATACAACTGGAGACAGTAGAGAACAAAATTATACCTAAAGCTTGGTTGCTCATTGAGTTGAATGGGTTTAAAATCCATCCAGAAGAAAACTAATGTATTTGGGGTTGAACAATTAATTAGGTAATGGGTTAGGAGAGAGGTGTATTCTAAGTCCAGTTAGGTTAAGTCATGCCTGGGAAGGTAACAAAGAGAAAGACATTTGCAAATCATCAGGGCCCACCATTCAATTTTGTGATAGAAAATATTCTCTGGATTCTCTTTGGCATGAGCATTTAAAAATCAACTATAAAATATAATGAAATGCTATCAGGTCCCAGGGAAAAGAAAATGGGGTGGGGCCTGTGATGTTTGGGGCCAGTTAACCTTTAGTTTATAAAGTTGAGAAAACCAATTATCTGAGGTTTCCACTGAGCTACTATAAATTATCCCACCAAATTCTTCCAGTTATCATTTTCCAGGATCTTATTGCCTTACCTGTTTTAGTGGCCAAATTCAGTCATATTTATTGTATCTATCTGTTTTTAAATCTTCAAAATGGTTTATAAGAATTAAATTTGATAAATTCTAGATGGCTTCCCCCAGTTTTCATTTTGCATGTTACCTAAAAAGAAGTCCTTGTCAACTCAAGCGATAGGAGGCCAAATCCAAAATTTTCTAGAACTTACTTCAGAGATAATCTATTGATTAGAGGAAGAAGTATTAATGAAATCCCTTTTTTATGGCACTATGGAGTTTTAAGCAGTTCCTGGATAGCTACAGATTACTAAGATACGCTGAAATTTCCATCATAAACTTCTCAGACTTCTTAATTCCCCAGTCCAATTAGCAATATAGGTTGCAACTGGACCAGTCCATCCAGGTGAGGTGTTAAAGGCAGAGTGGGAACCACATGGAAATGAGCTTTGTCATGAATCCAAAAGAATCCAACTACAAAAGCCACTGGTCCTTTGAAATCTATTGGGTTGAATACTGTGCTTTGTTTCTGCCTTTCAGATTCCAGATTTGGACAAATCATTTTTCTCACACATCAGAATCACTGTTCCTTTCTACTTGGCAACTTTATCCACCACTCAAATATTAAATATTGATTTTCCTCTATGATTTGACAATAAGTGGATATGTAACCAAAAAGTTGTGGCATTGGAATCAAAACCCATAACAACTCAGCTTGTGCACAGTTTATGAATATGGAGGAAGAAAAAAGGCTTCTTTACAAATGCTCATTGCTCTTGCTACTAAAGGCGTCCTGGAGACCACTAGGTGTCACTCTGCACAGATCACTACGCTTGGAGATGCAAAGGCCAGAAAGAACTTGAATCCTTGGTAAAACTGTTCTTTTCTTTAGGAGACAGAAAAGATTCTGCACACAATGAGTTTAAAGTCCTTTTTCTCATCGGGGAAATTCTTCAGCTTCCCTTTTATTTAGATCTGACAGAAATTTTTCTTGAGTTCCTCCCTCATGTCAATCTTTCTTTGTCTTGAGTTTAAAACTAAGGAAACCTGGTTTTTCATGAAGAAACACATGTTGAAGGCTAAAGAATCACATATTTGATGAGCATCGTGGAACTCCTCTTTTGGAGGTCACATAGCCAAGTCTAGCATCTCCTCAGACTCGTGAACCCTTTTGGGCAGAGCAAGAGGGGGGCCTCCTTTATGGTGTGATTTGAAGCTATGACTGCAAGCATTTCCTCTGCCTCAAATATTCACTTCATTCGTGGGTCCTTCCTACCTGGAGTGAAGTTTGCATGAAGGGAATCTTACCTCTTAGTTAGGCATATTATGCAAGTATAAGATTATTATTATTTAGATGTCTATGTTATATAGTGCTCTCATGAGCACATTAACACTTAAGTTAAGTTATATAAATATATCAAGCTAAAGTTATATTATCTATATGTTCTCTTAAAAAGACAGAGGATAGATTTGAGGGTGTATGTTTCAAATAATAAAAAGAAGGACAGGTCTTGGGGCCGGCTGAGTGGCGCGATGGTTAAGAACTCGCTTGGGATGCCAGAGGGCCCCGGTTCGGATCCCACATATGAGGGCCAGTGACACTGCCCTCCACAGCTAAGATGCTGAACAACAGCTCAACCTGGAGCTGGGCTGCCTTGAGTTGCCGGCGACGGCGTAGGCTGCAGCCCCTGTGGCAGTGGGTTGCCATGGGGTACCGTGGGTTGCCATGGGCTACCGTGTGTAGCCAGCAGCCAGCGTGAGCGGCCAGCAGCCGCAGTGAGCGGCCGTCCAGAAGCCGGCGCCTGATCTGCCTCACCAGGGAAGAGCGCAAGGACGGTGCCAACTTGGGCCAGTGAAGCAACATCCTCCACAACGAGATTGAAGAACAAAAATGACAGCAACTTGTCTGTTCCCCTTCCCTCAGTTCCCCAGCACTGTTCCCATCCCCCCAATTCCCCAAAAAAATCTTAAAAAAAAAAAAGAAAAAGAAGGACAGGTCTTAATTAAGACAATTAAATGGGATGGGATTAGGACACAGGAAACATAGAGAGGCCCCATCAATCAGGGAGCAAAGGAGGAGATTATCTGTCCTTCTTTCAAAGTTACCTATCTCTGTTTCTCTTTATCACCCTTCTGGGAGTGCCCTTTTTCCCTCAGCAAATTTGGAAGATGCAGACAGTTTTGGGATGTATTTCATGAAGTAGTTGATAAAGTACACAAGAAAGGAAGGATAATATGTGAAGTGTCTATCATGCTCCAGGCATTATATTCTGTGCATTTTGAACATGAACCCACTTAAATAATCCTTCTGTAATAGAGTAGGAAAACGAAATACAAAGTCTTAAGTTAACTTTCCCAAGTTCTCATAGCTGATATGAGGCAGAGCCAAGGCTAGAACAGATTAGAACCTCTTTATAAATGAACTTAAGGGAATAAACTGTTTGGATAAGCCTGCCCAAGAACATAATGATACATATATGAGGGCATTGTTACAGCATTCTCAAATGGGAAAACTGGAAACAACCTCAGAATCCATGAATAGCATAATGGTGGAATACTTTATGCAGCTGTTATAAAGAATAACCTAATTCTGTAAGTCCTTTAAAGGAAACATTTCCAAGCTAGGTTATAAGAAGAAATGAAAAGATGCAAAAGATTATACACAGTATTATCCTATTGGTTTTAAAAAGAGGAAAATATATATGTAATCTAATATGTATATATCTAATGTTATATATATATGTATATATATATATATATGCATATATTGGGTTGTCAGAAAAGTCATGATGCATTTTTGCAACGAAAAGCATAGAAAAAATACATCATGACTTTTCTGACAACCATATATATGTATATATGTATTGAATTGTACTCAGTATGAAGGCAGGCTTTTTTGCTTTTTCTCTTTTGCTCACTGATGTAATCTCATTGTCTAGAACATTGTCCGGTGTGGTGACAGACCCTAAAGTGACCCTCTAATTATTCTTAACTCATAGCACTCACATCTTTGTGTAACCTCTTCTTCTTGAGTGTGGTGGGGACCTGTGACTTCCTTCTAATCAATAGAATATGGCAAGGATGATTGGATGGCATGCGTATGATTAGATTTGTTTAGGTTACATTATATGAGGCTCTGTTAGCAGGCAGGAGCTAGAGATTCTCTTTGCAGCCTTGATGAAGTAGGTGGCCATGTTAAGGAGGCTCATGTGATAAGGTTTATAATATATATTCATGTTGTTGTATATGAGTTCAGTTCCTTTCTATGATATGAGTCCACTATCCTTATATAACTGTTCATAGGTGATGGACACCCAAGTTGCCTCTGATTCTTTGCTATCAAAAACAATGTCTTGGCTAATATCTTTGTGAACATCACACTATGGAATGTGGGCACATGGGTTATATATCTGGGAGTGGAATGGCTGGACCACATATAATATATTACTATTTCATTAGGTACTGCCAGCTCATTTCTAGAGTGGATGTATCACATAGCATGCCTATAGCAGTGCAGGATGGTTTTTGTTTGCTCAGATCCTCCCCTATATTTAAAAACAAATCTGACTATATAATTATCATATTATTTTAAAACATAAGATTTCTCTCTCTTATTGTACAGGTATATGAACGATATCCTAGTCATCAAGTTTTGAAGACATTCAAAGGCATGTATTTTTTTATAAAGCATTTTGATTTTATTGATTAAAATTCCTCTTAAAAATTTGTTTTATTATGGATACATTTTTTATTCAATATTATTTTATATTAATTTTGTTTATACAGCATAGTGGTTAGACATTTATATAATTTAAGAAGTGGTCCCCCTGACTAGTCTAGTACCCACCTGGCACTATACATAGTTATTACCATATTATTGACTGTATTCCCTATGGTTTACTTTATAGCCCCATGATTATTTTGTAAATACCTATTCGTACTTCTTAATCCCTTTACTTTTTCACCCTGCTCCCAATTCCCTTCCATCTATCACCCCAACAAATCTAGTACCCAGCTGACACCATACATAGTCATTATAATATAATTGACTATATTCCTTATGCTATACCCTACATCCCCATAACTACTTTGTTACAACCAATTTGTCCTTCTTAATCCCTTCCCCTTTTTTCACTCACACCCCCAAACCCCCTCCCATCTGTTAACCATCAAAATGTTTTCTGTATCTATGAGTTTGTTTCTGTTTTGTTTGTTAATTTTGTTCTTTAGATTCCACATATAAGTGAAATCACATTGTATCTGCCTTTCTCTGTCTGATGCTCCTCTCAGCACAATACCCTCCGGTTCCATCCATGATGACACCACAGATGGCAAGAACCCATTCCCTTCCATGGCTGAGAAATATTCCATTGTATATAAGTACTATCTCCTCTTTATCCATTCATCCATCGATGGACACCCAGGCTGCCTCCACATCTTGGCCATTGTAAACAATGCTGCAGTGAACATATGGATGCACATGTCTTCTTGAAGTAGTGTTTTGTGTTTCTTCAGATAAATACCCAAGAGTGGGATTACTGGGTCCTTTTTTGTCTCTTGTTACAGCCTTTGTATTAAAGTCTATTTTGTCTGGTATAAATATGGCTACACCAGCTTTTTTATTTTGTTTTGTTTTTATTTTCATGAAATATCTTTTTTCCACCCTTTTAGTTTCTGTGTGTGTCTTTCAATCTGAAGTGAGTCTCTTGTAGGAAGCATATGTAACGGTTTTGTTTTCTTATCTATTCAGCCTTCCTATGTCTTTTGATTGGAGCTCTTAATCCATTTACATTGAAAGTAATTGTTAATAGATATGTAATTATTGCCATTTTATTGTTCATAATTTTGATTTTTTCCCCTGTCTTAAAGAAGTCCCTTTAACTTGCTTGTAATACTGGTTTGATGGTGGTGAACTCCTTAAGCTTTTTCTTGTCTGGGAAGCTCCTTATCTGTTCTTTGATAGTAAATGATAGCGTTGCTGGGTAGAGTATTATTTGTTGTAGGTCCTTACTTTTCACCGTGTTGAAAATTTTGTGCCTATCCCTTTGGTCTGCAAAGTTTCTGTTGAGAAATCAACTGACAGTCTAATGGCAGCTCCCTTAGAAGTTACTAGTTGCCTTTCTCTTGTTGCTTTTAGGATCCTCTTTTTGTCTTTAACCTTTGCCATTTTAACTATAATGTGTCTCAGTGTGAGCCTCTTTGGGCTCATCCTATTTGGGACTCTCTGCACTTTCTGGGCTTGTATGTCTATTTTCCTTACCAGGTTAGGAAAGTTTGCAGTCATTATTTCTTCAAATAGATTCTCAATCCCTTGCTTTCTCTCTTCTCCTCTGGTACCCCTATGATGTGAATGTTGTTATGCTTGATGTTGTCCCAGAGGTCTCTTAAACTGTCCTCATTTTTTTGGATTTTTTTTCCTGTTCTGATTGGGTGTTTTACACTACCTTGTCTTCCTAATTGCTAATTCAGTCCTCTGCTTCATTTAGTCTGCTGGTGATTCCTTCTAGTGCATTCTTTATTTCAGTTATTGTACTCACTTCCGACTAGTTCTGTTTTATTGTTTCTATGTCCTGTTTTATGCTTGCTGTCTCTTTGTTGAAGTTCACACTAAGTTCCTTGAGCATCCTTATAAACATTGTTTTAAATTCTGGTAGGCTGCTTGTCTCCATTTCACTTAATTGTTTTTCTAGAGTTTTCTCCTATTCTTTCATTTGCAATGCATTACTTTGTTTCCTCATTTTGGCTGCCTCTCTGTGTTTGTTTCTATGTATTAGATAAATCTGCTATGTCTCTCAGCCTTGACCAGGCGGCCTTATGTAGTAGGTGACCCATTGGGCTCTGGCACAGTCTCCCTGGTCACCCGCTCTGGGTGCTCCAAGAGTGTCTCTTGCGTGGGTTGTGTGTGCCTCTTGTTATAGTTGAGACTTGATTGCTATTGGTGCATTAGTGGGTGAAATTCGCCCTCGGGCTGATTGGCTGAGGGGTTTGGCCACATCCACAGCTTACGAACCACTGTGCAGGGGTTTACCCACTGAGTGGGACTTGCCCCAAGAAGGCTCTGGTGCCTGTCAAGACCACCCTTTGTATATGCTGCTTATGGGGATAATTGGGTGATGCTGTGCTGTGGTCTGAAGTCAATCTTCAAGTATGTTGGTTTTGGAAGCTCTTGGGAGGAGCTCCAGCACAGGCCCAGGTCACCCACTGCCTGTGACCAGCTGGGGGCTAGTTTGTTGCCTGTGCCAAACCTGGAGGCATGTGGGAGAGGCCACCCTGCTGCCATTTGCTGGCTCCTTTAAGGTTCAGCCACTGAAAAAGCCTCATGTGGTATGCAAGTTGGGAGAGACAGGGTCTTAGGAAGTCACTAGAATGGGGAAAGTTGTGGTTACCAGATTAATGTAAATTCTGGTTTTGTGCCAGTGCTGAGCCTAGAGCTACTCAGCAAAAGTGTCAGAGCACACTGAGGCCAGTCACTGCCTGTCTGCGGCCTGCTGGACTCTGATAGTTTTCTAAGAAAGAGTGCAATGCGTCGTAGGGCTGCCTGTTTGCAGAGAAAATGCCTCTGACATTGGGAGAGTTTGGTAGGGTGGGGTCCCAGCAGAGCTCATCAGGCTAATCAGATTCAGATGTGGCCTGTGTGGGGCGAGCTCACCGCAGGAAAGATGGCTCCTGCCTGCCAGCTTCATGGGAGAAGAACCCCTCACAGGGAAAATGGTGACTGTCTTCCAGTCCTCGTCTTGCAGCCACACACCTCAGTCTGTCCCTGTATGCCTCCAACACCTCCCAAGTCACCGTCCCTCCACTGGAGCCCAGGGTGAGTACCTGCAAATGAGACAGTCTGTGCTTGGGCTGTTTAAGAGGACGTTTGGGTTTCCCACAGTCTTTCGTCATACGCAGATGGTCGGAATCCCCACTGTTTTACATAGCCAGATGTTGTGTCAGCCCCTCTTCCCGGCACCTAAGCTGGGCTGGGGAGCCTCATGTGGGGCTGGGATCCCTCGCTCCTCCAGGGGGAACCTCTGCATCTGAGATACTCCTCCTGGTTCTCAACTGCCACACGGAGGTTTGGGACCTGTTCTGAGTCTCCGCCCCTCCTACCAGTCTCGCCGTGGCTTCTTTATACTTTTAGTTATAGGACTTCTGTTCAGCTAGACTTCAGATGGTTCTCTAGGTTGATTATTCTATAATTTAGTTGTAATTTTAATGTGTTCATAAAAGGATGCAGGCACAGTGTTTATCTCCTCTGCCATTTTGGACCTCTCAAAGACATGTTTTTAAAGATGAGAAATACAAATACGTAAAAGTTCCAGGTGTTAATGTTTCCAAAATTATAAGACAGTCATTATCTGAATATTTTTTGGTTCCTTACTGTTTGTGTTCTCCACCTGATTATGAAAGAAAAACAGGGCTGTGGAAAGAGGGGAATTTGTAATACTGTATTGAGGTATTAGGGAAAAAGGTGTGTCTGTGTGTACACACAATGGGGGAAAGGAAGAAAGGCTGAGAGATGAAAGTAAAAGGAAAACAAGAGTGACATGTAATAATAAAGGAAGATGAGTTCTCTTTAACAGTGATGGGGAGTGAAGGCGATAAGATCTGGAGACAACAAAGGGGATTTTCAATATGAGCATTTACGGAAGTGTGGAGTGAGAGAGGAAGCAAAACCGCCAACCAACTTCTGCTTCATCAGGTTGCTTAAACCATCTCCATACATAGAACTGATCACTGGAAATTTGATGCATCCAAGGAGAAATAATTAGTGCTGTTGTGTGTTTGGGGAGATGAGGGAAAGGAATTCAGTCAAAGAATACAATGACTGAATGAAGCATTAGGGTCATGTCAGCATGACCAATTTCTTCTTGGATTTTTTTCCTTTAGAGCTAAATTGACCAGGTATTGGGGAAAAAACTTGTAACCAGAATCTCCTCATTACCACATATTATGTTTTAACTGCTATCTGTGCCAAATTTAAATAAATATCACTAAATCTGCTTGTTGAAAGCACATAAAATGCAGGCTTCCAAAAAAAAATTAAGACCTATATAGGCTTTTCCTGACAAATTTTGTTTGAAAATGCATTGAAAAATAGCAATTTCTCTTTTACTGATTTGATGACTGATTTCCATGTAACTGTCTTATGCAAATCAGCAGCAGGGGGCATGTGTTATAGTTAAATGATAATCTGTGCTAATAGAAGAGACTGCGATTTAGATAACTGAAACCAATGGTTAAAAAAAAGTGGATATATTTTTGAAATGAAGTTGCCTAAACACATACTCATGCTTTGCAAATGCCAGCCTGACTCTCTCCGGGGTGTGGTTTCCTTTGTCTTCCAGGACCTGAAAATAATGCCCAACTCCACCCCCATCCCACCATGTGAGTGCTGCTGGTGGAGCATTAGATACACTAGACAGGAAGGTTCAAGATAGACCTTGAATATTATCCAGTTCCAGCCTCCATCTGGTGCTTGATTTTCCTCAAGTTTGTGTCATGTGGCTGTTTAAATATGCCCAAGGATTAAAAGTTCACTTCAAAATAGTCTATTCTGTGTGGAGGCAATAGAGATCTAACTTTTGCTCTATTTAAGCAGATAATCTGCACCCATTTGTCATGCTCCTATTAGTCCTATTTCTGACCTTTTGGCTGACACTGGGAAAAAAGTTATTGCTTATTTCCAGTGATAGCTTTTGGAAGGCATCTGTCATTTTAATCCCAAAGGTTTCCCCTTACAGGGCAAAAAAAAAAAAAATCCAGTTTTTATGAATCTCTGTGTCATAGTTCGAAACTCACTCCCTATGTTAATCACTACTCTCTGGGTGCCTTGTTTTGCAATGATCCACAAAGTTTAGCACTCAGAACCAAGCATAATGTTCAAAGAGGACACTAAGTAAAAGGGCAAATCTAGAAGAAAACGGGGTCAGGCATGTGGGTACATATAAGCCTTTGGTGTGAAATCCTTTCAAGTGTGTATTTTAAACTCTGAGATCTTTTTATTGTAAATATACAGACAGAACAAGGTTTTTTAAAATATTAATAATCTTGTTTAGCTGTATGATAGGCACTTGGCATTAATAATAAGAAAGGTGGGTGCAGAAGGCTGCAGATGGCACCGGATGCTGAACAGGGTTGCAGGCCTCTGGGGAAGGACTCAATTCCCACAGTAAGCAGGTGGAGCGCCTGGGTGCCATAGGGCTGGTGTGGGCCACTGACTGACTGGCAGCTGTTTCTGGACGGGGTTGCTTTATATCAATGGCAAATTTAAGAAGGACGATTAATTAAACCGCCCCTCCATGGTTCCCTGAGTTGGTGATGGCTCCTCTCAATTCAGTGCCTGCTGCATCTGGAATGGTGGAGGCCCTCGGGATGCACATTAAGGAAATCCACAATTCAACTTCAAACTTTATGTTTCTGAAAACCTCATTAAACCTCATAGCATGAAACTAGATGACCAGTGTATTATAAAAGGAAACAACTCAGGCACAGCCACATGGAAGAGATGCATAGGGCAAGGTGTTGGGAGAAGGGGCAGGAAGCTCCCATGCTTTCTACAGGCGCACAGCCCCCACAGAACCTCCACATGTTCACCGGCCTGGACATTCTGAGATTTTATTTTATTTTTTTTAAGGAAAAGTGATATAGGGCAGAATTAAAATGGTAAGGTCCTAAAACATTAGTAAACAATACAGCAATAATGAAACTATACAAAGTAGGAATGAAGTCATTCACAAGGTCAAGGAACTTTTGAAATCTAAGGTCATTGGAAGGACCAGGAGAAAGTTAGGAAGTATAGAAGACACCCATTAATCTCTGCCTATTACCTCTTGACGGATCCCTGCAGTAGCCGCCTTGCTTTCACTCTGGGGCCCCTTCATCCATTTTCTACACTATAACTGGAGTGATCTTCTCCCCTCTTTACTTAATTCCTTCAATGGCTTCCCATTTTTCTTGGGTCAATGACCAATGTCCTTATGCGTTCCTGCATGGTCTGAGTCATCCTTCCGGCTTCGTCCTGCATCACTTTCTCTTGACCTCTGCAGCCACACTGCTCCTTGTCCAGTTACTAGAATACATTATGGTCTCCTCCCCCTCCTCCACCCCATATAGAGTCATGCTGTTTCTTCTCCCCTTTCTTCACCTATTTAACTGCCACTTATCATTGAAAATTAAGCTTAGATGTCACTGTCTCTCGAGGGAACCATTCCTGACCATCCATTTTAGGTTAGGTCTGTTTCTTCAGTGTTCTCAAATTTCTTTCCTTCAGAGCACTCACCTCAGTTTGTAATTGTATATTAGCATAATTGTTAATAGCTGTGTAACAGGGGCGTGTTTAATCACTGTCCCAGCTAGAGGGAACATCTCACCAACAATGGCCGTGGACACGCTTTCCCTCTACCCTCAGCTACCCTCTGTAGTGCCAGGATCTCGCCTTGCATCTGGTACGTGTGTGGGTGGGGTGGGGCAGGAGGAGGGACAAGGAAGTGGTTACCTTCACAGTGCGGTTAGTTGCAAGGAGACCGATCAAAGTTGTTTTTTTTTTTTTTTAGATGGTCATAGGCTCTGTGTGGCCAATGCAAGGAAATGACTCATATCTCACTTTGCTCCCTGGTGGTGCTTTGCTTACAAGGGAAGGGAGCAGAATTTTGGAGGTAACACCTCTCTCTAGTCTGCAAGTTCCCTTTTGGTTTGATTCCTGGTCCTATGGCCCTGACTTGCCCTCATCATAATTCCTATAACTTTATTTTGTGGGATGGACTTGGTAGGGGGAGGGAATGCTCAAGTAAAGTACCTCTTCCTTGTCATCAATTGGGCTAATTAAAAAAATATATCTTGCACCTGTGCTTTAGCCTTTAAAACAGGAGTTAAGAATTTGGCTATTTTGAGCTCCAGTTTTTCTGTGATATCACTTCCCTGAGGTAGTAGATGCCCAAATAAAGAAGGGCCAGGAAGAAAAAGGATAGAGTAGGTGCTAAGCACTTTAGCTATTATATAAAATTATTGCCCAATTACGCGTCTCTTTACGTCAGATTTTGGAAACAGAGATGATGTCTGTTCTCATCCAACATTGTATCACCAGCATCTTATGTTATATCTGGTGTATGTAAGGTGTCTATTAACTATTTGTTGAATAAGTGAATAATTTAAAGAGGAGATAAATAAAGCAATAGGCAGGAACCAACATGACTGATTTTGAAATGAAAGGCCTGGAAAGTAGGACCTAGTAGACAAAAACAGAGCCCGGTAGCCCAGAGGAAACAAGACAGATAACAGAAGCAGAAAGACCAAGTCTGTAATGTATTAAGGGAAAAAAGTCTCCCTAAGAAGCAAGTGGAGATAGGAAAATAGGCTACTTTGGGGTCAGAACAAAGGCCTCGCTCATTTTCTAGTAAAAGAGATGACTTAAAATTTAAGTTTGTTTTGGATAGAAGCCGAAAGTTCAATCTACAGTCCCACAAGGCACTAACAATGTTTGTAATAGTGAAGAATTTCTGAATGTCAAACACTGTGCAAAGCACCTTATTCACAGAATCACATTTAATCCTCATAATAGACTGATAAGGCAGTACTTTATGCCAATTATACAGATAAAGAAACTGAGGCTCAAAGAGGTATAATAACTTGCCCAAAGTGACCCACTAATAAGTAGGAGAGCCAGGATTTAAATGCAGATCAGAGGAACCCCAGAGTCAGAGGTTTAGCCACTGCAAGAATCCCAAGAGTAGGGAGGGCAGAAGCTACCATCCCCATCTTCAAGTGTGCACCCCAAAGCTTTGAGCAGCTGTGAGACTTGCCCAAGGTCATGGAATCAGAACTCAGAGCAGGCCTGGTCTTACTAATGTGCAGCCTTCCTCCAAAGATCAGCAATAGGTTTAATAAGATGACTTAGCAGCACACAGACGGTGGTCTAAAAAGAATAAAGACCAATGGTGCTTATGCTACAACTTACTGGTGGTTTAAAACCTGAGCTGTCATTGGTACAGGAAATGGGTGATAGTTAACAGTATTATCATCTACATAATTTGACTCGAGTGATTTTGATATTACTTAACTGCCTATACTCTGAACCCTCAAATCTATTAACCTGTGCCGGGGTGGGCAAACTTTTGAGATGGAAGAGCTGCCAGGGGTCAGCAAACTGCGGCTTGTGAGCCACAAGCTCTGAAGTAAAATTGAAAATGAAAATAAAATGATCATAGTTTCATTTATAAAAATTTTAAAGGGTATTATTCACATAATGGTGATTATGTACAAATATACTTATGGCTTTCAAATAATTTTTAAATTGTTGTGAGGGACAGGATTGGCTCTTCCAGGGGTTGGCAAACTCCTGAGAGAGAATGTACCCAAAGAGCCGCATGTGGCTCGCGAGCCGCAGTTTGCCGACCCCTGCCCTGTGCAAACCACACTCTGTGCAGGTATACCTGATTACCTCTGTAGTCATCATGCCCACCCATGCATGGTGCCGGCCTGAAGCCCATGTTTGCAGCACGCGAAGCTCTCCATTCTCTTCCCACCAGTGTTGATGAAAACAGGGTGCACTCCCAACTCAGAGGAACCAATTAATTTCTATGTGTGGCCAGAACTTAGGGACATGTGAAAACTGAGCACTGATGGACATGGAGAGATAAAAGGGGAGAGGTGAGGTTGGTGACTGTGAATCGAGAAACTGAGAGAGCAGATCATGGAGAATGAAGAATGAATGAATCAGGGAAGAAGAGGGAAGCAGAGATGCGAAACAAAGATGACGCCTCTTCGGGTTCCTAGAGTATTTCCAGTTTCCAGTTCCACTTCACTCTGGGGCCCTGACTGCGTTCCTGATGAGCTAGCTGGCGTTAGATTTGGTTGTTTGCATCTCAAAATGTCCTCGTGTGACGCTCCATTTCTGACCTTGGAGGAGGACTGAGGGAGGGAGAGAGTGGGCCAACACAGAGGCCGTCCTGTGCCCAGAGGAGCCCTGGGGAGGTGTGATAACGCGCCCAAAGTGAAGTCCCTGCCTCGGAGCGATGGCCATTGTATAAATAGAATGAAGCAATTACTTGGGACTGCTAGGGATGTAAGGACTTGTTAAATCATCCAAGAGTCATTTAGGTGGTAAAGCAGGGAGAGGCTTTTGAGCATCCACAAAGCACACGAATTGAACAAAAAGCAATCAGGTGTGCATTGTACTCTTTTCCTGTTTTGCCTCCTTTGGTTACTATGGCAGTGGGACCAGGTTTTACTTCTTCTTGGACATTTCTATATGTTACAAGTATGATGAGTCGAGATAACAATGAAGTCCCAGGATCAGGGGTAACGCTGGAACTAACATCTATATAGAGCTCTACAGCTTACAAAGTGCTTTCACCTTGTTATAGTGCTGTAATTTTATGGGGCACCTACTCTGTACCAGGTGCTCTGTCAGGGCTTTGTACATAATAGCTCTGATTCCCACAACCACACCCAGAGGGAGGCTTTCTCACCCTCAATTTACAAATCAGGAAATGGAGGTTCACAGAACTTAGATGACCTTCCCATGAGTATTCAGGCACCAGGGTTTGAACCATGCTTTTAGGCTGCAGTTTTCACTCTTTTTGCCATATAATGATAACTTTCCTCCTTTATTTCACACCATTCATCCATACAAATGAGAGGACGCACTTTCATACAACTATGCATGATTAGGTCAAAGTAATGGCAAGGGAAGTATTCAAAAAGAATTGAGAACTATAAAATAAAAGTACAGAACGACTCAATGAAGTCAAGAGTGAAAATATCAGATCAATTCCATTCAATTCTCTCTGGTTGAGGTGAGAAATGAGACTTGTCAATTTTAATATAACTTAGTTATTTAGCAAATTCAACAAATACCTGTGGAAGTCTTCCCTACTCTGTGCCAATTATTGTGCTAGACGTTAAAAATATACGGATACAATTCATAGTCCGAATAGGCTCTTGAACCAGCGAGGAGACAGATTTATAAACAATTCCAATGCTGTCTCTTCAGGGCATTGAGGGAGGTAGGATATTTACACCATGCATCAAGTATTTAAGTGAAGTGTGTATAACATGTTGCTTTTTGCTGAAGGCAGGTTCTTGGACACTGAAGTTTACACAAAAGAGGTAGTGATTAGGCTGGGATGTTAAGGATGAGTAAGAATTTGTTAGGTGGGCAAGGAGATACGGTTACCATGAAAAAGATCACTTTGTATTCTATTCGCTTCAAGAATCAATGTGAAGGAGAAGAGTTTGAAATTTTCAGAGCTAGTTCCTCCACCAGCACATGAAATACATTTTTTCTTGGAATGAACATAGAGTAGAAGAGGGAATTGAACAGGGAGAGGGAGTTGAAAGGTGCTTAGTTTTCTACCTCTGCTACTATAGAATTTCCTGTCCTGAACTTATCATACATAGCTCTCTCTCACTTGTGTGTGTGTGTGAGTGTGTGTGTGTGTGTGTGTGTACTCATCTTTTGGGGCTTTTTTTTTTTTCATGTGCTATTGGAGGAGAGAGTACAGCAGCCACTGCACTCTCTGAAAAATCTGAAAAAGCTCCAATTATATTTCTGATGATATTTCTTGTTTTCTTACTACAATTAATCAGTACTTCCTTAGTATAAAACATTATGTGTGTGATATTATATATTTTTGTTTACATGTTTCACTTACATATCTGTTGTGTGCTCCTTGAAAATGCATTGTTTATGTATTTTTTTGCTCAAGTGTTGTTAACAGTTGTTTCCAAATGGAAACATATACCATCAACATATTTTATTAGACATTTTAATTTGGTTGTGGGGTTCACTAATCAGTAAATCAACAGTCAGTTAATATTTAACAACTTAAAAATAATTGCACTAAAATGCTCAGTAATATCTTGTTGCATACTCTGAACATTACTTGAAAGCACACTTATTCAAACAAAAAAAATCATTGGGTGGTATAAAAATCTAGAACAGTGGTATGAACTTTGTGAATTCTTAGACACTCAGGTTTCCCAGATCAGTGAGGACATCCAATGCAATACTGATTGAACATGACATATTTTAAGCAATGCATTAACAAATGGTGACTAAAGAGTATGTGAATTGATTAGTTCATTTGCCTAACACATTATGGGGTAGGCTACTAAACACATATAGATCACACATTGATAAAGACAGGGTGCTTTCTTAATGTGAAGGTTATATACATTGTGGCCAATATCACCCCAGTGGGAACCATTCTCTGAAATTATAATTGAAGTCTTTGGGATATGTTATTAGTCTCCAAAGCAATTGATTTACATAAAGTCTCAGGAAAATATTGAATGCCTAATGCAACACCAAAACCACATGATGTTAAATGTGAACAGCCTCTAGTAACTCAATTCACATAGCATTGGACCAAAAAAAAAAAAAGTCATCAGTAAGACTATATGTCTGTGATGTGGGATCATCAATGAATAAACACTTAATTGGTAAATACAGTTAAGGCCTAAGGATATTTTATGGTAAACCAAGTCATTCTGTGAATCGCTGATTATATTAGAAAGCTTTGGTCTCCTCTGGGCAGTGTGCCAAGAGAGAAAGCAATACAGACATCATATTTGGATCTTAGGGGTTTTATTTCATTCCTCATGGCATTCACATCAACCAGAAGTGCTTTTTATACTAGTACTGACTTCATATCTGTCTTCCTTGGTTGACATCGTAAGTGGATGATGCTGGATTAGTACTTTATTAGTAACCTGGCTAATGCAATTATGAGCATTATCAAGTTTGCAGACATCAGCAAGGTGGAAGGACTTAACACCTCAAAACTCACACGCAGAGAACACAGTGTAATTTTTTGAGTCAAGGAGCTTGAGAGAAGTTCCAAATCCTGTTCAATGACCTGACAGTAGTCTGTGGCTTATCATTAAAATGAGAAAGTACAGGGTGCTACCTTCAGTAGAACCCACTGAATTGTAAGAATTACCTGGATGACATTTTGTTCCAACTCAACAGCTTTGCACTGGCTAACACATGATGGGCAATAAAGTATTGTCAAAAACCCTCAAGCTGGCTCCAGGATGTTGGCTAGGTATTGGTAGGCTTACGAAAATCTCTCCATCATGATTTATTTTCTTCATAATTAGTAATTATAAAGTTGTAATTATAACTTTGCCTTAATTAGCAATTATAAATTTGCTTGTCATCTTAATTAGTAATTATAAAGTTGTTTGTTGAATTTACTGGTTCTGTAAGTACAGGGACTACGTCTTTTAAAAGATTACCAATCCATTCCCAGCATCCTATTATGTATTCTGTATTTTTTGAAGAATAAATGAAGCACATTTATGTTTACTAACTTCCTCAGAAGTCCAGAATTCGTTTTCATCAAGGATTCCAGTTTGGACCTGAGCTGTGCCAGCCACTGGGCTCAGAAGCATCTGGGCTCGTCCTCTTGGCAGTTGGAGGCACACAGGAAGCTGCATCTATTTCATTGAGTTCAGTAAATGGGAGGAAAAGGAGTGAAAATATGGCTACAAAGCTTTCTGTGTGGAGCATTACTATGAAAGAGGGGGCATGAACTGCAGGATTTGTTTCCTTGAGGGCTCTGTGAGATGTGTGACACACATGTCTGTGACATGAGTAGGTGAGAGACAATCACCCCATTGCTCCCAGGGCTATGCTGGCATCTCAAGAATTGGCATCTTTGGGAGGGTACAGGTGTCACAGACGTGAATATTCTCATGAGAGAAGCAGGACCAGTGATAGAAGAGACTTTTGGTGACGTGGACATCAAGTAGAGGGCAGAGGAAAATAAGAACATGGCAGACTGTTCACAGACTGGTTCCTAATCCCAAGAGACACCTTTGGGCGGATACAAGTAGGAGAGGATTTGACCTTTTTTAAGTAAATGGGGTAAGAGCTTAGGAGATGTGCGTTATTTCTACTTCTGTGCTGCCATCTGTACCCACAGGTTCAAGAGGCCTGGGGAAGCTCTGGTGACATTTCTATCAGGAAATATTTTATACTTCTCTAGGTCCTTGGTTGGCAACCTTTAGTTAGTGTGGACAACTGACATGTTTAACTGTATCCACTGTCTTTCATCTTTCTAGCCCCAAGGAGTTCTGGGTTGGAGATTCCATGAATCACAGCAAACCCATTCCTAATTCATCACGTGGATGTTCTAAACGGAGCATCGATAGCCTTGGGTTCATATTCGAGGAGGCAGTAGATTCTGGGTGTGAGTTCCTGTTCTCACTGGGATGCTTCGGCAGGGCAGTGTTTGTGTTCCATTCACGTCTGGGTCCTCAGGGCCCAGGCCGTGTCTGGCACTGAGGAGATGCTCAGGAAATATTTGTTAAACAATATTTTATTTAACTTCACAACCCTGACAGGACACAGTACATATAAGTTGACTGTTCAAAGAAAATCATTATTTTCATGGAAAAAGAGAAAGGAAAAGAGATCCAACAATGCAAAGTTTCTGAATCTTTTTTTTTTTTTCTTCTTAATTCATTTCCCACCTCTCTGCTCTTCCACTCTAACAGCTGCTGCTCTGACCTGTCCCCACCCGTGGTCTTGAAGACACTGTGCTATCTATCAGTTGGGTTTGTGTCAGGCAATGCAGCCTAGGCAGGGAATATTCTGAAATGTGTTTGGTGTCTTTTTCCTCTAGTTTCATTCCTTGTACTAAGAAATTGAAATATGGAAGACAAGTCCACTGAGACTTTTAGACTGAAATCCCTGGCCAGGAGTCAGGAGTGACACCTAACCACTGCACCCTGCGCATCCTCACTCAATGTCATCGGCCTCCCTTACCATCATCCCAGCCTACATTTCCTGCTAACTTGATTCTTTTCTGAGAAACACCAAGTATTTGGGACATTGCGGACTGCCTGATTCCAATGGGTGCTTTGATGTCTTTCTATAATTAAGATAATAATTGCTGGAAAGAGTAAGGACTGATGTAACATGCAAAATTCCTTCGGTTTCATTGGTCTAGTTAAACTTATAGTATCAGGATAAGACATGTGTCTGTCTCCTTTCGAAACTGTAATGGTGTCATGCTGCCAGCATGGTTGGTCTGTGGGGAGGACCATCTGGGTTGTAAGCCTCATGGTGATGGAGCACATGGGCGGCCCTTCCAGAAGGAACACACCACATTAGATATTGACTAGGACTCAGTGATTGACTGACAGCTGGTTTTATTTTCTTCCCAGTGATGTTAGTATTCAGGCAGTGGTGCCAACCCAAGTTATGGGTGTTCACGCTCTGTCCTGAGCCAAGGCTTGGACAAAGACTGACTTTTTTCTTATACTCAGTGTTACAGTGTTTTGGTTTAATTAAATGGAAAGTTCCTTGTTCCATTTTTAGTTCTGTTTATATAAAACATTCAAGTAAGAAATACTGTCTTATAATACTTTTCTTGACCAAGATATAGAAATTAATCCAATTAATTCATTTATCCAGTCAATACATATTTATTGAGGGCCTACTATGTGCTAGATCCTCTTCTGGACCCTGAGAATATGCCAATGATCAAATTTTCAAATAGTTTAGAGTTCTTTAATTCAGGTTTATTCCAGTAGTTTCCACTGCTTTACAGGTATGTAGGCTCTAAGATAGCAGGGCTTAATATTGTAGTGGGGTTTTTGGCTTTGTTTTCTTATTGGTTCATGTTCCAACTATATCTTGGGTTTTCCCTTCCCTTTTTTTTTCTTTTCTTTCCTTTCTTTTACTTTTCTCCTTCCTTCTTTCCTCCCTCTATTCCTCATTCTTTCTTTTTCTTTTTTCTTTCTGGCAACATTAGTCTAAGTGTCACAGCACATAAAAGGCAGTAATTGACAATTTAATAACAGAGAATTAAAGCCTTGAGATATCACTAGGAAGTGGAGAAATAAGAAGTTAGAGGCACAAATGCACAACCATCTAAAAAAAAACAGAGTTCTGTCTGCACTTCTTAATTATTTTTTTAGCAGTTTGGTGACCTATACATTCAGAAAGCATTAGGGATACTCTTACTAAATTAGCTAAGTGATAAATGGCCTCAGTGATGCAGTAGCTGTTAAGTGGCATGGCTATCTGATTCTTCCTTTCTGAGAGTCTCCTATCTTTCAATCTACAGGTCAATTAACATCTAGTCACATGCATCTTTCTTGACAGAGAGCATGTTATTTGGGGAGACAGTTGACAGGGACCAGGCCTGACTGTAATTGTAGGAGATGTTGATTTTGTATAGGCCTCTCTGAGGTTGGGGGAAGGGGCATTGCCACAATTTGCAGCATCAACTAATTCTGAGACACCTCCGAGAAATTCCTGTCAACCAATGGTGGGATGCAAAAAATGTGTTTTTCTGATCTCTAGTTGCTATACGGCATCCCTTTCTACTCAGAACGCAAGCCCTCTTTGCACTCGGTCCCTTTATTACCTCGGAAGTACATCTGTAAGGCCAGCAGGTGCTTTGGAGGAAGATGAGCAGCAGGATGCTAGGCTGTGTGTTTGCCACCTAGGAAAATATGGCCAGTAGAGGAAAGTGGTCTGAAGGCAAGGAATCCGACTGCTCTGGAAACCCAGAGGGACCAGAGGCTCTGCCTCCTTCTCTGCCTGCAGATCTGCCCTGCCTGTGCTGTTGCCACTGTTGACTTAAGTCCTTCAACCACTGCCACAGCCACTGGTTTGGCAGAAACGATGTAGGTTTTGCACACACTATTTGTGATTCTTGGTAATGTTTGTATTTCTTTATGATCACCTGTTTTTTTCATTACTGTCTTTCTGTCCCCATTTAGTTTGAATGCTACTCAGGGCTGAGACTGTCTTCATGTTTTCACATTTCAACAAATACAAACTAAATATTTACCAAGTGTCCATCACAAGAGAAAGGAAATAAATCAGTTCCTGCCTATTTTCTTCATTTATTTAGTTGTTCGTCATTCATTCAGTCAACAAATATGTACTGAATACCTCTTTTATGCCATCCATTGTTGTAGGCATGAGGATATAGCAGTGAACAAAATGTACGTTTCCTGCTGTACTGTTCTAGAAGAGGGAAATGAACAATAAACAAATAAGCACACAGTATGTCATGTGATGATAAGTGCTGCAGAGAAAAATCCTGCAGAAACGGAACATTGCAATTTTAAACAAGGTGGTCAGGAAGGCTTTTCTGGGAAGGGGATATGTAAGCTCAAAAACCGAATAACCAATTATATTTCCCATTCTGCCTAGAATGCATTGCCTCCCACCTCCATGGCAATTCATACCCTACCTACCCTACAAAACCCAGCCCAACAGTTGTCTGATTTATAACGACACTTGAGACATGGATCTGTTGTTTATTTGAAATTGAAATGTTACTGGGTGTCCTCTGTTTTATTTGGAAACCTTGGCACCCCAATGCTTCCCCCAAACTGGGAATATTCCTTCTGTTTATGAACTGCCATGCCACTCTCTTCTCTTAAGACACCAGCATCCTCTGCGGCATCACACTTAAGTGGAGACAGATTTGATCACGTCTCTTCTTCTGTGAGCACATTGAAGTCAAACCTTACCTAATTCATCTCTTCCTCTCCATAATATGTAGCAGAGAACTGGCACTTAGTAGGTTGTATGTATATTTGTTTAATGGGTGCACAGGTGTTTCTATAGACTCTGAGATGAGATCATTTGCTGAATCAGCAAGGTCTTCAGGGCCACAGCCTTTTACATAAAGGCAGAATTATCTGCCGCCTGAAGTTTGTGTTTCCCAGAATACTCAGTAGACTTCTAAGTGCCTCAGTCCTCTGCTCCAACGCTCCCTTTTGTTGGAGTTTGAGCTATGCTTACACAGTTAAGTACTGAGCTAAGTACTTAGGCTGTGCTTGCCCAAAGGGCACACTGACATAGTTGTTCACTGGCAGAGAGATATTTGGGAGGACTCCAAGGATGGATATAGCTAGACACCCTGACAATGTGATTAATCTGAGTCCCCAGGGGAGGACCTCTAAGGACTTTGATCTGGTTGGAGTTGGAGAGTTCTTCAAGGGTCACTTAGTCTGAACTTCTTTGGATTCCCTCTATAATATTTTCACTCAGTTATTTGTCAGCCAGCACGGGCCAAGTATTTATGATAACATGAACCATTTGACTTTCCCGCTCTTTCTTAGAACATTCAGCCCCTTTCCTCACTCCCTCCGACAGGGCTAGTCTTTTCAGAATGCTGAGCCTGTTGAGGGCTCTGCTGGGCTGGCCAGATCAGGTTTCTATCCTAGTCCCTTCTGCAGGGTTTCATAGAGGAGCCCCTCTGTTCTGTGCTATCAGTCACCACGGCGCTTGCTTTCTGTCTCATAGAAGTTTGTTGAAAGCTGTCATCCTCTGATAGCTTTCATCCTCTTGTTTCTTGTGGTACGTTTATACATTTTCTTTTTTGTCTTATAGTGTTTGTTTTTTTTTAAAGGAACCCCCTTGAGGGAGAGGAATTAACCATGCAAGTTTATTTTGCCAAAGTCCTCAATGCAATCTGAAGAATTTCATGAGATGCAATTTGCTCTATAATATTTCTTAAATCAACCCAATTTTGTCATTCTCATTCTCTGGGAGTAATGACATTTTCTTTAGAAACCATGTGAATCGTGGTGTGTTCAGGAGTCCACTGGAACTCACTTAGCTGATGCTGGGCATCTCTTCACAGCTGGCCACATTGTGGCTTGAAACTGACCATGGTGGGAGTATTTGCACCATGAAACTGGCAAATGCCACAAATCTGGGTTCTCTTTCTCCCCATCCCCCAAACTGGTGAGCTAGTTTTCCAGACCTCTGAATAGATTCTGTGGGAAGGGGGTCAGCATGAAATGAAACCCTTTCCCAGTACCACTCGGGCACTCATTATAGCTCAGCAGAGTTACTTCATCGGCCTCGCTAAGCATTCCCTTGAAAGCTAGGGAGTAGGGTCTGAGAGAAGGTGGTAAGACTCAAGATAAGGAGGTTTCAACTGCAGAAAATCAGGTCAGAAAGGCCCAGAACACAGCAGATCCCAAGAGAGATAGTTGGAGAGCGCCACCATCAGGAGGTATTGCTAAATATGAGCTGGAGAATGTGCCAAAGCCACCTTCACAAATTGCTGGGGGTTTTAGCTGATGAACAGGATGGTGCTTAAGGTGGAGGCAGAAAGTTTGCTCTTTATTTCTTTAAGGAGCTGACCTTGCTGGAGCTGGGTTAACTCATTTATTTCACCCTCTTTCTTCCCCCCAACAGGGACCTGACACATATGCTCAACTACCAGAAACTGCAGTGAGTACAAGCACCTGCTGGCACTGCTAATTACCAAACACCCCCCAGGAGGAGGGCATCAGTGGAACACCTGGGCAGAGGTAGCTGACTCTGTTAGAACCAGAGAGTGTTGGCTTTGCAGTATTGCAGCTACCTGGATCATTAATCAGAGAAATACTGCTTCGTACCTGGGAAGCGGGGCCAGAGAGAGCCTTTTGCTTTCGATTAGTGGGTGTTTGTTATAAAAACAATAAACAGATTTCCTTTGCTTTCCTGCAGCAGAGAACGTGTCCACCTCAGAAGGACCTGATGTGAGCTCGTTTGAATTTAGGTAAAATGTGTTGCTTGAAACATTAATACAAGGTGGACTCACCAGGTTGCCTATTTCATAAATGACCTGAGTACTTCTGTGATCAGACCGTACATCCATTTACTTTAAATCCAGGCACTTTGATAATGTGGGCAAGGTAGTGACCATTAAAAGGCTTCCAGAGAACACTATTTAACAACTCTCCTTTCCTTTTTACAATGCCCTGTAGCCTTTTCAGTGTTTTTCTCATTTATTTATTATTGGAGATTAGAAGGATAAAAAGGGTGCTTTTTTTTTTTTTTTTTTTTTTACTATTTTCTTCATGCCATTGTGCCAGGCAGTGTGTTAAGGGCTACATAAAAATTACCTCATTTAAAAAGAAAAAAAAATCACCTCATTTAATTATTATAATAACTCTAGTGGAAGGAAATTTCTTCCACCAAATGACATAGGCTTAGAAAGATGGAGAGATTTGACTAAGGTCTTGCCTTTTCTGTCTGGCTGGCCTGCCTGCCCATTTTGATGTTTTTGAAGCTATGCAGGAGGGGGCTCTCTTGGTGCTGACCCCAGGATGGGGCTATTTTGACATTCCTCCAATTTTGACTGGCATACGTCCTGTTCTTTTCTCTCTCATCTGATGTGTGGCCGGGCTCTCTCCTGCTTTCCTGGGGTGATGGGTCACACATGAGGCCTGTGGCCTCTAGGAAGAGAGTTCATGTTTGGTACCCTGGAACAAATGTCCACTATTACCATATGCAGGGGAATCATGTCAAGATCAGATTTGAATTTTGAATTTTCACGAAGTCATTGTTTTTCTGGTTTCATGTATACATTTCTTTATTGATATAATTGTATGCTGTGCCATAGATATTAGTAATTTTCTATCATCTGCACTGCAGATATTTAAAGGATTTTATAGTTATTTTAGATAAAGAAAAATGGGAACATCTGTGTCTTCCATTCATGAACCTGAATGTAATTTCTGCTTTCAAGGTAATGTAAAAGGAAACGTATTTCCTCTAGGCAGCATGGCTCGAAAATAAAAGGCAACTACAGCAGCCCTTTTAAACAATTAATCTTCCTCAGAGCAGTGTCTCTGTTGAAGACATAATCCAAAAGGAACCTTGGTCATTTGTCTTCTGCCATTTGAGGCGATAACTAGAGCTAAGATTTCCTTGGAGCAAGTGATAATCACACAACTTTTATTCAAACATTCAAAAATCAAAACAAAACTACCATTTTAGAAAATATTTGGGACCTATTTTAACCTCTTTATAGTCACTGGGGCTGAAGAGATTTAAAATCAAAGTGATGGAGTACAGAAGACTTTTAGGGCAGTGAAAATACTTTGCATGATGCTGTAATGATGGGTACATGTCATTATATATTTGTTCAAGCCCATAGAATATACAACACCAAGAGTGAACCCTAAGGTAATCTGTGGACTCTGGGTGATGATGATGTGTCAGTGTAGGTTTATCAGTTGCAAAAAATGTACCACTCTGGCGGGGAATGATGACAATGGGGGAGGGTTTGCGTGTGTGGAGATGGGGCAGGGTAATATGGGAAATCTCTGTACCTTCCTCTCAATTTTGCTGTGAACCTAAAACTGTTCTAAAAAATAGCATCTTTAAAGAAGAACAAGAAAAAAATCAAGGTGGGACCAATCATACTGAGTAGTGCTTCCCCAAATGTGGGCTTAGGCCAGTTGCATGCAGGTGAATGGAGGTGTTTAGGCCCTGATCAGGCATTTTGAGCCAGAATCTTTGGTTGGGGGGGGGGCCCGGGAATCTGAATTTTTAGAAACACTTTCAGGGTTTTTGTTTTTTTTTCCTTTTTCTTCTCTCCATACACACTAAGGTTTTAGAGCTACCGGAGTAGAGAAAAAGGCCTAAGCTTTACTGTCTGACAGGCTTGAATCTTGACTGTCATTTGTATTAGTATGACCTTGGGCAAATGTTTAACTTCCTTCTGTTCCAGTTTCCTCATCTGTAAAATCAAAATAATACCATTTTCCTGGAAAGGATAGGTGTTATATATAAGATCTGCCTCGCATAATACCTGGCATATTGTAAACACTTAACCTATAATAGCTACTATGAAAGTTTCATAATAAATCATTTAACATTTTCCATCAATTGACTTTTCAAGGAGTTACTTGAAGTAGAAGGAAGCAACTGATCGAAAGAAAGAACAAGTCGCTTGGGACAGGTCTTCCTTGAAGCTGTGGGCAGCTCTGACTTGAGGGGTGGTGTCTCCCAGAACAGTCCTTCCTAAACCTCAGGAACTCCTGGAGTGTTTGTTACACATGCAGATTCCGGGGCTGCACTCCACCTGCCCAATCAGAGCTTTCCCTCCCCACATTCATCTTCCCACAGGCTAGCCTGGCTCCAGACCCACCCCCGCTCTCATCCCAACTAGGAAAAGGCTCTCTTGAGCCTCGTTTAGACTGAGGAGGTAAAGCCCTCTTGTTTCAGATATGCAGAGTAAAGGCACTCATTGTCTCTTAGCCCCTCTCAAATTTATCTCCTCTTTGATTAACCAGAAAAATGCGAGGTGGCCTAGTGATTAAGAGCACAGGCTGCCAGGTCTGCTCTCAGTTTTCTCTCTGTGAAGTGTAGATAACCGTAACGCCCATTGTTGAGTATTGCAGGAATCACAGAGAAAGCACTGGGTCTGTGCTCTGATTAGTTCTCCTGTGAGCTGAGAGGACCTAGAGTAGTCTCCCAGGCTTAGCACCGCACTCTTCCCTGTCAGAAAACACAAGGCCCTTCTTTCTTGGGGTCTCCCTCCACCTCATTTCCCATGCTCAAATCTTCATTTTTGTCTATGATGTGACTTTCCCTTCAAAAAGTGTGGGTATATCCACCTTCAGTGTCCCTGGAGATCAGCACACAAATTCTTCATTATTACTGTTTTTATTAATCATCTCTAGAAGGAACTAAGAAATGGTAGAAACTAAAGCTAATGAACACAGCCACATTGCGAAGGGGACAAGGATCTCAGGGTTTTCAGCCTAGCTGATGTACCTGGGATTATCCCTGAGTCCCTTTTTTCATAGACTTCCCAGATCAAGCTCTCTTGTATTCCTTATCCCACCAAACCTCTATAGCCCCTCAGCTTTCAGATGCTCTGGAAATGGTTCCCTACCTCGAGTGTGCAGCAGAACCTCCCAGAGGTCTCAGTATGATTTCTGGGACCCAGGTCTGGAGTAGGACTGCAGTGGGAATGAGAATTTGCATTTTTAACAACTTCCCAGGTGCTGCTGAGGCTGCTGGTGCAGAGACCGCACTTCCAGAACAGCTGGTCTGGTAGACTCAGGCCTGAAGATGTAATTTAGGCAGAAACATTCGTCATTTAAAGGGGACAGGGGTCACCAAATAAAGTACAGAATACTCAGTTCAATTTAAATCTTAGAGAAACAAATAATTCTTTAATGTACATATGTCCCAAATATTGCATGGGACAGGCTTATACTAAACAATTATTTGTTGCTTGTCTGAAATTCAGATTTGCTGGAGTGTTGGTGTATCCTGTGCTTCTATTTGCTAAGTCTGGCCACTCTATTTCAAGCGCATAATATTTGTGTGTTTCCTGATAGCATGATAGCGATCTCCGTGACTCAGCTGTTTTCTAAGGTATTTTCCTCCCACCGCCTAGCCCTCAGGCTCCTGAAATGGACTTCCCAACTGAGATGGGTCCTTCCTGTCCGAACCTTCCACGGAGACACCCCTCTAGGACCCTCCAGTTTCCTTAGCATATCCCAGAGTTGGCTGCACTACAGTCCCTTGGAGCTTACTATTGCCATGTGTCCCTAGTGGAGCATTCGTCTTTCATTTCTGAGTCTTTTAATATGCTTTAAGAGTGGCAATTTCAGGCCAAGAAAAGGGAAAAGGTGGAGACCACAAATCACACAGTAAGCTTCCTGCTTTGCTGATGCCAAGACTGGTGCACCTGAGAGGACTCCTTAGCAAGCTCAGAAAGAGGCAGTGTGTTGATTCACCCAGCAAGCAGGTCTGGTGACTTTGCTATGTGGAATAAATGTTAGCAACACATAGTGTGTCAGTGCTGTTTCTCAGCAACTTAATGACTGCAGTTTGTGTTTAATTCTAAAATCCCATTATTGCTCCTGTAGAGGCATGTCTGAAGTTTGGCAAGCTTACTTGTTAGGATATGTCAACTTCAGGATATTGTTCCTGAAAGGAGCAGGAGATTCTGAGACACCATTCACTATAATAGTGATGATAATAATGAGCTAGATAATGAAATTAGTGAATGAGGATTAATCTTATGAGCCTTACATTTAGATAAGAGTTTAGTCCATGAGTTGATCCACATCTTCTGGGCATTTCCAAGAGAAGCACTGTATTCTTACTCACAGCCCAGCATCACTGTGAAGATGGCAGAGTTTGGGTCTTATAGCGTTCTACAAATTTCCAGAGTGAATATTTAGAAGGACAGCATAGCTCTCTTCTTTCAATATTAATGTTTCTGATTCAAAGAGCAGTAATTTGAACTGTTTTTCCAGTAATGCAGTCCTATTTCCAGACACTCTAATAAAGCTAATCGGAAGCCTCAGGCTTTATTTTTGTTTTTCTCTGAGGAATGAAGTCCTATTAAGTATTTGCATTATATTTCTAAAACTTACCCTTGCTTGAGAAACAGATGTTAGAAGAGAATGCAATCAAAAGTGAGAAGAAATAACTTTAGCTGAGAACAAATATTTACTTTCACAAGTTACAGCTATGTCTGCAGTGGCTTCCTATAATAAGTCATCAATGAATTGAAAAGGCAAATAATAAATGTGTATATTGCTTGTGTGCAAAAATGTTATTACTCACCCACTGTTAAATAGGCATGCATTTTGAGTGTTTTTCCATTAGTCCTGATGTATTTGGTCAATGTGACACCTTATCATACTAGTAATCAGGAGCAGGCATCTGCAAAAAAGATAGCCAAGATTTTCTGTGGTTAAGGACAAGGGCGGGGTTTCATTTCCTAAGTATTTCTGCTCCACCAGCATTGTGCTTTTGCATCTGTCCACACATGCTGACTCTATGGTGATAGACAGGAGTAGCAGAGATTTGGAGGGTTTAACAAGCATCACAGTTGAAAGGTATCCTACATTTTCTTACCAGGAAAGCCAATCTACTAGAGTCTCTGGACTCAGACCGCCTCTCTCCAGGTCCTGACTCTTCTATTTACTAGTGTTACTAGAGAATGGTTTCCTCATTAATCAAATGGCGGCAATTTTATTACCAGTCCCTTAGAGACATCTCCAGCATTAAGTGAGATAATGCATTTGGAGTGCTTAGCACAGAGTGAACACTCAATAAATGTTAGCTAAAAATAGAATAAAATCAAGTAAAATTTAAGCTCTGTTCTCAGCTATACCTGGATGGATATCTGATTATATTTTGCAATTACTGCATGAAGTACAGGTTATGTTGCCTGCCTAATGGAATTTAACCAATGAATATTTGAATTTGGAATAATCACATCTTATACACTGATTAGGGATTCATTGGATACCAATAATAAATTCATTAAGGACATATTTAATAGAATCAAATATCTCTTATATTTGAAGTCATCATTCTAGAATAAACTTTTGCTTATTGTCTAAAGCAATAAAGAGAACAGTAAAAAATAAATACAGTTTTGTCTGGCTTCATTAAAAATGGTATTCCTAATCTTATTATTTTTACGTTTATTAATAGGCTTTCATTGTTTAAAAAAATTCTCCAGGTCTATGATTTTTGGACTTGGGCAGTAGCACCAATAAGCCACTGGAAAACCAGTAAATGGAAACAGCGCTGTCTTCAAGGACGTGGTTTGTGTGGTCTGGCTCTTTCTGCTGCTGCAGTCATGGCTTGGTGGAGAGGGAGAACAGATGTGGAAGGAAGTCGGGCAAGGGAAGTGAGGTGGTGTCAGTGGAAATCAAGGTGTTCGGACCTCTGAAACTGTGAAAATTTAGTGTTGGTGATTTCCTGGCTGCAACCATTTTCTTTGATGTAGTCTCCAGTTTCCATGGCCAGAAAGGTCCAAGAGCCAACAGGCAGAGGCGTAAGGAAGGAAGGGGGTAAGCTGAGGGAACATGTAGAACAGGGAGTCTTCTCTGTACCCTGTGTGCTCTCCCACTGTGCTAGGAGAACTTAGAGTTTTAAAAAGCAGCTTTGATGTTGCTAATGGGTAGTCACTCCTACGCCAAGCTCTCCCTCTGTGGTTATAGATGAAGACCTTTGCTTGGGTGGTTCTTGATCCCGGATGGACTCTGTATACGCTATGAACATTCTCAAAAATTATATCTGCCAAAGTAAAATGTGTTATTTGCTGGATCACTTATTCTCTGAATTGATCTGATAAAATTAACTCCCATTTTATATCTTAAATGTTTGGCACCACCTAGAAGAAAGGCTGAAAAGCATTGTATCAGCTCCCCAACACTATTCTGGGCTTTCCCTCCGTATTCACAAAGACACATGCTTATTGTGCCCTGTAATGATTCATCTTGTTTTCTTTTGTTCCATTAACTGCTGATGTCATCTCTTTTGGCTATTCCTGGAAGGGTAGCTAGGCTTGCTTTGGTTACTTTTTAATATGCTGGCACAGAAGAAGTCATATTCCACAGAACTACCATTATCAAGCACTTACAATATAAGCTCTGTAAGCTGAGTCCTATTCAGAGTACCTTACACATGTGGCCTCGTTTAAGTCTTGTGTCAAGGCTGCAAGATAGATATTCCTTTCATTCACAATCAGAGATTCTGGAACTCAGAAAGTTTAAATTCTGTGCTCAAGGTTAAATATCTACTGAGCTGTAGGCACACATTCAAAACTCATCAGTTGAACTCTAAAGTCCATGCTCCTTCACTAGACTATGGTGAATAAGAACTTTGTTTTTTGAGTCCTAGATCATTTCAGGTGGAGCCCAACACTGTTTTCATATTATTTGGCTGTCTTGCCAGACAGTGGTATCCTTCCTACACTCTCAGTCAATTTCACTATTGTTCAGCCTCTGTACAAAACAAGACAGCATGCACTCTGCACAAATCAAAATTTCTTTTTCTATATTTCAAATATATCATATTGACCATACTATTTGTAGTACAGTGCAAGGCACTGCAGGGGATATAAAAATAAACGAGCTGTGGCCTATAGCCTTAGGGACTTCCATTTTAGTGGTAAAGAGTGAGCATGATAAGACCCGCATACAAATGTCTAAAATATGAGGCAGGATAAAAGTACCATTGTTGAGATATAATCCACGATAGGAGTTTACAAAAAGGAGAAGACAATTACAGAAGCCGTTTCTCTTTGGATCTTGGCTGCGGTTTGGCTTTTTTCCTATGGTGTTTATGGGGTGGGGGGACCAGAGAGAAAGGTTGTCAGTCAGTCACACTTCAGTGGTTCGTTGTCACTGCCATTTTGTACATACAGCTCATTTTTGGTGAGAAATAAAAATCAATGCAAAAGAGGATGTAGGCAGGGGTGGGATATGCAGACACCCCTTTATTTTACTGGTATTATCTCCAGGTTTTGACAGTGATAATAACCTCTAAGAGAGAGTGAAAAACAAAAAGCCTGTAGTTCTCATCACAATTATATTCAACCTGACAAACAACAGTTCATTAACTCAATTTAATGCTAAATATGTGAAATTTACTGAGTTGGGATGTACAGTGATGAACTGGAGCTTACTTACATTCTACACAGAAAACAAGATATCTATAAAGTAAATACCCCATGGTAAGAAATGATAAAACTCATTAGAGAAGGACAGAGAAATCATCATTATATTTGAGCAGAGGAATAGGTTATTTTTACATGGACAAGGCAATAATAAATATTAATAACTAACCTCTTAATTACAAACCAGGTAGCGGGCCTTAAGCATATACTAACTTATTTAATGCTCACAAAAGCCCTATGGGGTAGATGCAATTATTTCCCCTCATATATTCCAGGGAGAAAAATCAAGGTCTAGTGAATTTAAATAAGTTGCTAGCAAGTGACCAGCAGTTTGGCTTCAGAGTATGGCCATTTAACCACACAGCTCTATTTATGAGGCTGCACCATGAAGGATGGATGCGAAAGGCTTCGCACACAGATTTCAAAGATCAAGTAAAGAGACAGCAGCAGGAAAAGTGAAAGAAAGCATGGGGAGGCTGGCACATGAGGAGAAGTAGTTGTACATAACTTCTTGTGAAAAGGGGGAAGGTTATGTAATGCTAGGTTAGAGTCAGGCCCTAGAGAGCACTAAGTAGTTATCTAAAGGGGTTGTGCTTTACTTTTTATGATTGACAGCTTTTGCAAAGTCTCATCATCTGTTGTAGGTGGGCTGCAGGTGTCATATAGAAGATGGATATGAAGACTGTCTAGAGGCAGGAAGACCAGTTAGGAGGTTATAATCAGTAACAGGGAATATGCCTTAGAGCGATGGGGTGCTTGAAATAAGGGTGACAATGTGGAATTGCAAATTTGGAAGTGAGGAATTAAGAATGGGAGGCGTGGCAGTGCAAAAAAAAAGATAGATTTTTACTTCTTGGGAAAGAGAGGAGTCAAAAGAGATACTTGAGTTTTGAGGTTGGATTATTGCAAGGGTGGGGGTGTTATCCACACAGCTGTGGAACCCAGAGGCAGTGAAGTTTGAGTAGAAAATGAAGTTAATTTTGTACATATAGTTATGCAGCTAGAATTTCTGTTGGATAGTCCTCTGAAAGGAAGTCTGATAATAAGTGGATATTTGACTGCATTCTGTAGGATTTAACCTTTTAACCCTAAACCAAAGTCAGGGCCTGATCAGGAAAACATGTACCCTGAGATTTGCGATAGATATCTATGTAGGTGCATGAGAGAAGCAACAGGTTTCACCAACATGAAAAGGTGGTCAGCATCTCTAATCACCAGAGAAATGAAAATCAAAACTGCAGTGAGATATCACTCCATACCAGTTAGAATGCCTATTATCAAAAAGATAAGAGACAAGTGTTGGTGAGCATGTGGAGAAAAGGGAATCCTCCTGTACTTTTGGTGGGAATGTAAATTCATGCAGCCATTGTGGAAAACAGTATGGAGGTTCCTAGAAAGATGAAAAATAGCACCACCATATGATCCAGCAATTCCACTTCTGGGTATATATCCAGAGGAAATGAAATCCCAATCTTGAAGAGATATATGCACCACCATGTTCAATGCAGCCTATTCACAATAGCCAAGACATGGAAACAGCTTAAATGTCCATTGACAGATGAATGGATAAAAAAGATGATATAGATATAGAGATAGCTATAAAGATAAATAGATATAGATATAATTTAGGCATAACAAGGAAGGAAATCCTGTCATTTGTGACAACATGGATGAACCTTGAGGGCATTATGCTAAGTGAAATAAATCAGACAGAGAAAGGCCATACTGTATGATTTCACTTCTATGTGGAATCTAAGAAAGCCAAGCTCATTGAAACAGATGATGGTTGCCAGTGGCTGGGAAGTGGGAGAAATGAAGAGATGTTGGTTAAAGGATACAAACTTCCAGTTATATGATGCATAAGTTCTGGAGATCTTATGTACAACACTGTAGCGATAGTTAAAATCCTGTATTGTATACTTGAAAGTTGCTAAGAGAGTAGATCTTAAGTGCCCTCACCACCACCCACACAACAACAAAAAATTGTAATTATGTGAGGTGATGGATGTGTTAACTACACTTATTGTGGTAATCATTTTGCAATTTTTTAAGTGTATCAAATCATATTGTACACTCTAAACTTATGCATGATATGTCAATTATGTCTCAATAAATCTAGAAAAAATGAGGATAAAAAGCTTTTTCCTTTCTATGGTCTCTTTCTTGACCTTTCATTTTTCTGTTTTGTTTTTATGTGCTATTTAAAGTATGATTCCTTGAGCATAAGATACTTGCAGGATGAGAGTAGACTCTCATAGTTGTGTAGTGCATGGCTTGCCCCTGAGCACCCTACTAAGGACCCTACTGGGAATGGAAGGTGGCAGTGGCCACTAAATGGAGACAGAGAAATGCACGGTCAAGAATCTGTCCAAGGGTGGTGGCAGCATTGGGGACTTGGAACCACATATGAGCCAAGGCTCTGTATTGTAAGGTGGGCATAATTACCATATTGGGCAGCAAAGTTGGAATGGTAGTCAAGAGACTTGACCCACAGAGATCTATTGAGATGGCTAATAGCACTTGGTATTTATAGAACAAGATATGTGGGCAGGCAAAAAAAAAATACTGCTTAATATATATTCAGAAGAGGTCAAGAAAAAATAAGCAGAAGACTAGTGTCAGCCACCTCAATGAAAGAGTCACAACTCCTTGTCCTGTTTCCCTCAGATCCAGAATTCATCAACACAAACAGAGGTTGCATTCCTGTAATGAAGGACCATGCATAAATACAAAAATTGAATGCTCTATTGATTCTCTTAATCTTTCCTGAAAGGGATTTGCCATTTATTTTGGTAACAAGTGTACTGGGGATAAAAAAATATCCAGATCATTCAAGAGTTGTTAGATCTAGAGAACAAATTGATGCTGATATTTGGGAGCCCCAAATTTAAACATGATTCCATTTTTAGGGTAGATGAGGTAACACACAGAATTCTAGCCAGGGTCATGCCTCATTGGGTCCACTGGGTTCATGGACCAACCTGGTAGTCATTCCCCAGGTCCAAAATATGGCATTGGAGTACACATATTTAGCAGTTGACAGTAGTTGCAGGGGCTGTGGGCCCCTCATGTCCCCATTTCAATCAATAACCTGGCCCCTGTGAAAACCAAATCGGTTATAGTGGATGAGAGTGGTCTACCACAAACTTAACCAAGTAGTAAGCCCAATTGTAATTGTTGTGTTTGATGTAACATCTTTGTTAGAGAAGATTAACATAACCTTAGGTATGTGGTATATGGTTATCGATGGAAGAAATGTGTTTTCCGTACTCATCAAGAAGAAATATCAGGGACAGTTCCCATTCACAAAGACATTATACTATCAGCATCTTGCCCTTGGGCTAGCGAATTCTTCTTCTATCTGTCATAATGTGGATCAAAGGGAACTGGACCATTTGGACATTGCAGAGAACATCACATTGTTCTTTTATATTGATAACATTCTATACATTGCATGTGAGGTGCTATAAGTAGTAGGTACTCTGGCAGCCTTAGTAAGATGTGTGCTCCAGAAGGTAAAAGATGAACCTATAGGTACAGGGGCCCACCTCATGTTTAAGGAAGAAGTAATAAAACTTGGTAAAGCTCCCCAGGTTTTGGAGGCAGCATATTCTGCACTTGGAAACATTTCTCTAACCAATTTATTGGGTGATGCGGTGAAAGACTGCTAATTGTGAGTAGGATCCCAGGGCAAGGAAGTACTCTGTAGCACATCTAAACTGTGGTACTAGCAGTCCTATTGCTTGGACCACATAATCTGGCAAACTCCACAGTACTAAGGATATCAGTGGGAGAAAAGGATGTTGCAATGGAGTCTGTGTCAAACCTCAATAGGAGAGTCTTAGAGCAAACTCCTAAGTTCCTAGAGCAAGTGCATGCCACCTGTAGCAGAGAACTCTATATCACTTGAAAAACAGATCCTGCCATGCTATAACACTAGCAGAGGACATAAAGTGATGACCCGAGCTACCCATCATGAACTAGGTACTGCCAGACCCAGCAAGCTGGGTCCATCAATAATCCAGCTTGGTGAGTCTGGAAATAGTACATCTGGGATTGGGCTGGAGCAGGTCCAGGGGGTACAGGTAAATGGCATCAACAGAAGCCCAAATTCCCATGCTATCCACCACAGTTGCACCGGGTTCTTTATCTCTGCTCATACCTAGGTCTCATGGGGGGTTCCTTATGACCAGCTGAGAGAAGTGGGGAAACCCAACCTTAGTTCATAACTGGATTGGCTTGGCATGTTTGTAAATGTCAACATTGAACTGCTGCTGCACTATAACTCCATTCTGGGGTGGCCCTGAAAGAAGTGTGGAGAGAGAAATTACTTGAGGTAAAGATACATGTGGCCTGATGAGCCGTAGCAAAATGGCTCAGTGGATTGAGCATGTTCTGGAAGGAGCCAGATTAGTAGATTGAGGACAAATAGGCCTGGGCCAGAGGCTTGTGGAGGAACCGATGAGAAGAGTGTAAAGATATTTGCATCATGTATTAACATCTACCAAAGAGTCTGTGTTGTGGAAGAGGCACTAAACAACCAAAAGGATGACTCAGCCAGGTTATACGAGACATGGACAGATTTTGTAGATAGAGGCAAAAGAATTTCCTGATGGATTGGATGTGGGATACGGTAGTCAGAGAAGAGTCAAGGATGCCTCCAAGAATTTGGTGTGAGCAATTGTAAAAATTGGAGTTGCCATTGACTGAGAGGGGGTGGAGCAATTTTTTGCATGAAGATTAGGAGTTCAGTTTGGGACATGTTGGTTTGAGATATCTATCAGACACAAAAGTAGAGATTCTGGTAGCTATTTGATACATGAGTCTGAAGTTGACAGAGGAGTTCAACCTGGAGTAGAAGAGTCACGATGTAGGGGGGAAAAACATAGTGTTGGGTTGAGGAATCCAAGACATTCCTTTCCCCTTAACATGCATTGCTCATGTGAATAATGAGGGGATGGAAGTGTGAAGATGCTAAAGTTTTTGTTCATTTTGTAATTCAGATTCTGGGAAAATTGTGGAGAGTAGGAAAGACTGAGGGCTTGGACATTCTTTAGGTAGAGCCAGTATATACACACTTCTAGTGCTCACCAATTTCTGATACTCTTTTTCTGGGCACCTGGGAGAATTACACTTTGCTGGGCCCCTTGTAATAAGTCAGGCTTATACGATTAGTTCTGGCCTTTCAGTGGTGAGATGGCTGTCACTTCTATGCTGAAGCAGGACCCTCCAATGCTCTCTTTCTCTTTCTCTACCATAGTGAGTATGGAACCATGTGGAGAGGGAGATACCACGAGATGGAAGTAGTCAGATCACTGAGCTGTCACTGCGTAACTGCAGCCCTGGAATTTGCCCAAATGTTCAGCAGGCTTTTGTGTGTTCAAAGCTGCTGAGATTTTTGTATTGATTGGTATCGCATCATCACATAATCTATCCTGACTGATATAGTCTCCTGCTGGTAGACCTGTGTTGGGAGTTCATTGAAATAAGGATCTGGTCTTTGGTGTAGGGAGTGTGATAAGAAGAGTCTAAGAAACCAAACTTTACTCATGTCACAATTTTATTTGAGGCTATGAAGAACAAAGATATTTTCTTTCCCATAAATGTGTTAATTTTTTCCATTTTTATTTTGATTATAAATTGTTTTTTAATAATTTCTCTCTTTTTCCTTTTCTTTTATGCTGCTATAGAGAACCATAAGATTTATTTTGGTGACAATAAATCTATAAATATTTACAACTAAACTTCACCAATTTTAATCAACCGGGTAATTAGAGGAGACCCCTAAGTTGCTTAAAGATACCACTCACAGTGGAAGTTCACCTACTGAACAATTAAACACTTAAATCACAGATGGTTAATGGAGTTTCCAGTGTACTTAACATTTATTAATGATAATAATGGATTTGTGTTTTTAAAGCTTGTCAGTTAGATTTAAAATATATTATATACATCTCTGTTTCAGTCCTCTTCACCCTTGGTGGGTCAGGCCTGAGAGTAAAAATCTCTTTGCATTTGGAGGCAGGAATAATTTGTGATGCATGGTTTTTACTTGTGTGGTGTCTTATCCTCACTTATCATTTGTCTTTCTCTAATATTGTGTGTGTGTGTGTGTGTGTGTGTGTGTGTGTGTGTGTGGTGGGGGTGGTGGGGTAGAATACACCACTGAGGTTTGCATTAAATAAGTCAAATGTAAACTACTTCATAGAGATTGCATTTAATGCTTGGTGAATATTAGTTTGAGTCCAGTCCAAATAGAAAGTTCAGCAAAAACAATAAAATAAATAACAACTACACCCAAATAGAGAAACAAACAAACAAAATCTACCCAACATATTTTTAGTTGAAAAAGAATTTAGGCATTAAGCTAAAGAATGAAACTTAATATCACATGGGTTTGCTAATCTTTCAATACCAACAGCTACATTTTATGTGAAATCTATGAAATTAGCCAATTGATAATTAAAGAAAGCTCATTACCAAGCAAATACAAAACAGCTCTTCACCTATGAAAGATAGCATTTTCATAACAGAAACAGCAGAAAAGGACTTAGGAAACTAATGAAAAAAAACATAAAAATGCAAATTACTGCAGCTAATTGGTTGTGCCTTCAAACATATTCTGAATTATTAATTTGTAAAAGAGTAAATCTCTTCCTTTAAACATAAGATAAGGAAATGTATCCCCCTCTCATGGTTAGCATTAAAATTATAATGTTTCATCCTTCTTTAGTGTAATTATATCAAGATTTTGTGAGGGGACAAAGAGAAAGAACCAAAGGATTCCAATTTTCTCCAAAGTTCTAAAATTAAGTTACGTGTTAAGTTGCCAGTCTCTCTATATAGTTAAAAATAACCAAATGGAAGGCACACACATCAGACAGTAAGTTCCAAGAGGGTGGATATTATTGTTTCTGCTTTGTTCACTGTGGCATCTGGCACAGAGCCATTAAAATAGCCCTCATCCAGGTAATCAAGCTTTCCAGCTTGATCAATCCTACATGGCAAGATTTAGTAAGACCTCGTCCTACTAGATATTTGATACACGTGACCATTCTCTCCTTTTTGGAATGCCTCCTCCCTTTGAATTCTGTGGTATCACTTATTTTCTTCCCACTTTACTGGAGATTTCTTCTCTATCGACTGGCTCCTTTACTTCTTTACAACATTTGCTGGGAGGCTCAGCCCCTTATTCTCCCCTTTGGTCATATCACCCAATCCCATGGTTTTAAATACTGTCTAGACGTTGAGACTCCCGAATTTTGTCTCTACATCTGATCTTTCCCTTGAGCTTCAGATGTGTATATTTAATTGCTGAGTCAGCATAGCTTGTTAGCTATCACCAAATGGGATTTCAAATCAACATGAAATAGCACAAATGATTCTCAAAAGCATTATGCTAAGTAGAAGAAGCCAGAAACAAAAGATTGCATACTGTATGCTGTATGATTCCATTTATATGATAAAATTATACTGATTCCCAGTGGCTTGTGGTGGGCAAACAGGATTGATTGCAAAATGGCATGAGCGAACTTTTTTGGAGTGATGTGAATGGTCTATATCTTAAGTATAGTGATAAGGTGATGATTACATGATTATATACATTCGATAAAACTCATTGACCTACACACTTAAAATGGGTGAACATTTTTGTACAAGTTATTTGCACTAATTATTCCTTAATAAACCTGATTTTAAAAGAATGTGCATATGTCTTCTCATTGCACTTGGCATAAAACAAAAATACTACTCATTCTTCAAAATAACTAAACTCTTTGTTCCTCAAAGTAACTAAACTCATTCTCACTTCTGTGCCTCTACCCTAACTCTTCTGTTTGCCTGGAAATTTCTTTCTCTGGGTATTTGAAGGGCTAACTACATTTATTTCAGAAGCCAATCCCTCAGCAAGACTTTTCTTGTCTTTGGTGTTGAAAATAGGTTTTCCCTCTTCTTCAAGTCAAGCTCTATGCCATTACTCTGTTTTAAACACTTAGTACTACTTGTCTATTATATATTTATTTGCTTCCTTGTTTATTTTCTCTCTTCTCATTGGTCTGCAAATTTCTGGAGGAAATGAAAATTGTCAATTGATTTCACTGCTGAATTTCCCGAGCTCAGGACAGTATTGGAAATAGTGTAGGCATTGAATAAACATTTGTTGAAAGAAAGAATAAATAAATGAATAGCAGGACCTTAATAAGTGTTTGTCGACTGGCTGACTGACTGAAACCTAAACCACAATTGTAACACGGGCGCTTCATGTTTATTTGAAGCATTGTGATGCAAAGTACATGGATCAATGATGCTAATAAAGTATGTACTTAAAACATGCACATCCATCAACATGAAGTTATTAAGGTCTTCTCATATGAATGATACTGAGCTATGTGTGGTGGTCACTTATTTTGAAGAAAACTTTCTGTCAGTTATTTCCACCCAATTGTTCAAACTTTCTCAAGTGAATGATTTTCAGGGAAAAGCTTTGTAGTTCAAATTTTTGCAAGAAACCCATGGCAAGTGTGGAAATAAGTGAGTCAATTTTTTCCTATGTTTAGAATTTTGTTCTTAAACCATTTAAGAGTGTCTTACGGCTATCTCTGCTAGGTTTTGAGGAAATCTGAAAACAAGCAGTGTTTTCTCTAATAAAGCCACTCTTAGTATACTTAAAGCAATGTATTTTGTTTTGTAAATAGGCATATTTAAAAAAAATAATCACGTAGCCAGCTCTATTTTGAGGAACATAAAGGGTGGATATCCTACCTTGGATATCTGGAAGTATGAGTAACTGGGCAGTAAGTAAGTGATCACTCCACTGGCATTTAACCTGGTGATCATTTTGATAATGCTCATTAAAATATATCACAAATTAAATATGAACACATATGTTTTTATGTGTAAATAAATGTGAATCCAGAGTAGAACACTCTGTGCTAATATAACTGAATGAATAATACTTACATATAGAGCATTTATATCACTAATAAGACACATACATGTAACACACACACGCACACGCGCACACACACCTCTTCTTTATGATAGCTGTGGTTTATTATTGATTCTGGGACCTTTTGTCATTTCTTTTTTGTTTTGTTTTTGAGGGACACATTAGGCCAACCAATTCGAGAAGGTAAAAGCCTCTTCCTGGAGTTTAAGCTTGTGCTACACTGAGCCAAGCTGATTCACTGCAGCCTCACACCTTGCTGGAAGGAGAGGCTAAGAAGTGGAAGCATAGCAAAACAGCATGTACCGACTCTGTACAGCGCTTTTTCTTGAGCCCTCTATGTAAGGGACATTTTAAAGATTCTGATACCCAGTGTTCTTGAATCTAACAATTGTAACAAAAGACTAATAACTTTCCTACCCCTCCAACCACTCATCTCTTGCCCCCTGGACTCAAAATTATCAAGATACAAGATGAAAAAATAGTGAAAACCCCTGCTGTTCTTTTCTATAACACCCCAAAATAGACAATGGTGTGTTAGGTCACCTTTCTGGAGTAGGCATCACTTACCCATTTTGCTTCATGTCCTCGGCTGATGGAGTTTCTTTAACTCTGGGTATATGAAAGAAACATAGCTTTATTTGAAAGTGATGGAAGTCACACTACAGAATGAGAACCAGGAACAGTGTCCTATTCATTTTTCTTAAAAGAAGAATAACTACAGCACCAAGAGAAAGAACATAATCAAGATAGGCACTATGTACTGTCCACTTACAACCTGTAGGGGGCCAGAGCAGGGACTTTCAAACAATTGCACGTCATTTTCAAAACGTGTGAAGTAAGTGCTACTGAGACATGGAATGGTTTGTTTTCTGTTCCCAGGATCAAATAGAAAATGCCAGAGCCAGGTTCTGAGCTGGGTCTGTCTGCTAAGTCTATTACACTACAATACCCCCACTTCAGGATACTTAGATGTGACGTACAAAGATATTCTTGCAATCGTGTTTTCATCTCTTTTCTTGTTGGGTTCAGGTCTGTGTCTTTGGTTTAGCTGACTTTGGTTGAGGATTGTCTCCATTATGTCTTAAACCATTCTTGTTTCATGCTGTATTTCATGGGTCTCCTCCCTTCCTTATAATCAGGGTCCTCATTACTAACTGCAGAAAATAATCAGTCTGCTGGTCTACAATAGCTTGAAATTCAGATTGTAAACATACTGCTCATTCACTTGTTGAAAGGATGCAACTCTCTTATGTTTTCATTCTGTCATCTCCTGGCCTCCAGTACTTCACACCCTGGCAGTAACTTCTCTTTGGGTTTCAAGGTCTCTCTGTTTCTGAGCCTTGCAGTTGCTCTCTGGGTTCCTAGGGGTCAGCATTCTGCCTGGGGGGGGGGGGGGGACTCGGGAGATGTTCTGAAGGGAGAGGCACTCTTAGGTTGGATCAGAGCTGAAAATGGATGGCTGCATCACAACTCTTGTGGAATGCAGCTAAAATCCTTGTCAGAACAGAGTAGGTCTTGGTTCTATGTTTCAATCATGAGTCCACTAATTGTGTGAGCTACACAATGAATGTTGATTTTTGTAAAATGCACACCATCCAAACTGGGTTGTCTATAGTGTTACAATTAAAAGTGTCTCAGTTACTAAACATTTCTGCATGTTCCCTCACATTGATAAAAAGTTAAAACTGAAATCCCCGAGACATACTTCGTAATGAAAATACATATTAAGGCATTATCTGAAAAATTAAGATTAAGTCCAAGCTGCTATAGTGTATTGTATTTTACTTTTTCAAAAGTTGGATCACTTCAAAGGCCCTTGTGATAAATTTTGTCAGACATTTTACTAATCCTAATCAATTTAACAAATACATATTTTTAGAGTATCTGCCATCCATTTTGCCCTGAGCTAGAAACTGGTATAAAGGAAGTAAGTATAAAGCAGTTTCTCCGTTCAAGGAATTTACAATCTAATTAGAATATACTAATAGATAAGTACACGTATTTATGTATGTATTAAACAATTAGATAAAATTCATGGTACTATATGTTTATGTTTCAAAATAAGGTAGTTAGACAATAAGTACTGTAGGAAGTCACAATATTAAGAGCATTTTGAACAGTTTCTTCAGTGTGCTAGCCCTTTTTCTAACCCTCTCGTCTCAGCTGTGAAGTTTGACTCAGTTTGGAGAAAAATAATATCTTCAACAAAACAATTTTAAACCTGTGGCTTTTTGGTATCTACTATTATTGCTTTTCTCTCCATGTAATAAAGAGGCAATGTGTTCCTTTATCCTCTGCTTATTCTGAAGTCACTGAGCCATTTTTTTACTGTCTTTTTTGTCTTCCTGCCAGTTGCATCTCATTTTTTATTTTGGTTTTCCTGACTCAGTCCAAAAGGCTGACCTAAAGTCAGGTTATTTAATTTCCTAGTAAAAGTAGTTTCTTTCTTATTCTTATCACCTTGTTCTTCAGCTTTAAGTTTAATTCACTAGTTGGTATATTTCTATCATGTTCTTATTTAAGGATGGCCTAAGGCAACTCTTTTTTTGAAATTTTTTTTCTTTTACAATTTACAATTTTAGAATTGTAAGTTGCCAGAATTTGTGTGTAACACATTTCTAAAAAAATATACATGGGGAAATTGAGCACAAATCTACAAATACAATATTCAGAATGTGTACTGTAATAAAAATTGAAATTACATCTTTAGCTGGAAACTGTTACCTTTTTGATGAAGTCACAAAACTCCATCTCATGCTATTTTTAATGCTTTTGTAAAGAGTCGACTTTGGAGAAATAATCTGAAAATGTGCCTAGCTGGAATAATGGAAAAGGAATGTGGTACATCATGAATCGATATAAATTTATTTTTGAGGAAAGCAAAATGACCAGCACAGACAATGAAATGTTTCAAACACTATAAAATGTATTGAGTTCCAGAAACCAGACAATTTTGTATAAAATGACCTTTGGATTTGTTTCTGTATGATGATAAAGAGAGGAAAAATGTTCTAAAATTACAGGAAAAAAATATATTCTGACAAGCACATTAAATTGGAGAAATAATAGTGTCATATCAGATTCCATTAAAAGAATCTCAGAAAGGTAAACTTGATACAACTAGTATGCAGCTAAAATAGTGAATCCAGCTATCAGTTAATGCGAAGCAACTGAAAAATTGCATCAAAAAAACCTCCAAGTAAAACTCCTAGAAACAAACCCCCAAATCACACTGACATGTACGATTAAGATGAGGTTTTATATTGTGCACCCTTACTTGTTCTGATAATGTACTTTCTGATGGTTTATGTATCCTCCATGGCTTAACCCCTCCAAGAAGCCTAGAAACTTCTACTTCTATCCAGAGGCTTGAAAGTAGATTACTTTAATTTAGATTTTCTGGGTCTTGACATTTTGTTATTTTTTATTTCCTGAAGCCATTTCACATTTTGTATGAATAAATTTTAACATACATAATATATGCATATTAATAATCTGAAGATGTTGATGTATGGATTATAGCTTTATGGTCTAAATCAGCGGTTCTCAACCTGTGGGTCGTGACCCCTTTGGGGGTCAAACGACCCTTTCACAGGGGTCGCCTAAGACCATCAGAAAACAAAAAGATATTTACATTACGATTCATAACAATAGCAAAATTACAGTTATAAAGTAGCAACGAAAATAATTTTATGGTTGGGGGTCACCACAGCATGAGGAACTCTATTAAGGGGTCGCGGCATTAGGAAGGTTGAGAACCACTGGTCTAAATGATCAGAGATCTCTCTGATGCCATTCAAATTTTCCTTTATCTAGAAAAATAACCTAATTGATTATTCTAAGGATACAAACAATTAACAATTGTACCCAAACTATTCTTTTAGAATATGGTTTGAAATATAAAAAGAGACTAACTATTGTCAACTAATCTAAAGATTTAAGGTGATAATTTTGAGAATAAGTGATATTATTTATCTGGAATCTTTTGCTGGTTTGAGAGGGTGCTCCTTCAAATACTAGTTTTGTGAAGTCAGGCAATTCATTTAACCTCACTCTTTCTCATCTGAAAATGAGGAAATTAGTAATGCCTACCACATAGGATTGTTTTAAATGAGTAAATATTTTTAAAGTGTTTAGAACAGCAAGTATTTAAATATTATCTAAGTGTTTGTGTATTATTATCCATCTCACAACTCAAGGACTCTTTCCAGCTATGTCAGGTACATTATTAAACTTATTCATTAGTTTTAGATTTCAACTATTGAATTTTTCATTTATTGAAATTTTATGTATTTTGAAGTCTCATTTTTATTTCTTTTGTGTTTTGCTTGTTGCTTACATTTTCGAAACAAAAAATTGCCTTAGCTATATCAAACACAATTATTTTATATTCTGTGTCCACAAAAACCTCAAACCTGAGACCACTTGAATGTAATTCTTGGTTTGAGTGTTTTGGGGTCATCTAGGAAAAATGGATTTCAGCAGGGAATCCATACAATGGCTGATTTTCGTTTGAAAAAAAGTTTTTGTTTTCTTCTCCACTCAGTGCCAAGGTTTAAGATATGTGGTTTAACTTGCTGTTGTTTGGAGCTGGGAGTGGGCACAGACTTACTTCTGCTTCACCCTTTCTCTGAGGTAGGAAGATATAGTTCTTTATACAGAAATCTGGACAGAGGCTCCCCCTCCTTTTCGTGGACTCACTCCTCAACTCTGCAAGGCCTTGAAAAAAATCAAAGCTCAGTGCCCCTGGATACAGCAAATATCCTTGGCGCTTCAATTCACTTTTATTTTATTGCTATTTTTTCCTTTCCAATTCTTATGCTTTCTTAAATTTATTTCTTTTGTTTCTTTTCAGATTGGGGTAAGAACACTTAACATGAGATCTGTCCTCTTAATGAATTTTTCAGTTTGCAAAACATTATTGCTGACTATATGCACAGTGTCGTACAGCAGATCTCTTATTCATCTTGCATAATTGAAGCTGTATACCTGTTGAACAGCTATGCCTCATTTCCACCCTCCTTTGCCCCTGGCAACCTATAATTCTATTCTCTGTTTCTATGAATTTGACTATTTAAGGTATCGCATGTAAGTGGCATCATGCATTATTTGTCCTTTTGTGACTGGCCTATTTCACAGTTTCATCTATGTTGTGGCAGGATTTCCTTCTTTTTCAAGGCTGAATAATAGCTCAGTGTATGAATAGACCACATTTTCTTCCCACAGTTATCCACTGATGGACATTTATGATGTTTCCTTATCTGGGCTATTGTGAATAATGCTGCAGTAAACACAGGAGTGCACATAGCTCTTTGAGATCGTAATTTTAAGTCTTTTGAATATATACCCAGAAGTGGGATTTCTGGCTCAGATCATATTCTATTGTTTACTTTTTGAGGAAACTCCATAGACTTTTCCATGGCGGCTGCACCAATTTACATTCCTACCAACAATGTTCAAGAGTTCCAATATACAACATCTTGTCTTTTTGATAATAGCCATTTTGACAGATGAGAAGCACTATCTTATTGTGGTTTTGGTTTGCAGTTCCCTGCTGATTAGTGATGTTGAGCATTTTTTCATATACCTGTTGGCTACTTGTATACCTTCTTTGGTGAGCTATCTATTCAAATCTTTTGTTTATTTTGTAACTGGGTTATTATTTTTATTTTTTTAATATTGAGTTGTATGAGCTCCTTATATATTTTGAGTATTAAACCCTTATCAGATATATGGGATAAATGTTGCTTTATTTGCTGTATGCGCCCAACACCATTTCCAGACACTTTAAATGGTTGTTTTTTACATAATTTTTCACCAGTTTCTCTGGGGGTGGGGGAGGGGTGAGTCCATGGAGCGCCCCATGCTGTCCTGCCAGAAATGGGACCCAAGTATTTATTTTAAAATTATATGATAAACATTGTGATAGAAATAATATACATACATGTGAGCTAGAACACTGACACTCATTCAGATCTCTCTATGTGCTCTTTATTTATACCATTCCCTTGCTTATCTCAACCCTCAAAATGACCAAGTTTTGAAATTTTATTGTTTCCTTTACCTTAAAAATAGTTTTACCAGATAATTATGCAGGCCTAAAATATATAACATGTAATAGTTAATATTAATTACTACTTTTGAAATTACACAAAGACTGTTGCCTAAATATAACCTTCTGTCTGGGACTCAGTTTTTCACTGAGTTTTCATGTTATATTCTTAAGATTTCTCCATATTGCAGCAAAGAGCTGTAATTTGTTCAGTTTTACTTCTACATAACATTCCACAGTATAAATTTATTTATAAATCCTTTCTCCTTTTGATGGGTACTGAGGTACTCCAGTTTTTCTTTTTATCCAGTGTTTTGCTCACTCTCCTATGACTACCATCCCCCGTCTTGATCGAAGCTGGTGACAGTAAATCCTTTATGATTTCTATGATGCCCAATTAAACGGACACTTCAGTCCTCATTGTGCAAGACCACACACGTTGTCATTCAACTGAATTGCCTTCTCCTACCTTGACAATCTTGCTTTCTAGGTTTCCATGACACTCCTATTGTGGCTTATCTCCTGCATGTCGGATCCCTTCTTCATAATGTCCTTTGTCTTTCCGTCATCTTCTTTACATGGCCCCTAAATGACATTGCTTATGCCTGGTCCTGCCAACTCTTCCCTCCTTGGACTCTCTCTCTTTTAATGTGGGAAAGTATTACCTGAGATACTTATTAAAATGCAGATTTTGGGAGGGTTCCCAAGGGAATCCTGATTAATGGGTATAGAATGAGATAAAAGAATTTGCATTTTTAACAAGCACCCATCTCTGAGTGGAATTAGGTATTTCTCAGAATTTATTCTACTGTCTCCTGCAAAAAGATTCTGTGCTTTGCTCAATTTGTGATGCCTTCTAGAGGTTTTATAAATGTTTTTTTTTGTTTGTTTTTTTTGTTTTTATTTAAAGAAATCCCTCACACTACTATCACTTTAAAAAGCCCTGCATGGGGCCGGCCGAGTGGCGCGATGGTTAAGAACTGGCTTGGGATGCCAGAGGGCCCCGGTTCGGATCCCACATATGAGGGCCAGTGACACTGCCCTCCACAGCTAAGATGCTGAACAACAGCTCAACATGGAGCTGGGCTGCTGTGAGTCGCCTGCGATGGCGTAGGCTGCAGCCTCTGTGGCAGTGGGTTGCCATGGGCTACTGTGTGTAGCCAGCAGCCAGTGTGAGCGGCCAGCAGCCACAGTGAGCGGCCAGCAGCCACAGTGAGCGGCTGTCCAGAAGCCGGAGACTGATCTGCCTCGCCCAGGAAGAGTGCAATAATGGTGCCAACTTGGGCCAGTGAAGCAACGTCCTCCACAACTAGACTGAAGAACAAAAGGACAGCAACTTGTCTGTTCCCCTCCCCCCAATTCCCCAGCGCTGTTCCCTTCCCCCCAATTCCCCAATAAAAAAAATCTAAAAAAAAAAGCAAAAAAAAAAAAAAAGCCCTGCATTTAGAATTGCATTTAAACAGAGCAGAGCAGCTGTCAAACAGGGTTATATAATATTTTCTACGCTTTGGAGAGTATCAACAGAAGAGCTAGCTGTGTGAGAGTTCTATTGGTTACCAGGGCTGATGGAATATCTTTTATAGTCAGTGGTGCTGGTCAGGTTAAACAGTTCCTTGAAGCAAAGGGAACTAGAAAAGCTCAAAAACCTTAGCACCCCATGTGGAAAGGTTGATATAAATGCTGTCTCTATATCTATAGATTTGGGCAGTGTGGTATTGATATGCAAGGTCATCCTAATAGGTACGCAGTGGTCAGTAAATTAGCATTCTTTGTAGGTTTAGGATTTTCGTCTTTACCTAAATTGGAATAAGATGCTACCGGAGAGTTTTATTTATTTGTTTTTTAGATACAGCAGTTTATTTTTCTAACATTCAGTATTATTTTATATTATTTTCAGGTGTAGAGCATAGTGGTTAGACATTTATGTAATTTAAGAAGTGATCCCCCTGACTAGTCTAGTACCCACCTGGCACTATACATAGTTATTACCATATCATTGACTATATTCCCTATGCTTTGCTTTACATCCCTGTGACTATTTTGTAACTACCAATTTGTATTTCTTAATCCCTTCACTTTTTCACCCTGCCCCCAACCCCCTTTCATCTATCACCTCAACAAATCTAGTACCCATCTGACACCACACATAGTTATTACAATATAATTGACTATATTCCTTATGCTATACTCTATGTCCCAATAACTACTTTGTTACAACCAATTTATACTTCTTAATCCCTTCCCCCTTTTTTCATCCACACCCGACATACCTCCTCCCATCAGGCAACCATCAAAATGTTTTTGTATTTATAGTTTGTTTCTGTTTTGTTTGTTAATTTTGTTCTTTAGATTCCACATGTAAGTAAAATCACATTGCATCTTTCTCTGTCTGACGCTCCACTCAGGACCCTCCAGGTCCATTCATGCTGCCGCAGATGGCAAGAACCCATTCCCTTCCATTTCTGAGAAATATTCCATTGTATATATGTACCACCTCCTCTTTATCCATTCATCCATCGATGGACACCCAGGCTGCCTCCACATCTTGGCCATTGTAAACAATGCTGCATTGAACATATGGATGCACACATCCCCTCAAAGTAGTGTTTGGGTTTCTTCAGATAAATACCCAGAAATGGGGTTACTGGGTCCTTCTTTATCTGTTGTTATAGACTTTGTTTTAAAGTCTCTTTTGTCTGGAAATAAATATTTCTACCCAGATTTTCTTTCCTTCTTCCATTTTCATGAAATAACTTGTTCAATCTCTTCACTGTCAGTGTGAGTCTTTCAATCTCAAGTTTCTTGTAGGCAGCATATGTAAGGGTTTTGTTTTCTTATCCATTCAGCCCTCCTATATCTTTTGGAGCATTTAATCCATTTATATAGAAAGTAATTTTTGACGGGTATGTAGCTATTGCCATTTTATTATTCATAATTTGATCTTACCCCCTTCCCCCCATATTAAAGATCCCTCTAACATTCCTTGTAATACTGGTTTGGTCATGATAAACTCCTTTAGCTTTTTGGTATCTGGGAAGCTCCTTATCTGTACTTTGATTTTAAATAATAGCCTTGCTGGGTAGAGTACCCTTGATTATATAGGTCCTTACTTTTCATCACATTGAATATTTTGTGCCAATCCCTTCTGGGCTGCAAAGTTTCTGTTGAGAAATCAGCTGACAATGTAGTGGGGCCTCCATGATGAGTTACTAGTTGCCTGTCTCTTGCTGCTTTTAGGATTCTCTCTTTGTCTTTAACCTTTGCCATTTTAATTATAATGTGTCTTGGTGTGAGCCTGTTTGGGTTCATCCTGTTTGGGACTCTCTGTGCTTCTTGGGCTTGTATGTGTATTTCCCTCATCAGGTTAAGAAAGTTTGCAGTCATAACGTCTTCAAATAGGTTCTCAATCCCTTGCTTTCTCTCTTCTTGTACCCATATGATGTGAATGTTGTTACACTTGATGTTGTCCCAGAAGTCTCTTAAACTATGCTCATTTTTTTGGATTTTTTTCTTGTTTGTTTTCTGTTCTGATTGGGTGTTTTATACTACCTTGTCTTCCAAATCATTGATTCAGTCCTCTACTTCATTTAGTCTACTGGTGATTTCTTCTAGTGCATTCTTCATTTCAGTTATTGTATCACTTCTGACTGGTTCTTTTTAATGGTTTCTATATCTTTTTTTATGCCTGCTAGCTCTCTGTTGAAATTCTCACTAAGTTCCTTGATCATCCTTACAGTCATTGTTTTGAACTCTGTCTTTGGTAGGTTGCTTGCCTACATTTTGTTTAGTGATTTTTCTGGAGTTTTCTCCTGTTCTTTCATTTGGTACACATTTCTTTGTTTCACAAAGTGGCCCTTTGTGTGTGCCACTTGTGGGGCTAATAGGGTGGTGTCCTGCTGTGGTCTGAAGCCAACCTCTAAGTATGTTGGTTCTGGGGCCTCTTGGGAGGGGCTCCAGTGCAGGCCCAGGTCACCCATGGCCTGTGACTGGCCAGAGACTACCTGGTAGGAGCTACAAAGCAATCCATGGTTTTTCATGATCTGTGTTAAAGTTGGATGCCTGTGGGAGAGGCCACACTATGAACCGAGGATGGCTGCCACCAGTACCAGGCCTGGGGTAGCTTTGCAAAAAGTCCGGACGCTCCAAGACCTGCTGCCACCTGCCAGCTCCCTTAAAGTTCAGCCCCTGATAAAGCCTGGTCTTGTTAGCAAGTTGGGTGAAGAAAGGTCTTAGGGAGTCACTAGAGTGGGAAGAGTCATGGTCACCAGGTTAATATAGACTATGATTTGGTGCCAGTGCTGAGCCTGCAGCTACTCAGCAAAAGTCTCATCACACACCGAGGCCAGTTGCCACCCAACTGGCACCCATGGACTCAGATAGTTTTCCAAGAACGAGGGCAATGTTGCAACGCTGGCTGATTGTGGAAAAAGTGCCTCTAGCATTGGAGGACTTGGGTGGGATGGGGTTTCAGGGAGTTAGCAGGATAGAGCAGCTGAGCTCATCAGACCAATTAGAATCAAATTTGGCCAGTGGGGGAGGGCTCAACACAGGAAAGATGGTGCCTGTCTGCTGGCTGCATTGGAGAAGAACCCCACACAGGGAAAATGACAACTGTCCTCTAGCTCTCACCTCAAAACCACACACCTCAGTCTGCCCACCATATGCCTCTGACACCCCCAAGTCACCATCCCTCCACCATAGCCCAGGGTGAGCACCTGTGAGTGAGAGTCTGTGTGTGGGCCGTTTAAGAGGACGTGTGTGTTTCCTGCAGCCTTCTATCCCACCTAGATTGTCAGAATCCCCGCTGTTTTTCACAGCCAGATGTGGGGGCTCCTCTTCCCGGCACCTGTATTCCAGGCTGGGGAGCCTGGTATGGAGCTGGTGTCTCTTTCTCCTCGAGGGGGAGAGATACCCCTCCTAGTTTTCAGCTTCCACAGGGAGTTTGGGGCCAGACCATTTCACATGTCTGCCCCTCCTACTAGTCTTGACATGGCTTCTTCTTTCTATCCTTAGTTATAACACTTCTGTCCATCCAGGCTTCAGATGGTTCTCCAGGTTGATTGTTCTATAATTTAGTTTTAATGTTAATGTGTTCATGGAAGGAAGCAGGCACAGTGTTTATCTACTCTGCCATCTTGGATCTCACCACTGGAGAGTTTTAGATATAGTGATAAGGAGGAAGCAGAAGGTCCCATAGTTTCAGATGTGTACTTTGAAAAGCTCATTCTGGCTGTGTGTGGTGAATAAAATGAGTGTGGAGTTTAATTGTGCATTTGCTTGAGGGAGACTGGTTAGGAGGTTATTGTTGAAATCAAGGCGAGATAGACTGTAGCTTGAATCAGAGTGGTAGCAATCGAGATGGAATTTGACTCCAGAGATCATTATTATTTATGCTCAACTGGGCTTGTAACTGGATCGAATACAGGAAATGAATAAAGAAAGAGGCTTCAGAAACTTCCAAGTTCCTGACTAGTCCCAATGGTGGATGGAGGTGCTATTGACTGAGGAAGAAAAGAGGCCACTTTGGGGACTTTGATCATATAAGCAAGTGGTGTCTTTGTATCTGAAAGATAGTGGCCTACATAGACAAGTCCTGTCTTGTGGTTTTTCTCTTTTAGTGAATGAACAACTAAGAAATGTCTCCTTTGTATATTTCATGTGTATTAATCTCTTTTACCATTGACAGTTATTCACACATGGATGAAAACATGGTGCTGACAGTTTCTAACTCCTGAGAAGACAGTGCCTGGGTTCTCTCTCTGGTTCCAAATCCAAACATCCAGGAAATGTACTCATTGATCCAATTTGCTCAGGTGACTATTCTTGAGCTAATCAACAGTGGCCCAATGGGTGGGGTTATGTAAGAGCATAGCAGTTCCTATGGGAACCATCCGAACAGAACAGGGTGGAATTAAGAGATTGTGAGTATATTCTACAGTAGATTTTCACAGTATGCTTGTTGGGAAAAGTAGAATAAACAACTCGCTCTCCACAGGCCACCGGTGGTTTGGTAATGTTTGCCCAGTCTTGTTTTGGGTAGAACCTAAGTACCCATAGTACTTTCCTTAGTCCTATATAGCACTATGAAGTACTTGCCCTAGTACTGGAACTGAGCACTATAAAGTATACTTCCTGGTTTAAGGCACTTAAAAATTTTTATTTTCCAACACTATGATTTACCTCCTGTAGTTCTCCAACCCTATAAAACTGCCAAAAAAAAAAAAGAAAGAAAAGAAAACTTGGATATAGTAAATGTGGGATAATGCCATCATGTCATACCAAGAAATTATCAATTTGTTCTATAAAAGTATGGATGTTATGTACTTCGTATTGTGGGTATGAGCAACTCCCAATGCTCCAGCTTCTTGTTCCAATATTCTGTGCCCTCTCTCACCCCATCCTCTAAAATATTACTCATTTGACTTCAGAAAATGATAAGTGATTTTTTTTTGATCCCAAACTGATTCACTTGGCTAATCTTTCCATCATTCCACTGGGGTTAAATGAATATAAAAATTATGATGATACTTAAGAAAGAAAATGAAAAGATTGGTTATGACTAAGACGGAAAAAAATGAAACACACTTGCCTGAGTATAGATGATGTAGGGAAAGAGGAAAAGCCAATTATACTATGTTGAAAGGTTATAGACAATAATTTTAAAAGCTTTTCTATACTCATAATCATTTTGCATCAGTGTTTCTTTCTCTTTACATTCCCATATTGATGAATTATAAATTGTACTTCCTGCAATAGTGACACAATAAGATGTCCTTTTCTTTTCAAGAAAGCACCCTATGACGTTTTAAAAGGTTAAGAAGGTTACTTATATCACTTTTGCTTTGATTTTTAATTACACATGTTGCTCATGTTTCCATTCCATTATGTTTTCTTTGAGAAAATCAAGGTGGTATTGATATACAGGAATATTGAAATTAACGAGTGTTGGAGGACATGACGGCTGCTTGACCTGTGAGCAGGATCTAGGCGATGGCAGCCTCCTCAACCCCTCTCCTGTCCTTGGAATGTACGTTCTGCCCACTGTTCCCATGGTGGGAGTCATTTTCAAGGATGCAGCCTTGAGAGAGCAATGTGTTGTTGAGATCATCTAGACAGTCTATGTGACTGAACCCACTTAAGGCCTCTATATAAACTTTTAAGATTCTGGCAGGCGGTTGCAAAGATCTATTGGCCTTGCCGTCACCTAAGACCAGCCTTTTATGTAAGTTCCCTTGCTTATTAAACCTGCCACCAACCAAGCTGGGGTGGCCTGCCTCTTTCTGGGTCTCTTCTTGCCCTCTGTGTATGGGGACAAATTTTAGATTTCACCCGGGATATTCCTGAGGTTTGGGAAACAATAGAGATTTAAAAAAAGAAAGAAAAAAAAGTCTTGTGCTTTAGAAAATTAGAGCAGTAGAAAGTTCACATTTTTATGTGTTTTAAATCCTTTGAGATTTTTCCCTAAATTGTAACAATTCCTAATTAGACATGTATGATATATTGTAATAACAGCTGAACAACAAATAAGGGAAAATCATCAGTTAGAATTATTTTGATAAACTCATTCCATCGTGAAGTATAATCTAAATCTTTTCAAATGCCAGACTTAAGTAAGATAAGCCATATTCTATATGTTTCTATTGTTCCTATTTTTTATTCACTGTAATTGTAGGGACATTTTGAGTCAATAGTCTCCTAAATTGTTTTTTTTTTTTAAATTATCCCTGGAGTTAGAAGCAATGTTTACAATAAGGAGAAACTTATAGACTCTCTTCTTTTGTGCCTTCCATAGTTACCGAGAAAAGAATGATAGTGGTGAGAGGGAGGGATAGTCAACTCATATTTTTCTCACTGTTCATGCTTTAATCCTACCATTCATTCACTTGTTCACTCGTCACATTTGTTTAACATCTATTATGTTTCAGGGAATGAGGGAATAGCAAATAAACACAACCATTGCTCTTGTGGAACTCCCAGTTAGTGTGAAAGGAAGATGCAGAAACCAGTTATTACAAGATGGCGTGACGAATGCCCTGGGGTGGGATGGAAATACAGAGCAGCAGAGCGTACGTATTCTAGGGGTTGAGGAGATGAGTCAGGGGAGTGTCCTGGTGGAAGTGTCATTTGAATTAACACTAAGGGGTGAATTGCTATCTGTGTGAAATGAAGAGAAAGGACATTTCAGCGATGAGGTACCACACGTGCACAGGTGTGGAAAAGGTAAGCTCACTAGAGTATTGTGTGTGGCTGTCCACGGCTAACACTTTGGATGCCTGTGAGGGGTGGCAGGTGAAATGAGAGGAATGCAGCAGCCAGGGCCTCTTCCGAAGGTGATGGGGAACAGGCTTCCTGTCCTACCCATGAAACACCATTACTGAGCTTTTCTTAATTTTGTGAAATCTTTCGCAAAGCAATGGTCTACCTTGAAGGTCATCAGAAGTCAGATTAGCACAGCTTTGAAGTCCCCTGATTAACGATCGGTTCTCCATTTCACTTTATAATGTGTAGTCTGGGCCTGGCTTTCATAACCATTTTGGTATGTTGATAAGCCAAATACAATTCCTTTTGCTCAGTCTTAAATATCAGTGAGTGCTGCTGTGAATTCATGAACCCCTGTTATTTGTGAAATTACCTCTATTGTTACAGTCTGACAAATTGCTAACAGATACACATCACAAAAATGCCAGGCACTTCGGCTCATTTAACTGCTTTCGTTGGCATTTTATTCCTTCCCCCCCATGATGACTGTCATTTCTTTTTTAGCTCTGTGCTAAATCACCATCTAATTATGCATCATCACTGCAGCTCGTAACAGTTGAGGGTGTCTCACTCCTAAATTCTAAAAGCAGCTCTGGTGAGTCAGGCCCACAATGAGAGTGTTGTCACTTCTCTTGACCTTGCCTTACCCTCTGGGGGTTTGGGATTTTTGAGTTCCATGATTATGGTGGGAATCTGCTCAGAGAGAGGGGTGTGCTTTGGAAGAGTGGTGTACATTGGTCACTTGGGTAAGATGAGGCATCGGAGCAAAGCAGGAAGTCATCTCCCAGTTTCTTCATTGCCAAATTCAGGTGACCTGACTTGTGATCTTGTTTCTAATGCACCTTCCTAATAAAAAACCCTTGACCGATGGGAAGCTGATCTTGAGTTTTTGACCAAATATGTGTATCTGGGTCTAAATGCTTAGTATAGTTACAAGTCAATTAATCTCTGTTTCCTCACCTGTCAAGTGAACATAATCCTGTTTTCCCACCTCAGAGATATGTGAGGATAAAAGGTCCTAAATTACTGCTTGGTCCCCACATGAGAGTAGATTATTTGACCTCTTTTTCAGGGAATGTTGCCTTTTTTATATATAGTTATAATTGGACTTTAAGTCTTAGCAATTGCTCTATAGCTAATAACTGGGGAATTTTCCGGTGGTAGATTTAGGGAGCCCTGCAGAAAGGGTATCGGTTGTGATCCTGTTGAACTCCCGTGTAGAGTGAGAAATCTAAGTTGACTGGGACATGAGAGGAAGCCATTCTCCTGTGGTCCCCAGTGTATTTCAGGGGCTCTGTGACCTCTATTGTTTTACTTCTCATGTATTTATATTTTGATGCCTTTATAAAAATACCAATGAATTTCAATAGGTTTATTTATAATTATAATCTCATCAGGGACCATCACCTGTTTTCATTTATCAGCATTGCCAACAAAAGTGGTACACTTTTATTTTTTATTTAATGAACAACCAACTGCTTTAACAGATGTTTCATACATTTAGAAGATGACCTGCCCTTCATCAATTTAAGAACACCTAAATGCTCTCTGCACATGCAAAAACAGATATAAGTACTTGCATTCTTGACCATCACATTTCTTGGAATAAATAAGATAACAAATGATTCAATTCCCCAAATCAATAATCAATATATAATGGCAGATCACACAGGCCCATCTGTCTTTCCCTTTATGTCTTGTCTTGAAGACCAATGTCAGAAACAATGGCTATAATGTGTGATAGTTGGTGCTTCTATAGACTCGCTTCATCAACAACTCATCAGTGTAAGTATAATTGTCTCCATTTATAGATGAAGAACCAGAGACTTTGGGATGCTAAGTTCATTCAGTTAGAAATAGAGTCAGTATTCAAACTCAGGTGTCTCTCACTTTAAAACACATGTTCTTTTTATCCCTACCTGCTTTACCAGCCAGCCATAGTTCCATGAAAAATTCATAGTGAATGTACAAGAAATATTTTTTCATAATTCCCTGAAGAGGTATGTTATTCAAGGTACTCAAGAAAGTCTCCCGTAATAACCTCAAAGCATTGACATTGAATAAAAAGAGAAAAAACTGGGGCTCTTACAGAGATAAAAAAAAAACAAAGAGGATTTTAGGTTGTCATATAGCTTTAGGAAGGTAGCTACCAGTCAGAACACACTAGGCCTTGGGTTGGATTTTCTGTGAAGGAGAAGGAATCTGAGATGTGCTGGTGAGGTGACCAGGTAAGGTTATAGGGTTCTGCTCTGCTCTAGAATGACTTATGGACTGGAAACATCATCACTGATATCTATGGAAACATTTCTCCTCTTAGAGTTCACTGTGCTCAAGGTTAGCCATTGCTTTTCACGTCCAAACCCTCCAAGTTACTCTGTACCTCTGAAGCAATGACTATGCTGGGACATGGGAGGTTAGAACAGAGTTTACAATTTAATTTCAGAAACTTCACCATCTTATTCCCAGTCAGCTTCACACAGACACTTGTTTGATTCAAGCAGTCATGAGTGTTCTGTTTTGTGAGAAGAAAAGCTTTGTTGATGTTTCCTACATTCTAAATCATTTTATTCTCTTGAACTCAATTAGAAGAGAAAATTTCCATTTGTTTCCCATGATGAGTTTTTTTTTTCCTATCAAAGCTGAATTACTATTCTGTTTTGCCTGATCATTCCATGTAACCAGGTAACCTTGTTTTCCCATTTGCTGCTCTCATATATTTAATATCTCTTGCCAGGTATATTTAAAACTACTCAATCAATATCCATCCATCCATCCATCCATCCATCCATCCATCCATCCATTATTCCTTCTAGCCAATCATTTATTTATTAAGTAATTAAGTCAGTTATCAGTCATCATTAAATGTTCACTTCCTTTTTGGTCATTTTATTTTTACTTTATTGAAATATTTTATAAAAGTACCAATAATTAAAATGACATGTTTTCCCTGTGACTGCATATCTTTTACTGCAATCATAAAGATGATATTATAAAAAACTCAGACACACAGGCATGTATATTCCCTGATGATGTGAGTATAAGTTGATACATACTCATCAAAGGCAATTTCTCTCAAAATTTACAATGTATGTACTTTTTGACCTAGTGACTCCATTACCAGTAATTCATTCTAGAGATATGGTTGTACATGTAGGCAAAGGCATATCAATAAAGATGAAAATAGAAACATTGTTAAACTACATACAATCTAAATATCTACTAACAGAAGTCTGCTAAAAAATAGCTATCTATTTTCATTTAAAAGGCTATTTTCAAACTCAGTAAAAATTTTGCTCAGCCTTACCCTTTCAATATTAGTTTTGTGGGTTAATTAAATTTGAAAACTGATAATGACTTCACCTTAATTCACACTCCTCTTTCCAAATAGAATACCTTTCTGCTCTATTCTTAACATGAATTCATGTATTCACTTAACAGATCTTGTATTGAGCACTTACCATGTGGCAGGCTGCTCTCGAGATGCTTGCAGTCAAAATCCCTTCTCTCACAGAGTTTACATTACAGAGAAGGAAGATAAGAAATGTACAATACATATAATAAACGAGCAAATTGTATGGAAGACAATAAGTGGTTTGGAAAAAAATGAACAAGGCCAAAGGTATTTGGAACATGGGAGATGAGGGTCATGCTGCAGGATTAAGTAGGATCATTAGAATTAATTTCATTGAGAAGGTGACATTTGTGCAAAGCTTTAAAGGAGGAGAGGGAGTTCGCCAAGCAGATATCTGGAGAGTGTAAGGTCAGAGGAGTTGGACTGAGGAATCAGAGAAACATAATATTAATAGGAGATAAAGTTAGATGAATAGTGGGAAGCCAGAGCATATGGAGCCTTGTAAAACCTACGAAGGAGTTTTCCTTCTGAGTGAGATGGGGGACTATTGGAGACTTTGAGCAGAGGAGTGACACAATTTAACTTATGTGTCAAATGCAGCTGTGTTGAAAAGGTTGTAGGAGGAAATCTTGCTGGGAGACAACTGCAGTCACGCAGGTCAGAGGCGGTGGTGGCTTGAATGAGTGTCATAGTGAAGGTAAATAACATTGAAAGTGGAGCTGCCCAACTGTCCTAGCAGTAAATGTGGGATTTACATAGTTCCCCCACAAATAAAATAAAGAAGGCTGTGGGTGGGTCAGTTTGGGAAGGCAGATATCTTAAATCTGAGATGTCAGATGTCCAAATGGAGACTTCAGCCAGGCAATTAAGAATATAAACCTGGAGTTCAGAAGAGAGGTCTGGGTGGCAGTTTTACACTTGGGTATCGTTGGCATATGGTGAGTATTTAAAACCATGAGACCAGATGAGATCACAAAAGGACTGAGTATAGGTGACCCAACATTATGATGTTGGGCAGGAGAGGTGGAACAAGCAAAGAACGTGACGAATGAAAAGAAGAAAAAGGGAGTGTATTCTGGAAACAAAATGAAGAAAGTGCTTTAAGGAAGAGGGAGAGATAACTCTGCCAAATGCTGTTAAGTCCAGTAAGCTAAGGACTGAGTGGCTGATTATAGCAGTAATTCATAATCTTTAGAAGAGTACACACTACAATCTTAATCATGATTATGAAAGAACTTTTAAAGTTGACAAAATCATGATCAAGACAAATATTACAGAGAGTATATAAGCAGGATAATTTTAGGAAAAGATTACAGCCATTTTTGAGCCAAAAGATCTTCAGAAACATTTAAATAATAATACAAAGAAAAAGAATATAGACTAGATTGTGTCACAATTCCTTTTCATTGTTTTCAACTCTTTACATAAAAAGAATAATTCCATGACCCAAATTTAAAAAAACTATATTTTAAGGCATACTTTGTTCAGCTGCTTTACTTCTGTCTCCGTTTAGTCCATCTCCCTACCCGTATATTTTTTTGCACACACGTTCAGTATTTTTTATTACAGATATTAACAAATATATACCGATCGTCCCTAATTTCTTACTCAAAGGATAGCATATGGTAAAGACTTTTTCATATTTTCTTTCTTTACCAAACAATATAACTTAGAGGTTTTTCTACCTCAATATATGTAAAGAGAGTTTCTTCATTCTTTATTGATGGTTAGATAGTATTTCATTGTTAGTTTATTTAAACATTTTATTTTTTTGATGGACACTTGGAATTTTTCCTTACTTTCAGAATTAGATAATATTATGACTTCTATACATTTCACATGAGTTCAAGTATATCTATAGGATAAATTCCCAGAAATGAGATTGCCTGGTCAAATTATTCTTATAAATGTTATATGCAATGTCAAATTTCCCTCCCTAGGGATTGTATTATTTTGCACTCCTGCTGGCCAAGATATGTGAGTGCCTGTTATCCTGAAGCCTTATCAACACAATATTTTGTAAAATTTTGGATTTTTGCCAATATGATAGATGAAAAATGGCATCTCTTATGGTTGAGGATGAGCACATTTATATATATTTAAGGACTATTTGTTACTCTTTGTTGTTTTTTTCCCTGTGAGCCTTCTGATTATATATTTTACACATTTTTCTATTTTTTTTCTTCTTTCTTGTAGATTTTTAGGAGCTTTTTATATATTAGGGAGATGAACTCTTATCTGTAAAATGAGTTGTAAATACCAGGGGTACCAAAAAGATGTGTACACATGACTTGTATTCATCTTGTTATCAGTATAAATTGAGTATTACAATTTTAATACAGTTTTTTTCCTGTCTTAAAATGTGTGTACAGGGCCGACCGAGTGGCGCGATGGTTAAGAACTGGCTTGGGACGCCAGAGGACCCCGGTTCGGATCCCACATATGAGGGCCAGTGACACTGCCCTCCACAGCTAAGATGCTGAACAACAGCTCAACCTGGAGCTGGGCTGCCGTGAGTCACCCGCGACGGCGTAGGCTGCAGCCCCTGTGGCAGTGGGTTGCCATGGGCTACCGTGTGTAGCCAGCAGCCAGCGAGAGCGGCCAGCAGCCGCAGTGAGCGGCCGTCCAGAAGCCGGCGACTGATCTGCCTTACCCGGGAAGAGTGCAATGATGGTGCCAACTTGGGCCGGTGAAGCAACGTCCTCCACAACTAGACTGAAGAACTAAACGACAGCAACTTGTCTGTTCCCCTTCCCCCAATTCCCCAGCACTGTTACCATCCCCCAATTCCCCAATAAAAATCTTTAACAACAACAACAAAACAATGTGTGTATATTTTTTTGGTACCCTCTCTCTATGTTTTTGGTTGTTTATCTTCTAGCATTTTTTTTTCCATGTAGAAGTTTTCTTAAATGCAACTATGTAATTGAATATACATTTTATTTTAGAGCTTGTGGATTTTTAAGACAGTTACCAATGTCTTCCCCATTCCAAGATCATAAAGGGGTTTTATGTATTTTCTTCTAGTACATTTTTGACCCATTAGAATTTGGCCTGGTACATAGTGTGAACAAAATCTGATGTTTTTCCAGATGGCTACCCCAAAGTCCCAACTCTACTTATTAAAAAGTCCATTTTTACTTTCACTGATTTGAGAATCTACTTCTATCACACATCAAATTCTCACACGTATTTGGGTCTATCCTTAGCCTTTCTATTCTATTTTATTGGTCAGTCTACATTATGTTCTACTATTCCACAGCTTTAATTACTGTGGCTCTAGCACATTTAATTTAATGAGGGACATCCTCACTGTCTTTCAGAGTTTCATGTCTATAAACCACAGTTTGAATACTTGTGGGATCATTTGGTGTACTTTTATTTATGACATTAAACCAAATAAGCTTTAGAAATTGTTTTTGGTTTATAGTTATTTAAATCCATTTAAATGTAATTCCATGTAATCATCCCTTTATTCCATTAATATTGCTTGAGCTCCTATTATGTGCTGAGCCCTTATTACAAGCTTGGAAACTTCAGTGAACAAAACAAATTTATGCTCTCTGTAGCTTTGTAGCCACATACGTTAATCCTGAGTCTTTCAAAAGTGCTATTTGATTATCTTCACATCATCTGAGATTGAATTAAAGCAGAATGTCAACTTGGTCATCTCAATATTTTATAAAGAAAAAAATTTTTCAAAATCTTGTGCAATGATATCTATTATAAATCCTCTTTGATCCAGAATAGTAACGAATACAAAGAGTATTGAAGAAAAGAAGAAAGTGCCAGAGAAAAAGAAGATACCCAAGAGATATTTTGTTCTTCCACTTATCTCAGTTTCAATTAAGTATCTGTTTAGTATCATAAATTTGTAGTGCAGTGACCATAGGGGCATTTCAGCAGTTGACAAGCTCAGAAATGATCAGTCCTACATTATATCAACTTTTAAAATGTTGACTTCTAAACTGTTAATAATAAAATTGTAGTAATACTTTTTTTGTTAAAATTCAAGATTTATCCTTGAATTCAAGGAGCTTGATGGGATATTTGGCAACGGACTTGGCTTTGGCCAAACAGTGCTTTTAACACTTGACCAGTTAGTATGACATAATAATATATATTCTGAGGTCCTTTACCATCAATTGTTTTTTCCAAAGACAGAGGCCAAAAGATGGGAATAACAGAGGTTTAGTGCCTGCATGTCAGTGGCATGTCAGACTCCTGCCAATCTTTTAATTAGTTCAAAGTTTTCTCAGCCCCAGATAAACTGACCAGTGAGCAAACCTTATGTGGAGGCCACTTACCTGGACTTTGGCCTTCTGCCATGTAGGGTCATTCCTGAATTCTTTAGCCACTACCACACACCTCAGGTAAATTGTCTTTGGCCGTGGAGATACGAAACCAACTTATTCACAGACATAATTAAAAAATAAACAAACTTATTTAAACAGTATACAACAAATATTTCAAACTGATACATGAGATAATTTTCTCTAGGCCTTTATTTATGCCATTTTCTTGTGCCTGGAAACTCCTCCCCAATCTCACCTGCCTTAGTTTTCAAATCTCAATGATTCCCTTCCCGAGGGAATTATTCTCCCTGAACTAGTTCCCTGGGAGTTAAGAACATATAGTAGTTATCTGTTGTATGGGGATTGCTGCACAGCACTTGGATAATTACAGTGATTCTCAAATTTGGCATTCATTGGAATCATCTGGAGAGATTGTTCAACCACAGATTAATGGGCTCTAGCATCGGATTGCTGACAGTAGGTCTGGGATAGGCTCCAAGAATTTACATTTCTGACAAGTTGCCAAATGATGCTAATGTTGCCAGTTCCGGACCACGCTTTGGGGACCATGGATATAGTGTTATAGTTAAACTTTTTGTGTCTTTACTTGTCTGTGAGTTTATTAAAAGCAGATCAAATTCAGTTTCTAGAATCCAGAAAAGATCTATTATATAGTACATGCTTTATAAATATCTGTTGATTAAATGCATAGAGAGATTTAGTCAATACTACAATTGTGAATACACAAGTTTTCACAGTTCTTCTATTTGTGAGCTACTTATTTTTCCCCTAGTAGCCACCAGCTATTTTGGGGGGAAACTGAAATTTCAAAGGTTATCGATAACTTTAGCGTGAAACCTGAAGCACTTGGGCAGGAAATTTTGGAGTATTTACTTTATTAATCACTAGCTAATATCTAAAAGCACAGGCCCAAAATGGCATCACTTGTGCTACAAGCCCATGACACCAAACCTAGATTTAATACCTGGTCTAAGTGCAATTTCAACTTCTCCCAGAAATATAGTCTTAATCAACTAGCATGGAATTCTCTGGTCAAGCATCAGTAAGGTGATTTGTCACATGGGCCATCTCAATCCCCCATAGAAAGAAGAGGCAATCTGCACAATTAAAACCCATCCTCTTTTCTTCCCCCAAAGAAAAGATGTCCTGTCCCCAAATAATCCTTTATTTTCTGTTGTTAATAGCTCCTTTTCCCTACCCTTCTTCCCATAAAAACATCCCATGTTGTACAACACCTAACAGTGCCCTTCTAGCTGCTAGCTGGGAAGCTGCCTGATTCATGAATCATTTAATAAAGCCAATGAGATCTTCAAATGTACTTGGTTGATTTTTGTTTTTTTAACACATCAAAGACAGTTTTAGGTTAGTATTTTATTTATGGAAAAATAGAAATACATTCTTTCTCATTAGTATGTTGAGCTGGTTACGTACTCTCAAAAAAAATAAATAAATAAAAAACCTTAGCAAAGATTTCAGATAATAAGAATCAGTTTTACTATTGTATTAAAGTGAAACTGCATAGAATACATGTGAAATAGTACTCTTTGATGCCAACTGCTAAAACTATTATATTTGCTCCATGGGGAAGTGATCTAGGAATACAGTTCTCCAACTAGAAATAATAAGTGACAAACATGTAGATAATTCAAGTAGACAGCGTCAGTTTTCTAAATTGCCACCAACAGCCACACCCTCCAAAAGGAAAAGCAAATGAATAAAAACAAAAACACCTAGGACCTTTTTTACAAAATTGAGGATGGAGAGGGATGGAGAGGGATGACCAGCAGAGTGGTGAAATGTGCATTCCCCACAATACACAATGTTACGGCGTCTGAAGCGGCACTGTACTTTGGTGCAGCTTTGCAGAATAATGATGTCCCCACCAAAGTCTCTTGTCTCTTTTTATTGACATTCCCCACCCCCAACCCCAAGGCAACCAATAATGCAGCATTTGCCCTGTGGAGCTGAAGAGGCTGAGGGTCAGACTGGGCAAAAATTTGGCTCATTGAACTACTGAATCAAAATACAGCTTGGATTCCAAGGTTCCAGAAGCAAATATTTTGAAATAATCTGAAAGTAAAGGTTAAAAATGTTGACTACGACATATGCATTTAGCTTTCTTTATACTTCTACTTCCTGCTTTAAAGATTTTCTTTAGTCTCTGCCCAAATATTTGTTGACTTGGGAACTGATAGAAGGAGAGATAAAAAAACCTTTCTGCCTGTGACCTTTCTCGATGGTTTGTGTTCATTAAAACGATAAAACCGAATGAGGTAATTTTTATTCTGCTCTTTTTTTTTCACTCTTAATTTCACTTTTAGATTGCGCTGTTTTTTACCTACCTAGATCTCTCATTCATTGTTAGCACTACTTGTAGTTCAAAAGTCTTTTCAGATGTAAAATTCTCTCCTGCATTTATTGTCTGTCTTTTAATATTTAATGCCTTTCTTTTCTCCCCCACACCTACTACTTGTGTTTTTCTTTTCCATGGATTTGATCTGTTTGGCATCTGGCATTGTCTCCATTATTTCATCCTGTTCACATAAATATTGTCAAAGCACTCACCTCTGTTTTACCCCAGAGGAGAAAGAGTGGATAAAGAATATGCTACACCTTTTCTTTCTTTCAAAGAACAGATAGCTATTTTGCATAAAATGTCTCCCTTGTAAATTTCTTTGTATTTTCCTTTAATAATTAATCTAGTCTTTGTTATTTAAAAAAGCAGTGTCATCCTTTTGTAAAGATTTGTTCTATGTTGGAATCTTGTGAATGCTTATTACCGACAGAAAAGCAAAATATTTAAGGAGTGGAGAAAGATAAAAAATGAGGTAGAGAACACCATTTTGCCTATTGTATTTCTCTTCTTTCCTTTAGGACCACTGTGTAAGATTTAAAATTTTATATAAATGCCTTAATTTGAGATTAGTATGACCCCTAGCCTTCATGAAACTCAAAACATTTAAACAAGTAAGTAATAATACCAGATTATAGCTCCTAAAATCTAATAAAGAAAATATATATATTTACTGAAATGGGGTATGTTTTCAATGTGTTATCTGCAAATTTTGGTCAGTCAAATTTTCTATTAATTTTGTTGAGACTTTTCTAGCAGGCAGGAAAGGGCGATATTCGTGGCTTGTAAGATTTTGGCCTTGTGTAGTTGGTCTCAATTATCCTTGTGCCTCACCTGGAGAGTTTAAAAAACAGTAGGTGCCAGAGCTTAACTCCCAGAGATTTGATTTTAGTTGACTTGGAAGGGAGACAAGAAGTGAGTATTTTTAAAAACTTCCCAGATGATTCTAATGCTCAGTCGAAATTGTGAACTATTGATTTACCATCAGATTGGTAAAGTATGGGTGTGCATAGAGGCTCAAGAGCTTATTTATGGCACTAGGTAAACCGTGGCTTCTCACCTTGTGCCCTTTTTTGGATATATCCCTTGGAGTCCTAAAAGATGACTTGAACTCTGGCCCCACGTGGTTAATTTTAGGTCTGTCTTTTCTTGTGCACAGCTACTATTGGCCATTCCTTTGAGAATAAATGTAAATGTCAAAAGTATTGATGAAAATCAAGACGTGGGAATTAAAGCGTGGGAAAAGCAGAAAGCATCCTTTACAATGGGGAACAATAAAAGAGTGCGCATGTGCTTTTGTTTTTGAATCGGGCAAAATGTGCCACTAATCTAGTTATAGCCATCATGTCAACTTCACCTACAAACTTATTGTTGTCTCTCTGTGGAGATGTGACATTAAGTAGCCCATATACTATGTTATTTATTTGTTTATAGGTTAATTGTTCAAAATATTGATCTCCAGGGCTCATTTTCCCATTTTTTCTCGAATATCCTTTCAAATCAACAAACATAAACTAGGACAGAATCTCCACACAGGGGACTCTTAATTGATGCAGATTCTTTCTACTTTACGCCTTTAAAAACCCCCCACTTTTTCAAGGAAGAAAAATCCAGTATAAATATTGCTACTACTCCAGAAGTTACTGCAAGGTTTTAGGCCCTCACTTTTGGAGGGATGCAAGAAACTAACTGGGAGACACCAAATTTTTGACCACGTGCCCTTTTGATTAATTTATCAGTGAATAAATAAATAGAAAAACTGCCATAAAATTCTATAAAATTTTCAAAGAAATTTCTTGGAGATGAAACACTCAGTTATTTGAGAGCTTCTGCCTTTCAAAATACAATAAAAAATGAAAGCTTTATTCTGGGCAGTGGGGATACAGGTTGTCACCTGCCCCCCATTTTCTACTTCCCATAGTTGCAATTACACAGTAACCTCTGCCCTAATTTTGTAATGATTTTTTTTTTAATTAGCAAAAAGTAAATTCAAAGCCTGCTGCTTGACCAGTTGGTAGGTGTGTGAATAAAAGCTGGATTAGGGAGGGGCTCGCAAAGGGATTTTAATTTCCTTGGTGGGATTGTGTGTATACAGCATTGGGAGACTCCGAGGCTGAAGAATTATGTGACAAGGCAGCACCAGAAACAGAACTCAGAGGTAAAGCCAAAATCTAGAGGCCCAAGAAATCACTGCGGAATCTGAGGTGACTTCTGAGAGTGAGGGCAGAGAAAGTGTCATGGGCTAAGAACTAGAAAACTGAATGTGAAGAGAAAGAAGATTCCAAAATTGAGGCCTCAGTAAGCAAAGCAGGGTCAAGAGCAGGAGATAGAAATGTAAATGTAGAAAGGGTTTCCAGGAGCAAAGATAGCTAAAATAGGAATTGGATTTGGCAGAGACCTCAGAAGTGAAATGGGATGAGGGAGGGTGGGCCAGAGCCCTGGATGAAGTTATCCGGGCAAGAACAGGTTGCTATAGTTGTCTGAATTCTGCTCTTGATTCTGTAATGTTCTCTTCTTTTTCCTTTTGGTATTATGATTAAGAGACATACTTATAAAAATAAAATAATAATAAGAAAATAAAAATAAATAAAATAAAATAATAAAATAAAAAATAAAGAGCATGAGAGAAAAGAAAGAAAACCTTTATTGCTGTTCATTTAGTGTAATTGTAAAGGATAATAGATGTCATCTAGGTTCTGGAGATTATAAATAGAACCTTCTGTATTAATTGGCACAAAAGTGAATAGTTGAGGCCTACTTCAAGACTAGTACAGAGCGTTTGTTTTACACAGTGTTCTTCTTTTGAAAAGAGGTTCCATAGAAAAGAAGATTGTTTAAAAATTTGTGTGTCATGATTTGTCCTGAATGATTAAAACACTATCTGGGAACTCAGTATTGCATATCTAACTATTGATTAAACAGATTTCTTCCCCCCTTCCAAGAAAAGGGCCATATTTTATTCTTGCAGGACATGATGAAGCTTGATATTAGACAAAGAAAATTCTACAAGTGTCTAATCCATTTCTTGAAAGCACTGGTGCAGCCTCTGTCTAATGTGGTTTTTTTGGGGTCCTTTTTTTTTTTCCATAAGTATAATTTCTAGCTTTTTTTCCCTCATACTAAGAATCTAGCTATTTCTAGGATTATATCTGAACATGTGCTCTTGTTGAGTGAAATGTGTTTTCTTAGCCATTAACAGGCACAGGTAGAATGGTAGAGAATGAGTGTGGAACTTTCTGGAACTTCAAAGTCCTTAGCCATTACTGAAACTTAGTGATATTGTAATCACTATAGGAATGTAGTGAGTTAGGATGTGTTCCACTATAAGCAACAGAGATCCTCTAAACACTGATTTAAACACAGAGATTTATTTGTCTCTGACACCAAGAAGTCCAGGGGTGAACAGTTTGGAGATGGTTCCCAGTGAGGCTGTTGGGTCCTGGTTCTTTCTCTTCTCCTACCCACCTTTAGTGTATAGGCTTTATTAGCATGCTTATGAACGTATGGTATCTAAATGGCTCTCACTTCCGTGTTCCAGGAAATAAGAAGATGAAACAGTGTTGTGTGGCATGTATGGAGTCGGGGAAACTTCTTTTTCCTAGAACAGAAATCCTCAGTTTGTACATCAATCACTCTAACTATGTCACATGGCCACCTACAGCTGCAGGGGACTATAGGGTTGTGAGTATTTTTATCTGGGCATATTGTCACCCTGAAACAAAATGGATGGTTTTTTAGTTAGATGTTGGAGAGAATATTGGGTGGACAACTACCAGTATCACACAAAAGCTTGTGGATAAACGCAGGAGTAGATGCATTCTTACTACTTGAGAATTAGACCAATTACAATGTCTAAATTAATAGTGAGATTAGCCAGATGATCTCTGCATTAGCCATAGTCAGTGGATAAAGTCTGAGGCAGTTTTCTTCATAAGGGTGTCAATGTTTCTGTAAATTAAAATAAATATATCTTTAAATAAGAAGAATTCTGGTGTGTGTTTGCATTAGATTTATGAATAGAATTAATAATAGTTTTCCTTTGTCTGTTTATAGTTCTTAGCTGCTACCCATTCCACTCATTTTAAACCAGAAACAGAACATTGGTCTTCAGCAATACAGAATTTTGACCTGTAGTTCTATGTGTTGTTTATTTTCAGAAAGCATTGTGCTTATTTCAAAAATAATACTAAATCTCAAACTTAGGTAGAATGAATCTGGAAGTACACTATCGGATTCCTGTATTTCATTTTTATTTCACAATAATAAAATACATGTTTGTTTTATTATTTCCTCCTCTTTCTTGTATAAAAGGTAGACTATGAGATACTCTTTGAACTTTTTTTCCCCATTTACTGTTTCTTGGAAATAAGGACTCAGTTCATGGAGATATTATTCCTCATCTTTTTTCATGGCTGCCTAGTACTTCGTTGTGTATGATAACTTGTCCAATTAATCTTTCTGCATATAAGCATTTAAGTCATTTCCAATATTTAAAAATTTTTGGAATCAGATTTTGCATATGTATTTTGATCTTGTTGGAATTGTTTCTTCAGCGGAAATTCCTAGAAGAGAGATTGCTCTGTCAAAATATAAATATATTGGGTTATCGGAAAAGTCATGATGCATTTTTGCAACAAAAAACATAGAAAAAATACGTCATGACTTTTCCGACAACCCAATGTATGGAATTTTGGCAGACATTGCCAAATTCCCTTCCATTAAGATTGCAACAGTTTATGTCTCAGTCCATTCAGGCTGCTATAACAGATTACCATAGATTAGGTGGTTTAAACAACAAACATTTATTTCTCACAGTTCTAGAGCTTGGGAAGCGTAAAATCAAGACACTGGCAGATTTGGTGTGCAGTTAGGGCCTTCCCTTGTGGGGAGCACACTGCCAACTGCTCATTGTATTCTCACATAGGGAAAGAGGGCTGGAGAGCTCTCTTGGGTCCTTTATAAGAGCACTAATCCCATTTATGAGGGCTCCACCCTCATGATCTAATCACCTCCCGAAGGCCTCATCTTCTAATATCATCACATTGTGGGTTAGGATTTCAATATATGAATTTGGGGTGGGGCACAAACACTCAGGCTATTGCAGTTTGCATCCAAATTAGCAAAGTACAAGAGTGTCTGCCCCCCACTCTCTCACCAACAAAGTGTTTTGTGATACTTGACAATTTTTGTCAATCTGACAGGTAAGAAATGGTATCACAGTGTGGTTTTCATACCTGTTTGTCTCATTATGTGAGGAGGGAACATCTTTTTATATGTTAAACAGCCATTTGTATGTCTTTTTCTGGATTGTCAGTTTATGTCTTTTGCCAATTTTTCTATTGTCTTTCTGAAACCCTGCTGTTTTCCTTACTCTCTTTCAAAAAGCCACAAAGGCTTAAAAAAAAAAAAAAAGAAACCAAAGTATTGTGTGCAGGCAGAAGCTCTTAAATGCTTGTCTTGGGTTTGGTACCGAGTTAGTTGTCCAAGAATGAACTAGGTAATAAATATCTATCTTCAGGTTTGTGATGCTAAAGGTCTGGGTTGGGTCCTAGGATTCTGTGTTTTTAACAATTGCTCCTGGTGGTTTTGGTGCCCAGACATGTGTGAGGACTATGGATAAGACTGCTCTTCCTGGAATAAGACCAAGGTCATGACCCTTCACCGGGAAGGAAACAGACTAGAGGCGTGGCTGGGAAGGCTGCCTCAGACCTCAGGAATACACCATAACATTTTAGTACCTACATGTTTTACCAGGTCAGCTTTGTCCTCCCTGGGGAGAATGGAAGCCCTGTTCCAGCCATTTCTGGTCCTCCAAATGCAGTTGGATCACCTGGGCATCTTGCCCTTGAGAGCAGATAAAAACCCAGTATTGGAGAAACTTCCTGGCATTTTTCAGTCACCCAGACTGGCTTCAGATTGCCCACCTGACTTGCTGTTTTCTTTTCATTTCCCTGGCTGTTTTATCTCTTGGATTTATACTAGCATTTCTCAGGACTACCTCAGACTCTGCTTCTTTGGGTAACCTGATTTTCTAGGTTTCAACTGCTCCTTTGGCTCTGGAGAAAGAATCCCCCCCACCCCGGACTTGAGACAGAGAGCACAAGTGCTCCATGAGTTCTGTGTGGGTAGAGTTTAGAGGCAGCAGCAATCTGGTTTGAATGTGGGCCTGAGATACCTCTTCTGATGATGTATTTGCTTTGGTTCTCTGTTTATTTAGATGGCAGTCATGGGGATTGATATGTAAAGTGCTTCCTCGAGTGGCCACTCCCATATATGTAATAGGCTGGACCTCAGTGTGTGAATACATTTTATCCTTAGGTTACAATATAATATTCGACAACTTGGTAACAGTCTGAATTCCTGATCCCCATATTTTCCTAGATATAATTGTTTCTGAATATAAACTAGGTAGGTCTCAATAATGATATTTTCCTTCTTATTCAGGAAAGAGAGAATATTATTATTTTTATAAGTAACAACTTAATCCGAACAAGATTGAAAGGGCATACTAGCCAAAAGAGATGTGAGAGAAGTTGAAGGTGATGGCTGGGAATTAGCAGGAGACTGGAGCAGGTTGACCCCGGGACAGAATGTTTCCATATTGTGCTCACCTGGATTTTCTTGTCTTTGACTTTCTGAAATTTGGCCTGATGCTCACATTTATAAAACTTTACCTTTAACTTCAGAATCCCTGAATACAGAGCAGAAATCACTCAGAGAGAAGAGCTAAAGCCCAAGTGTGACTTAAGTCTGAGACATGGCCAAATGTCATAAAAAGTGGAAAAACTGAATCAACTGTACTATTTCTCCAGGTGAAAAGGCCACACAAATCACAGATGTTTAAACTTGGAAGGAAACTTATTAGAAGCACTTTTTGGTGTATAGTTTGAATATTCTTTTAGAATTATATAATATCCCCAGGGAAAACAAGGATTTCAGATAATTTTCTTTAAAAACATTTATTTTAATCATTGAAAGTAATGTCTCTCTCTTTCTTATAAAAGTAAAAAAGGCAGAATCTTTTTTAGATCAATTTCTCCCTGGGGTTGGTCTGCCCTCTAGGTGTATTTCATACAAATTGTTCAAAACTAAATTAGTGTCCTCCACTTAAGTTATTGGTTTCTAGTCTTTCTCTAGAACTTCACTCTTAGCTCTCTGATGTGGCCTCCTCTCATCCATCTCTTCTGCCTTGGAGGCCATTACTTATCTGTAGAGAATTTCTAGAATATTTGTTATTGTTCATTCTCTCAGTCCTTTGCCACAGAGTCTCATTGCAAACCAATTGCCAGTGCATTGTCTTTCATATTCTCCTGAAGCACATTCATTTTGGGTCAGTTGGTAAACACCATTATGTAATAAACATGACATTGTTGATGAAATGTAATTGGTAGTTTGATCATTTTCCTCTCAAAAGTCAGAAGGAATAAAAAGGCATTCTTATATTTTGTTTGGTGTGTTACAGTCAGGCTAATCACATGGAAATCAAGTACTTAACATTTAATTTGTAGAAGCCACTAATTCTTGCCTTCCTATTATTTGGTTGTTTCATAAGGTTAAGTCAATGATGCCATAGGAAACAAAAGTATTGTACTCAAAAGGCAAAGGCCACTGGGCTCTGACGGATAGGATTCTAGTAGCTTGAACACCTTTTAAGATGGGGGAGCACTGAGCTCATGAGGACCTCCAGATTTTTAGTGAAATTCAGTAATTGGTAACAAAAGAAGTTTTAACTCTATATACCCAATAAGTGATAGCTATGTAAGAAAGGGCATGTTGCTTTATTTTTTCTTATTCAAGAGAGATTATTTTTCATCTTCATCAAGTAAAGAAGCAGGGGATGTGGTTAGGTTAGATGCCAGAATGAGCTTCCTTCTGGCGAGGATTTCTTTTGTGGTTATGAGCTTTCTTTTTCATGAGGGAAGTGGCTTTCAGAGTGGAGGCAACTGCAGTCTTTCTTCCGGCAACTTAAATACTGCTTTATCTACAATATGAAAAGGTCTGTATTTTGGGTTCTGCTGTGTCTGAATAATTCACTTGCAATCTTTCAATTATAAAACCCTGGTAAAATTTTGGGGACTAGCATGTGAGAATAGATGGGATAGATGACCTGTAGGGTCGTTGAGATCTTTGAGGAAAATGATGACATGGTCCAAAATAAGAAGAAAAATATTTTCTTGAAAGGCTTCCATTTGTGCCTGAAAATGAAATTATAATGGCCATCAAAAGGCTAATTTATTGGTGAGAAAATTCAGTAAACAATAAAACTATGCATAATATACATAAAGGTTAGTCAGAATCCTTCTTCTTAGATGTCACATGATTCTCTGTGGCAGAACCTAGGAATGGAGTTCGGTGGGAACTCAATTTCTTCAAGTACTATGTGTCCCCTCCTTGCTGGAAAATACTGAGTAAATGAAGACTCAAGGGTAGCCATATTTTCTTTGGCTATTATTGCATGACTTAGAAGAAAAACATGAACCAATAAAATTATCTCATTTGTTTATTTGAACTAAGAAACATGAAGGGAAGTTGCCAGTTAGTGATAGAACTTGAAGTCAGAGAGTCGAGATACTGAGACTTATAGCAAACTTATGACCCAGCACAACCCTTGGAGGTTTACGATTCTCTTTAGTGAAGAGCTGAGAATGGAACAAACATCAGAGAAAATTTGAGATGCCCAAAGGGAGAGATTTTAGGGCTTCTATGCTTCTAATTTCTTGAAACCTTTTGCAAATATGCAACCAAACTTGAGATTCAAGATACTTATTGTATTATTAAAAAGCATTTCACTTTATTTGCAATTTTATTTATTCTCTTTGCAGCCAAACTAGCCATACTAGCCATACCTACACATGAATAATTTTTGCAGGATGTGTTCAAGAAGCAATATTTTTCACATTCTTTATTTCATTGCTTCATTTTACTTCTATTTTTTTAGAAGTAAATGGACAAGTACATTTAGAAGTAAATGGACAAGTACATTTTCCCCTCTAAAATACAATATTTATTATTAATGTGAATAATTTAAAACTATGTTCATAACAAACTTTTGGAAAACTGAAAATAAAATATATTTGAATATTTCAATCTAAACAGATTTACTAAAATTGATTTTTATTTTTAGTAATTCCAATATATGCCATGTGCTTTTTTCTGAGTTATAATAAGTCCTATTCAATGGTTAAAAGAGGAATGATTTGATAAAAATACAAAAATGCCAATTATCTACATATGTAGAAGTAACTAGACATTTGATGCAACTTTTAAGTTTCTACGTCTATAGTTATCAGCTCATTGACCTATATAAGAAATTGTTTTATTTCATTGAAAAATGGCTCCCAATTAGAGACTTAAAAATGTGTTTCCTTTAAAGCTGTGCCCTTACTCTTGAGTGCGTCTCATCTTCTCCCCAGCTGTGGCCATGGCAGCTGGCTATGGAGGCACTTCAGGATGATACTCGGCTCTGAGTCCTTCCTCCCCCAAGTCCTGTGCTAGGTATTGAGTTCTCTGGTGCTGTGGACAAGATGGAAGCATATGGGGAGGCACACGTCTTCTTATGTGACTTCCCATGTGTCAGTGGTGGTCCTTGTTGTCCCTTTGGCTCAGTCTGATGCTGGCAATATCTGCTGGCATGAAGGTTTCCACCCAGGTGATATGCTTAGTTTTCTTGGGGTGACATTTACATTTACCCCAGTTTTATATGACACAGAGGCATCCTCTACAGAAGTAGTGGTGTCCCCTTTCTTTCCCTGGCAGCACCTACCTCAACTCAAATCCTTATTTGAATCAGACATCCCATCTGTTGGTCCAGCAACTGCCTGGGCATTCTCAGTTTATTTTTGTACTCTCTCCCGTGGAGATGAGATGCTTCTATTCATGCTGAGGGCTGTGGAGAGCTGGGATAAGGTGCCTAGGAACACCAAACTCTTTAGGTTCTGTTGGCATGAGTGGTCTCAATCTTTCATAAATCTCTAGTTCAGGAACAGGCATCACTTTTCATGTTCAAGAATGACCTCTAAACTTTAAAGGAAACCTGTGAATCACCCACTTTCTCCTTTCCACAGTGAGGGAAACAGACCATAAAATGATGACATATATATACCTTTGGAGCCCCAGGACTCTCCCCCAAGAATCTCTTTAGCAAGGTCTTCCCCAGGGCATTGCCACCAAGGGCCCGACCATTGTATAGCTCAGCAAGCATCCAGCCAGAGAACTAGATGCCGTTCACTGTCTTTCTGGGACTGCCATTCTACACAAATTATTATTATGACCCTTGGGAGGGGAAACATTCCTGATTCCATTATCTTTTCTTCGCAAACACTGTAGTACTTATCGCATCCAGTTTCCTGCTCATTTTAGGATGTAGGGATTAGTGGGGAACTGAGCAGTTGGTGGAAATTATGCACTGTGCCTTTCAATGAGTCCTGCAGGGAGATGTTGGCTCCAGCTCCAACTGAGGACAGCTCCTTGTCAATAGGGAGTAACTTTTGCCTTGTGTTCAGAACAACAGAGAAAATCCCATTTCACCTATATAAATCAGGGACTATATTTGTCCTCAATGCTCAACGTTGTAGTCAGCGCTTTTCAAATAATTGGAACTCAATAAACATTTGTTAAAAATAAAGACAGGAGCAGTTTGGAGAAGTTCAACTTTTCAAGCAAAAATTTAAGAAACTTCCAAGAGAAATGGAAAATGTCTGATAGAATGAAAGGCTATACAGAGGTTAGAATGGATTTATGAGACGCAATCAGGTCCAAGTAATCTGACATAATTCCCAGCTGACATTCTCTGATGAAAATTAATGATTGGAAGATGATGTATTAAGATATTGTATTCAACTTAACTCAGGCAAAGTTGTGCATTTTATAAAATAGTAGAGAAAAGGGATTTGGGAATCTGTATTAAACCAAATAAGCAATGAATAGAAATAAATATTGAGTTTTAAGCTGTGCCTATACAGGATGAAGATATCAGCCATTTCAGTTTGTGTGTGCGTGTGTGTGTTTTAATTCATTTGACTTTTATTTGACTGACTTGACCAAATCAACCTGCTGTTTTGGATTCATGGAAATAGAGTTGTGATGTGCTATTGAATGAAACAAAATAAATACAGATTGGGCTTGGGTGTTTATAAAATTTTTTGTTTCATGCGGCTATTTGTGAGATTGACTTGTGTAATACCATTACTAGTTTACATTTGCTTTAAAGTTTTTTCATTTTTTTTCATATAGAGAATTATATTTGAAATAGGGTAGATTTTAGGAAAATTTGGAAGGAGGGAGTTATCAGTTTCTGCTTTTTGTAGATACCAGGCCCTCCAAAATTCAGAAAGACCCTCACTCCATTTCAGAAGCATTCCCTGCTGAAATTGTAACGATTACATCCATTTATCTTTGCATTACCAGCAATTATCACAGAGCCTAGAATATAGTAGTCACACAATAATGGCTTCATGCACGAAGGGATAATTATTAGGAGCCCGTATACCCGTCTTACAACTTAACCCTGGTATTTCATATACCTGGAGTGAGATTCCAGTTACCCAAGTGTTCCTGAAATTGCTGGTTTCTCCTTAACCTCTGATGTGATTACTCAGTTTCTGATTAATGCATGAGTTCATAATAGGGGCTAGAATTTCTTCCTGAAATGCATCTTGTTTGCTGGGGCCCTGACAACTTCCCAGGCCTTGCCAGCCCCCCCATCCCCCCCTGCTCCNCCCACCCTCCACCAGACATCATAGATTCTCACCACTAGCCCTCAATTTCAGACCCATTTCACACTGAGCACACGTCCTGGAAACCATTGCAAAACCTTCTGTGCGACCGTTGTCTGCAGGATGCTCCTGCCTTCATACTTGTGACAGCTGTCTCCGCCAGCTCAGAATCTTTGAATATTATCAGTAAAAAATTAGTTCCATGTTTCCTGCTGCTTTGGATACTGGAATTTACTGCTGGGAATTTAGCTCATAGGAGACTAGTTTTTAATTTGAGTTAATCCTGTGGCTCCAGAATCATTTGTACCTGCTTCCTTTCTCGCTCCACAAGCAGGAAGGCAGATGAGATAACATGGAAGCTGCTCCAAGCTAAGGTCATCCTGGGATAGGAGAGCCTTTTGCACCCCTCTGTTCTCCTTCAGCCACCCTTCCTTTCCACCAAGAACTTGCAGCCCATGCTGCTCTCAGGAGTCCAAGAGGCTTCCAATGTCCACGAATGTTAGTGCTCTACTGGCTAGACTTTTCCCCTTGGACTAGTCACCAGCCTCTATTTCATCCCCTCAGGACCATGGTCTCTACCACTTGGATTGATCAGGGAAATTGGACAGTAAATGTGTATTACAAACTGCAAATTGTGGCGGTCTCATGTATTGTACTGAAACAGCTCTAGAATCAATAAATGCATTCCCAGAAATTATTGAACTATGTGGGGTTCAATACACCGAAACAAGAACAAATGAAAAAAAAATTGGGCTTTGTATAAGCTATTAAATCTATTGACTCATCTGAGAAACACGGTTGGTAACTTGTGATGGAACACAGGCATCTACTGTGGGAAATATTTCAAAAAAATGAAAACCAATCTTTTTATTTGAGAAGGACATGATAATATTTGAGGAATCTGAGTAATTGGTAAAACGATATATTCATCTCCCATAGAGGAGTTTCTGGTCACTTGTTGATAATTTCCTCCCTTTAAAGGTAAGAAAGGTAATACAAGTTTGCTAAAATGAACATTTATTGCATGCAAATTCTCTTAACCCCTGCCCATTCATATATGTGACAATCACCTCAGGGATTTGGTGGCTACCAAAAACAAAAGCAGAAAAGCAACCAAACCCTAATAATTTACTTTCTTTTCTGAATGTGTTTCCAGTGGCAGTTGTCTCACACTTGCCTCATTTCCCTCACTATCTCAAATATATTTTACTTCCCTTTCCCTTAGCAGATACCATTAAATGTTATATTACTGAAATTACAACCATCTGATAAACTATCTCTATTCAACATTTCTCCACATTTTTACCCAATATTTCTATTTCTATAAGATTTTGGAAGAAGAAATATCTCTTCTTGGCAAGACTAATCTACTTTTGCACAGAATCTCTTCCTCCAGCCTCCAATGAGACATTGTTACAGAGTCAGGTGCTATATCATTGCATGTATCATCAGGTCTCATAAAAATCTTTCATTCTCCCCCTTTATAGTTTTGTATCTCTTCCCTTTCATTGCAAAACTCAGTAGACTAGCTTTTGAATACTGCTTGCTGTTCCTTACAACTTTAACCTCGCCTTTCCTTCATAAATTTCATTAGGCTTAGATACTTATCATTCTACTCAAACCATTTTTTTCAGGGTTAACAACAGTCTCTTAATTAGCCTGACATGTTCTTCTTAGGATTCATCTTCTTCAACTTCCTTGAAATATATGGTACAGTTCATCTCTTCTCTCTTCATAGTTAGCTCTCTTTGCTTTCGTAATACCACACTCTCTAAATTCTCCTGCTACATTTGAAGAAATAACAGCTTTATTGAGATATAATTCACATACCATATGAATGATTTTTAGCTGGCAGAATGTGAGTGAAAGTTATGCATGCCATTCCAAGACTCCTCTTTGTAGACACTTGCAATGCTATTTTTCATGCTATGTCCATTTTTGGTTTGATTGTGAACTTATAAGCCACCATGTTGAAGACGGTGGGGACACTGGATGGGAGAAAAAAAAGAAGGGGCCTGAGTTTCTGAATCATTGCTTGGAGAGGAGCCTACTGCCACTCAGGAGCACTTCCTTGGACTTAATATGGGCAGGAAATATATGCATTTATGTTTAAGCTATTGTTCACTTTCAGGTTTGTTGTAATAGCAGCTGGTGTTACCAAAACTAGCGTAGTGATTTATTGCAATTATGAAAGCTCTACGGGCACATGAAAGTCAGCTGGGTCAACATTCAATATTTTTATTTGCCAAATTCATTATTGGAAAACAATGTTTATTTAATTTTTCTTACTCTATTACTGGAAGTAAATGTTTTTATGTATTAATTGGCCACTTGTATTTATTTTTTTGTAAATTGCCCAATTATTTCATTGTTAAGGCTCCTCTGAAGGGATTTTCCCAATGTGTTCTTTGCATTTAAGAACATAACATTTTATCCGTCATATGGATTGCCAATACTTTTTGGCAATTCTGTACCTTGTCATACGTTTTCTTTTCTGCTGCTTAGACATTTAATAATTTTATTATAGAAAACTCTTTTATGACTTTCTTTCATTTTTCTCTTTTATTGTTTCTACCTTTGTTGTCATTTCCAAAAAGTCATTCCCCACTCTGGAATTATATCCTAGTAGGTTTATAACATTAAAAAGAAAAATCAGTCTGGAATTTAATTTAGTGTAAAATTCCTTTTGGCTTTAATATTTGGCCCCAAATCTTACTCAGAGTAGATACTTAATAAATATTTGTTAAATTTGATTGTCTCCTTTTAAAATTCTAGGGTTGGATTAGATCAGTGATTCTTACACTATAATCCTTAGGTCAGCATCATCAGTATCACTTGGGAACTTGTTAGAAATGCAAATAGGTCTGAGACCCACTCTGGACCTACAAAGGGCCCAGCAATCTGTGTTTTAAGAAGCTGTGTTTTAACTAGGTGATTCTAATGCAGCCCCTGGAATAGAAACTATGTAAGGCTATTTCCAGCCAAAACACCTGAGAAATGCACTTTTTTTCATGTTATGAAAGCCCACTGTGGTGGAAACATGATTCTCTCCTTATTTTTAGCAGAGTAGGGAATAGAAAAGACTATGTTTAAGACTAGACCTTCTGGAGCAAAATCATGATTGCCATGAGGGTTCTGTCTCTTGGGCCTCAGCCTCCATTCTCTGTGCTCATCCACACAGGGTGCTTTGGTTTGCCTTGGACGGCCCGATTTGTCAGGAAGCTTTCTCTAGAACATCCCAGCAAACCTTTCCTTCCTGTCCAGTACATTGTTTGGAATGTTTGTCAGCCCTTCTTCTCTGTCAAAGCTCCCTGCCTCCCGTGCCTGACTCCAATCTGCAGCCAGAGAGGAGAGTTCCGATCCCCCAGGTCTCGCGGTGCTGTCAGGTGCTCACTCACAGTAAGACTTGACAACTCTGGAAGGCTAGCCAGATCCTGGTCCATCCCTGGAGCAATCACGTGGTGTCCCTTGCAGCAGCAGTACTCTCTCTGCTCTCTTGTCCTGCCGCTGGTACCTGTGGACCTGGAACTGCAAATCTCTTGGGTCAAATTACCTTTCTGATCCCAGTGATACTGGAGATCTTAGAGTCTAAGCAAGTATTCCTCAATTATTATCCTCGATTCCTGTCTACTCCTAACCACCAACTTGAAAATATCATTTGTCCTGTTTGCCCATTGTGCTCCTGGAAGACCCATTAGGAAGAGTTTAATAGACAGTAGACTAGGGCTGTGATTTGAACAGCAAGTATTTGTTTCTCTCCACCTGAAGGTTAAGAGGGATCAGTCTTTAGAAAGAATTCTTAAGTCTCTACCACCTGCAGAGCAGATGGGAGAAGTTTCAATTCTAACCTGGGGATTGGAATGGTGGAAGTAGTCATATTCTTTCAAGGATGGACTAAGGACTTATTATTATGCAGAAAAAAAATCTCATCAAAAACAGGTTGAGAGTTCAAACTCTTTCAACATATGTGATGCTGATCTTGGGCACATATTTCTCTGATATCAAACTTTAACTATGATATATATCATCCCTAATCATAGCAAGGATATGATGGTGGGATTAACAGTATTTGTGTGGAGGGGCACAGTAAATACGTGTAGGTAATGATAGGCTTAGGGATTCAGGAGGAATAAGAATGCTACTTAAGCCACAGACCAGAGCTAGTTATCTCTCTTGAGTGTGTGTGTGTGTGTCTGTAGCCTGGGACTTTGAAACGTCCAGGGAGCCCGGTTGCTTTACTGGGAAGCCAGAAATGCCAATCCCATTTCTGAAAGAGAAGATACCGCTGCAGGGCTACTGGTCTCAGGACACTCTGACCTGGGAGACAGCGAGGGCAGTGCCTGGGGGTCTGCTTTCACACGCAGGCTTACACGTGGAGAGCAACGTTCCACCTGATGACAACGCGCTTATTGCTGCGATATCTGGCACTGTTAATACTAAGGAGCTTATGTTTCGGGCTGGGGGTGGAGAGGGAGGGAAGATAATTGGCAGGCTGCCTATGCTGCTCTTTCCCCGCGGTTCTCTTTCGGCTGCAGTTGGGTTCGCTTGTCTCCCACCCAGCAGGCTAATCAGCCCTGTCTGCAGCGCATGTCAAAGCCGCCTGGCACAGGCAGCGGAGGTCCATGACTTGACATCTCATGCCTCATCCTTGCTCAAACCGCTCAACCTACGCGGTCTGCTCCACCAACAGCTAATAGCAAAACGACTGCGGGGAAGGCAATGACAGCAATAGCTCTTCTGCATTTATTTTACCTTTAGATTTTGCTGCACAGAAAATTCCAGGACTGATGAGGCCTGAGCTGCGGGGGAGACATAGAGTGTGCACTGGGTTTTAGAAAGGTGGGACTCTCAGAAACCTGTCCTTTCTCCTCCTCCAACGCAAGGGAATTTGGGCTGAGTGTTCTCTTGTGATGATTTAATGTCTCTCCTTTGTTTGGATGTCTGTCTACATTAATATAGCAGGGTTGACAGTATGCAACGAGAGCTGTATCTTGTCAACAAGACTCAGAGACTGTGTATTTCTGTTTCCTGCACATCATTCATAAGACCTCTAAAAAATTCAGGGGCAAAACAGGGACTTAGGATCTTACTATCATGTGCATTCTTGCTTCTTCAGTGTTCTCATTACCAAATGACATCCCATATTATCTGCTTACACAGCTTAGCATTGTCCAAGGAGAACCAGGTAGGCCAGGTAGGAGCAGATGCTGTCCTGCCGTCCAGGAGCTTGTAATCCAGGACAAATGTCCAGATAGCAACAAACCTGTGGCTGTATCCTTTTCTTCACTGTTACTTGGCATACAGCTTGTCACAGTGAATAGGGTACATGTCCTTTATAGTCAGACCTACCTCCCAGTCCTGTCTTGGTCATTTACTAGTTGTGCAACTGGGCAACTCATTTAACTTTTCTGAGTTTCAACATCCTCATCTGTAAAGTGGGAGGTACAACAGTATAAATCTATGTTATATAGTTGTTGCAAGATTGGGCTCAGTGTTTAGAAATTAAGCTGGCTTACAGTGAATGTTCAGTTCCTGGTATTCCTGGTAATTGTTGATATTTGGAGAGTGACTCTAATGATATGTGTGTGTGTATATCACATTTCTTGTGATGTGTGTGGATGGATTGAGGGCCCTGGATGAGTGCAAATAAGTTAAGTTTTGGAAACCAATGGCTTCATATTCGCAGTCCTCTCTTTCACTGCCTCATCTGCATTCCTTATGCCATCAAATCATCTTACAGAGCTAGTATGGAATACCTATTAACTTACCCACATAGACATAAAGTTATCTGGGTAGATATGTATCTATCTATATGATAGATGCATAACATACATTATCTGGATATGTTAGCCTGAATATAAGATCTCAATTAACTAAATTCTGCTTCTGGGTGATTTATAAGATATTGGTCTTTTGACTGATTCCCCTTGACTAAGATTAATAACAGTTGTAGTTGTTGTATTTATGTTGCTCATGGAGAGGGCTCTATTGGATACCATTTTTTATGAACAAATATCGTGCCTTTAAATATCATGTTCTTTGGTGCACTTAGGTATGCAATCATTTAACTTGGTAATTATTTTCATGTATACTAGGTTTGTCCATTATAGTTAAATTGAAGAATTTAATTCTTCAACAAAATTGAAGAACAATTTATACTTCTCAAAGTCCTTTCACTTGAACCCCATAATACTGACCCCATTTCTAATTTCCACCTTCTTGCCTCCATATATGAAGAAAAATGCCAACCACCCAGTGATATGAGGGAAAAGTGAGGATAATTCTTTGGAATGTTAAGCATTTTTCCTTAAGAGTTTGGAGGTCCAGTATACTGTGAAAGCATAGGGCCATTTTTGGAAGAAGAGACGGCAGATGGAATTCATAGTCTTGGCATTCTTTCACATTCCAGAAGTTGAAGCATGTGTGTGCATGGGGGATTTCTTGGTTATATCAATCATATTCTACCTCCTTTGTTATTTGCCAATTGTATGGATTACTGCAATAAGATTATAAGCAACTTGAAGTCAAAGAATCTTTAATAATTTTTTTTTTTTGCATCAAAATGCTTGCTTAGCATAGTGTAGGGAAATCTGAGTACTCAGTGGATTCCTGCTGAATGGAATTGGGACACACTTCCTGCATCTCACTGCCTACCTAAGATCAGGTTGCATGAAGTCAATTCATGGAGACTTGTTTATCATGTCGGCTCTGTGGATAGTAAGGCAAATGCTTACAAGAGGAAGGGTCCAAGAGACACAAACAGATTCAGGTTGGGGTAAATGGATCAAGCCCTTTTTCGATACCTAATGACTCCAAGTCATTTTTAGCAATAGAAGGCCATTAACTTTTTCACAATGTGGAAAATTTTTATCACAAAATGTGAAAACTGCTCCAAAATATGTAAATTGCTTCAAAAATAATGTCTCATAGAAGTTAAACTGAAAACAAGAAACATTCCTCAGACAGAGCTGATGTCTGTTGCATGGTAGCATGGGGCCAGTTGGGAGCTGTTTTAAGAAGGAAAGCCTTTCTATCCGGAGCAAGAGTCAGAGATAAGAACAGTCAGTCACCCATATATCTGTCCAGGAAACATACTTTGATACTGAGATTTGAGAATACTTGCTGCAGACCTACTCCTGTTAATGTTATCATTTATGGCTAAAGGATGCTGATAAGCAAGGGGCTGTGTGAAAAGAGGTAGACCACGTATTTAAAATTGAACACAATATCCTGTTACTAAATATGTTATGTCCCTGACTTATTGTGCCAGATTCTCCTCTTTGGTCCAGGGATGGTCATGAAAATTGGAATTTCTTTTGTCCAGGTGGTTTATTCATTTTGTCCTGCTTTAGTTTCTCTGGGGGTGGTCTGGCATAAGCCTGATCACCTGGTAGAATATGCTGGAAGCAGTTGTTTTAGGCATGACATGAACAAAGGACCGGTTGATCTGCTGCCTGTTTCAGTGGGCTTGATTGGAAGATGGCATTATCACTGACATGTGATCCCGGATTCCACCTCTCCTGCTGCTTTGTTCACAACTGGAGCCTGTGCTACTTGTTTTCCTGAGGCAGTTTACTGCCACCTACCAGCAGTAGACCTCACAGTCAATTCCCATGAAAGGCCAGGTAGACAAGTTTTGCCTTTGTATGAAAAAAGAGGGTGGTTACAAAGATTTGTGTGAAAAGCTGAAATGTGACATGTTTATGACTAAAAATACAGGCTGGCAATGCCATCCCTGGAGTGAGAAAGTTTTATTTTGTAATTTCCATAACTCAAAAGACTCAATGGTTTTTACTCTAGCTTTTAATTTATTGGTGGTCTACACCTGCTTGTAAAATGACCCTCTGAGAAGCATACTTGGACACCTACAGACCCAAATTCATAATTTTCTAACTGGAGTCTTCAAGAACCCAATAACTATAGCAACCTTATGAAGAAATAAGGTACTGAGGTAACCAAGAACTTTGGGACTTCATAAATGACAGTTTAGAAGCCTTATAAAATCAGTCCCTTTTGTTGGGGTTCCTTTAGTTTGCTGGTACATGTCTGTGGTACATTTTAAGTATTTGGCAAAACTTGGCTCTTTAGCTTAAATAGTATTTCAATGTACATTTAAAAAAAATTACATACTCCTGACTTTGGAGCCTGATTATAAGTCCCAATTTTTTTTTTTTTTTTTTAGCTGAGCCATCCTGCTACCTATTGGCAGCTGTTGGCAGCTCAGCTTGGACTGGGAATTGAACTGGCGATCCTGTTGCTCAGAGCTCACACTCTTGAGCGAGCTCTTAACCAACTGAGCCACTCAACCAGCCCTAGTTCCAAATTTTGACTAAAAAGTATCAGTCACAAAAAAAGCTAATGTTTAAAAATATTTACCATTTAAACATTATTCAATATAAAACATTTTTCCTCACACTATAGATTTTTCTAAAAATTAAACTGTTTAACAAAAAAGCCTACCTAAAAATCCTGTGTTACAGATCTCAGATCTCATCATACTATTTATTTTACTAATCGTATTTTCTACTTTTTCTTGTTTATAAAATTTATTTTGAAGGCCAGATTCCATCATCTCTTCACCATTTCACGTAAGCCTCCGCCACACAGAAACAATGGAGTGATTCATAAATGTTAAACAGTAAATTCATACATGAAAATATAAAAACAAACCCTTATTTCTAAGTTGAATAATATTAATACATTTGGCCTCAGGAAATTTCATGTTTTTGCAGGGACTCTATGGGTAAGAGGTGTTAGCCCAGTAGCTAGTATATGGCTGAACCCGGTCGCCCCCCCTCCCGCCATGAAGGCAGGCACCCCAGGGCTTCGATACCCTCAGCCACACACCTCTGTTTGATCTGTTGGTTTGATTCTCCAATTTTACCTTCTACTTTCTGAAACTGAGCCTGGGGTTTTCCCTTCACCCCTTGACTTCATTCCTGGACTTGTGACTTAAGTGTGGTGACCTGTGTCAGAACTTTTCGGGTTCCTGTATTGGTTTTTGAGCTGCTGCGCTGGCTACCTGCTCAGGGCCTGAAGGCCATGTTTACCGAGTCAGCAGGTGACTGGACCTAAATTTTTTTTTTTTCTGCTGCTGCGGCTCGACTTGACTGAACTTGGAGTTTGGCTGTGGTCATGTGTCCATGAGATGAGAGCTGGGCCTGACCCCTTTAGAGAAGCAGTCTAGCACTTTCAGAAACGAGCTATAGAAAGCAGAGGAGGGACGTTCCCAAGGCATCCTCGAGTGAAAATTTTAGTATAAGCGATAACACCTACATTTTTTTTCATCTTTAGTTTAAATATTTCCTACTGGATTTACTCTAAGTGAGCTTCAGATTCTTTCCTAATTTTCTTCTAGACTTTAATTCGCAGAATGGAATGACATTCTTACTCTTCACATTGTGGGGAAAGAATGGAATAGAATTAAGAAAAAAAAAAGAAGAATCACTGTGATATAAGCCAGTGATATGAAGCTCTGTGGCTTTGATTGGAGCCTGGTTTGAAAGAGGATGACTCACTAAGTACCAGGGGCAAATCAAATCAGTGGGCATTCTATTAATTTGGCTCATAAAAAAAGAGACTGTGGGAAAAGAGGTAGACCAAGTATTTAAAAATGAACACAATATCTCATTATTAAATATGTCCTTAACTTATTGCGCCAGATTCTCCTCTTTGGTTCAGGGATGGTCACGGAAATTGTAATTTCTCTTGTTCAGGTGGTTTATTCATTTTGTCCTCTTCATTTTCTCTGAAAACTGAAAAGAGAATAAACCAGTATCACACCTCAGGGAATATTCATATAAAATCAGATTCAACTATGAATAATTAAAAGGAATTTCCATGGGTAACTGGGCATAATGCCAAATGAAAGAAGAGCAAATGCACCCGAGGAGCTACAAGCAGTGAGGGAAGCGTAGCGATTTTTCAGGAAGAAGCTGTGGTTAGCACCGGCAAGAGCCTCGGGGAATGAGACTGACAGTCAGAAATTAGAATCAAGGGAAGTTGGATGAATTTTACTAATCCCAAAGTGCAATGCTCAAGGAAGACGGGGTCAAAACTCAAGAAGAATCAACAAACTGATTGTCACCAGAGGGGCGAGGGGTGGGAGAATGAGTGAAAAAGGTGAAGGGGGATGAGAGGTACAAGCTTCCAGTTATAAAATAAGTAAGTCATGGGAAAGTATGTACACCACAGGGAAGATAGCCAATAATATAATAATAATTTTACGTGGTGACAGATGGTTACTAGATTTACCACGGTGATCACAATGTAAGGTATATGAATGTTGAATCACTGGGTTGTACACCTGAAACTAATATAATAATGTATGTCAACTATTTTTAATAAAAAAAATCAAGAAGAATCAGAAAAAGATGTATTCAGAGTATTCGAAGGGTCTGGGTCCTGCTGACATTGATAATGGGGTGGGAACTACCTGGGGTAGCATATGGAAGAGAAGAATCTGGAAGCCACAGAGGGCTAAGAAACTAGGAGAGAGGTGTGAAATGTAGCCAGGAGAGGAATCCACATGTTGATTACGCATCAATGATAGTAGTTAAAGGGAATGAAAACATGGAGGCTGAGATTTGGGTGAACTCTGAGGTGAACTTGAAGGAACCGTACTGAAGAGACACTGAGCATGTACACTGTAAGTGAAGAGTGAATTTACTAGTTCTGTCCACAGATGTTTCTTGAGCAACTACTATGTAATCCACACTGTAGTTGACATTGTGGTAGAAAACAGAAGTGAATGAAACATGTCTCTTGTCCCTACCTTACCTGGTATGGTCAGGGTGCATAGCCTGTCACCTAGCAGGCACTCACACCTTTTTGACTATCTTCTTTTGTGTCTTGATAACTGCGGAGCAGTGGAACCAGCTCATATGGGCCATAATAGCTGTTTGTTAGCATCTCTTCTCAACTCCATGTTCAGTGACATCATGTTGGAAGCTTGAAATCGACTATGGTGGAAGTATTTTTTAATCACAGAAATTGGCAAATACTACAAACCAGGGCCCCTTCTGCCCCCTCTCCATCAACCCAGTTGTTAAACTGTTACCAGCTCATTGGTACTGGGTTGATTTAATCTATCAGTTTAATTCAACAAATGTGAACTGGGCACTTCATAAATGTAAATATCTGTGCTGGGTGCTTGTCATCCTGCTTTCAAAAGACATTTTCCATTTCCTAATAACTTAATTAATGAGGTGGTTTGAAGCTTTCCTTATTTAACCAGTACCATATTTTAGAGTAAGATTTGCCTCCATTTTCCTATGGAGTGCAAAGCCAACTCAAGTTTGTGAATTTTCTCTCCAGATTTGGAGTGTTGGCAAAATGTCCTGTGGATGTGCAAGGGAAGACCTTTCTATTTCCTCCTAGAGATTCAGCTCCTGATAAGGATACACTTACCTTTAAGAAACTGAGAAGTACCAGCCTGGTCCTGTTCTTTGATTGGTTATCCTGACAATGATTCAGGGCAGAATTTTGGGATCAGTGATTATCTAAAGATTACCTTTGTGTCTCTTTTCTTATTTTTCCTTTGAAAAGTGGGAGCATTGTGTTTCCTTCCATCCTTATAAAGGTTTCCCTTGTAAGTGTGTGTAAGCTATGTCTTGGCCCCACCACTTTTCAGGTTAGACACTCAGGGTCATTTGCTATCTGCAATTTCAGATACGATAATTCTCTAACATTGAGATTAGAGCAGGAACAACCTCAGTGCTCTGTTAATGCCAATCACCTCTGAAATAGCCAGACTGGAGACAGATAAGAGGCCCCTGATGATTGATTAAAATATGGTATCCTGAAAATTAAGTGTCTAGTGTGAGTGCAGATGTAGCACAAAGATTTGTTATTGGAATTGACTCAGATTGAATGCTAATATTGGGAAAACTCATGAGGAATAATATAACTGTTATACTCCCCTGGTAGGAATAAAAAAGAAAGAACTTCACACTCTGGGGCACGTTAAAGTTAGGAAAATTGGGATTGAAATCTTTTATGATAAGCTTTTAAGTCACCAAGACTACCAATGAAAGGGCAGAATTCAAAATAGAAGAACTAAGGACGAAATTAAAATTTCTATGAGTAACCTTTCAGTCCAATTTTACCATTTGATTTGTGCTCTTCAAATAGTGTTATTTAGAACTCAAAATTTTCATAAGGGAGCAAAAGGACTTTCTGTGATGGGCACACTTCATTTTGGCAAATGCTTCTGTTTCCAGGTACCACCCAGAATTTTGGTAATGACCTCTTTTTAAGACATAAAATTGGAAAAGATTTCAAGAGATTACAAGATGATTGGTCTAATAGAACAGATATTAGGCTTGGCAGCGGGCTTTAAAAGATCCAGTTTCCATTTTAATTAATAAAATATCAACATATGGATAATACCGAGGAAAAGAATAAAAAATCAGGAAAGGCATATTTGAGTTGTCACTTATTTAAGCTATATTATATAATAGATGCTAAAATGCAGGAAATATCTGTATTCTTAGAAGTTTATGATAATAATGCATATATTTATTTTTTAAAATAATATTTTATGTTCATTTTTTAAATTTAGAAAGGCAAAAAGAAGAAAACAAAATGGACAAATTCTTTATTTTCAGAAAAAGTCTATATATTTAAAAAATAAAGAAATCGTGTATATTGTATGAAATATATATGTAGATATATATGAGTCTCTAGCACTTAGCAGAGAGCATGTCATCAAGTAGCCACATATTAAATATTCATAATATTGAGGTTTATTGACTGTGTTATGACCTTGGTTACTAATTTATCATACTAAAAATTTTAAGCTATCATAATGTTTTTCCAAATGAGGTTTTTCTTGGTTAAACACTGTAATTCTGTGTTTAGCTCAAATTATACCAAAGCAAATTTATTTTTATGAAAATAAATTTATTTTACATTGACAATCCAAACTTCATTTTTTGGCTTCAAATGAATTAAAATAATTGTGTTGCGTTTTCAAGATTTTAAACAGAGCCTACAAGAATCAACAAAGATACTAAATAGCACACTTACAGGATAAAATTTCCTTCCAGGGAAAACAAAATAATTTTTTTAAGAGTCATTTTGATAAATTTATACTAATGTGTTCATAGCTGATGATTAGACTTCTGGAAACCTTCTGGGAACCTCAAAAATATGGTAAACAACTTAAAACTTATCTGAAAGTTAAAGGAGATGATGTCAGAAAAAGAAAATGATGCTTGTAAAGCCATAAACTTTGCAGATGGAGTTGCTCCTTACGGTGTAATACTGATTTCAAGCAAATTTGGTTCTTTACTTTAAGTATATGGACCATTATTTAATATATTTTAGAAAAATATGGATTAGAAGAATTGAGGAAAGGAAGGTAGGGGGGAATAGGAAAACTCATAATACACTTTAACTCCCCAAAATGATTCGTAGTGCATGAGTTTGTGTTAAATGAACAAATCAATGAAAAGAACATGCTTATCAGTGATCCTATCAGAAAAAGAGCAAGCATAATACTTCCAGTACAATCCCAGATACAGAGTAGTCTGGAGTCCATTAGAAGCTCCATATGCTAAGAGTCGTGAGGGCATCATTGTGTTAAAATCAAGTGTGCTATTGTATTAGGTTTTGGGGGACTGCCGTAACAAATAAACACAAACCTGGTGGTATAAAAGAACAGAAATTTATTTTCTCACCGTTTTGGATGCCAGAAGTCGGCCAGGCCACATTCCCTCCAGAGCCTCTAGGAGACATTCTCTTCGTTGCCTCTTCTAGCTTCTAGCGCTGGTCCACATGCCTTGGCTCGTGGCAGCATATTGTCACATCATCTTCTCTGTGTGTCTGTCTCTAAACCCTATCTGCCTATCTCTTCTAAGCATAGGTGTGATGGCATTCGATGCTTACCCAGATAATCCAGGATAAACTCCCTTTTCCCATGATCCTTAACTTAATCATATCTTTTGCCATGTAAGGTAATAGTCACAGATTGCAGGGGTAAGGATGCTGTGTTAATTTGCCAGGGCTGTCATAACAAAATACCACAGGCCTAAATAATAGAAATTTATCATCTCACATCCTGGAGGTTAGAAGCCCAAAGTCGAGGTGTTGGCAGGTTTGATTTTGTCTCTCTTTGGCTTGTAGGAGGCCTCCTTCTTGCTGGGTCTTCACGTTTTTTCTTCTCTGCACCTGTGCTCCTGGTGTTTCTTCGTGCGGCCAAATTTCCTCTTTTTTGGAAGAACACTAGTCAGATCGGCACCCCCAAAGCCCTTATTTTTAACTTAATTTCCCCCTTAAAGAGCTTATCTCCACATACAGTCACATTCTGACATACTGGGTGTTAGGACTTCAATATATGAATTTTGTGGGAGGACAATTCATACTAGATATGAGTGTATGTTTTCGGGGACCACCTTTTAGCCCAATATAAATGTTTCACTTTCAATGGAATCAAGAAAAAAAAGTTAAATATAATCTATGCTCTGTTCACCAGTGCAGCCAAGTGTGATACATTTAAGAGGTAGTCTCATCAATGGAGTCAAAATTTCAGAGAAAAGAACTCTATCAGGAGTTGCTGACAATTAGCTAGAAAAAACACTTACGTGGAATAATCATTTGTCAGAGTGGCAAGATTAAATGTAATGTTAGCATATTGCAAACGCTCACGTTGATATTTACTTGAGAATATTAAAAAAATTCCCCCTTTCACTTATGGATTTATAGACAGACTTGAGAAGATAACAATAGAGAAGACTCTTCCCTTGGTTAAAGGAAAACATGTAATTTAAGTGGAGGCATAATTTATACTATACACTGCTATTGCCTGACTTTAATGAGAAAATAAAGTAAATTCCAATATACTTCCTGGGAACCATTCCAGCTCTCAATAATCTGCTTCAGTGGGATGCCAGGAAGTGGCTGTTCATAGAGAGATGGCCAAAAGTCCACATCTATAAACACAAATAGGTTGCTTTCTTGGTAGCATTAGCTTTGATTACAAAGAAAGTGAACTAATGTTAATATATATATTTACAGAGATATATCATGTACCTATCGTGTACACGATACCAGGAAATCTAAGAACATAAAAACTACAAATATAACAAAGTCACAACAATTTTATAGATGGTCTCTTGTTTCGTACTTTGCTTCAGAAAATCTAAGCTCCCTTTCTTTATGTTTCGTCTCGCTCCAGACTGCAAGCTCTTCTGCGTTGCCTGTATATAGTACTTCTACTTTCCTTTCTATTTCCAATGTATATAGTTCTTCCATTTACCCTCAGAATTATGGGCATAGGCTTGGGCTTCAAGCATGGAACAAACCTACTCAGTGTGCAGTGTTTCAGAATTCATGATAATTTGAACAGGTCCTTGGTTGAATAATGTCTCCTCCCCACTCCTCCCCAAAACCTTGTCCAACTGAAACCTCAGGTTGTAACCTTATTTAGAAATAAAGCCTTTGCAGATGTAATTAGTTAAATTAAGATATAGTCATAGTGGATCAGGGTGAGTTCAAATACAATGACTAGGGTCCTAATAAGATGAGTGAACAGGGCCGGTCGAGTGGCGCAATGGTTAAGAACTGGCTTGGGACGCCAGAGGGCCCCCGTTCGGAGCCCACATATGAGGGCCAGTGACACTGTCCTCTACAGCTAAGATGCTGAACAACAGCTCAACCTGGAGCTGGGCTTCCGTGAGTCGCCGGCAGCGGCATAGGCTGCAGCCCCTGTGGCAGTGGGTTGCCATGGGCTACCGTGTGTAGCCAGCAGCCGCAGTGAGCAGCCAGCAGCCGCAGTGAGCAGCCGTCCAGAAGCTGGCAACTGATCTGCCTCGCCCGGGAAGAGCGCAATGATGGTGCCAACTTGGGCCAGTGAAGCAACGTCCTCCACAACTAGACTGAAGAACAAAACGACAGCAACTTGTCTGTTCTCCTCCCCCCAATTCCCCAGCACTGTTCCCATCCCCCCAATTCCCCAATAAAAATCTTAAAAAAAAAAAGATGAGTGAACAGAGACACAGATGCACAAGAGGGAAGGCTGTGTGAAGACGGAGGTGAGTGTTAGAATGATACAGCTACAAGCCAAGACATACTAAGGATTGACAGCTAGCACCGGAAGTTAGAAGACTCAAGGAGGCATTCTTTCTTAGAGCCTTTGGAGGGAACATGGCCCTGTGGACACCTTGATTTCAGACTTCTAAACTCTAGACCTGTGAGACAATAAGTTTCTGTTTTAAGCCACTCCGTTTGTGGTAATTTCTTGTGGGAGACCTAGAAGACTAATACTAAACATGAGCGTGATAATTTGAATCTATGAAGAAGACATACTCCAGATAAAAGTTATGAGAGTAATGAGCCTAGACATCAGATAGTTAGTATTATATCGAAGTACAAGCACTTTTTCCACAGCATCTTTGTCAAATGGTTGCATAGCCCCATCCAGAAATGGGGAGATGAATACCCCATAGTGAAGGGCACTGCAGTTTTGTGAGCTCTAATTGTTTGAATTCCTATTTGTCACAGAAAGTTTGCCTCCCCATACTTCCAGTGATTCTAGTTGTGTCCGATAGATAAAACTTTTGACCCCTTTGTGGATGTTATTTGGAATATCTGTCTTCAATTGCCTCTTAATTTGTTCTTTTCTGTGTTAATCAGTTCATTTTCTTCCAATATATGAACTGGATTATAAATTCTTAGCCATCATGTTTTTCCTTCCCTGTGTACACCTTATTTTGTCATTCTTATGATCAAATACATTTTTCCTGATGAAATTTGTCTAAACTAGTGAAGCATGGGACTAATTCTTACTGTAATTTGGGCATAAAAATTTTATCTTGAAGCCTAAGGTAAAATTTAAAGATTTTACTCTGTACCTTCTGTACTCAGTTAATTGATCTTTTATTATACAATTAATACATGAATGAATTACTTCTGTAAAGATTTCACACCATGGAAATATATAGACAATAAAACGAGAGACCCTTTCTTCTTACTCCTTTCCCTGAAACACTCATCCCTAGAGATAAGCATTCAGTGATTTAGTACTTATCTTCAGTATTTGTCTTTCTGGCCTTTCTTTTATGTTTAAAATATATATATATATATATATATATATATATATATATATATGGTGCCAAAAATTGTATACACATTTTAAGAAAGGAAAAGCTATTAAAATTGTAATACTCAATATATACCAATAACAAAAGATGAATACAAATCACGTTTGACTTCTGCAATTACAAGAGGTGCTCAAAATGGTTACCATCAGTGTCCAGACACTCCTGATGATGGCAAACTACTACTTGAGCAACGTTGACCAACATGTCTACTTGTATACATTTTTTTGGCACCCCCGGTGTGTGTGTGTGTGTGTATATGTATATATATTATATATATATATATATATATATATATATGATGTGTGTATGTATATATGGATATGTATATATACATAAATGTATATATATTTTTATATATACATATACACACACACACACACACACACACACACATGGTCTTATAAACATAGGGTATTCCTTTATATCTTTTCTATGTCTCAATTAGTTCCCTTATGCTTTGCTCAGTTAGATGGTTTTCCTCAAGCATATTAAATCACATATATTGCCATTGGAGTTTGGTACTAAATTCAAGATTTTAATACTGAATTCAAGAAATTAAAAAATGTTATCTTTTTGTGTTTTTACTTTGTGTTAATCAACACCATTTTAAATTTGAACATGGCTATCAAACTTATTGGTTATCTCTTTCAGTTTTGTGACTGTTAAATCTGAGAAGCACACTTCCTACAGTTTTGTGTGGGTCACTGAAAAAATATTGACCAGAATTAGACCAAGGAAAGTTACCCTGTCAGAGATTTTCTTTAGATAGCACTGCAGCATTAATCAACATTATTAATGTATAATGACTTAAAGAATAGCAAATCCAGATCCCATGCAGTTAGTTGTATCAACTGAGGTTTTTGAGGTAATGTGATTTAATGTTTTTATGTGAGATGGAGCAGAAAGAGGTCTGTTTGTATTCTTCCTTCTTAAAATAAGAATAGAAGATCAGGGCCCAAAACCCAGTCACTTAAATGCCACAACAGATTGTAAAAAGTCTAATCAGTTTCACAAATCTTTACCTGTGACTTGCCAACAGCAAGCAAATTAGGGAGAAGGCAAGGGCAAATGTATTAAACTTTTTGTTTATAAGGTATGGTTAAAATTTGAAAAGGCAGGCATGTTTTCTCTAACACAATATTCATGGGAAAAATCTCTTAGTAGTAATGTCTCAAAATTTGTTTCCTGAACCACTCACTGAAGAAAGCAATTTTATACCTATCTTCTGGAGCTATTTTTTGTTTTTGAAGGAAGGGGAATGATATTTTTATATGTGCATTACCCCAACAATGAACATTTTCTCCACCGTTAAGTTTTGCTGCCAAACTGATTTATTTTGTAATGGATACATTTTCAGTATTGGTTGAAAGCAACAGAATTCCACCCTGACTGGGGAATTTACTGGAAGGACATTGGTGGGAGGGGAATACCCATGAGAAGGAGGAACAGGCGGTAGGTAGAGGTGTTGTCTAAAGAATCACAGGGCAGACATAGAATGCTGCCTATAGCTAGAATGACCTGAGTGAGCACTGCTGCGGCTTCCATCATGCAGCAGCTGTGAATGACCCTAACTGTGCCTCTCGTTTTTTACCCTCCTCAGGATTCAGTGCCTTGAGAGTTGGCTTCTGATTGGCCGGGCTTGTATCATGAGCGTTGTCCCAGCTCTATCTGGGAGAAGGATCTGTTCCTCTCTTCTTTTATAGTGGGAGGCAGAAGCCTGGCTATCGTCATTTTCTAGACTTGCAGTAAGAAAGTACCGCAGGCTAGGTGGCTTAAACAACAGACATTAATTTTCTTACAGAGGTAGAGGCTAGAAGTCTGAGATCAAGGTGTCCACAGGGTTGGCTCCTTCTGAGGGTGTGAGGGAAGGATCTGTTCCAGGCCTCTCTCCTTGGATTGTAGACGGCCATCTTCTCCCCATGTCTTCACATAGTCTTCTCTCTGCACGTGTCTGTGTCCTAATTTCCTCTTTTTACTAAGAAATCATACTAGATTAGGACCCACGCTAATGCCCTCATTTTAATTGAATTACATCTTTAAAGACCTTATCTCCAAATACAGTTACATTAGGGATTAGGACTTCAGCATATACATTTTTTGGGGGGGGCCGTGGAGGGGACACAATTCACTCTGCACCACTGGCACTTCTCTTCCATTTACATAGTACAATATGCAGGAGTGATGACTCCCCCAGAATAGGAACTGGGTGCTCTATAAGGAGAAATGGGTTCTAGGCAGCTAAACAATGAGAAATGTCATTCTATTTTTTTTTTGGTAACCATAGTTATGGAAGTTAAAAAAATTAATTACAAGACAATACTATGTATAGAAACTTGAAATTCTAAAAAAAACCTACCATGTATCATAATATTCCGTGTTGGTAAAGGTGTCAGAAAATGAAAATGCTCTCTCTGCTAGTGGGAATGCAGGCTTCTGTCTACCTTCCCATCATTCCACTTTTACGTACTGTGAGAAAGTGGAGTTGTGCCACTTAAATCTCTGCTCCAGAAAGAATTTGCTATTCAGCGGCAAGGAGGGCAGTTAGCAAACCATTTCCTGCTGTTTTTGCCTTCAGGGTTTACCTCAGCTTTCCAGCCAAGGTTGTGCAGCCCCCAGCCAGCAGCTAAGCATGGCAGGGAGATTAGAGCCTGGCCATATCTGTGCCACGCTGGCCCCCTCTAATAGGCAGTCTTTGCTGTGGAGCTGCCTTTCAGTTTGTCTGAGGCTTCGTCAAATCTACATCATGATCTGAGTTTAGCCCTGCCCAGTCCTGATTTCTTTTATCTTTCACAGGTGTTATTCCTCCCAATGCTTCTTGCACTCCTAACTTCATCTTTGTGTCTGCATTGCAGTACCCATCTCTCTCTCTCTCTCTCTCTCTCTCTCTCTCTCTCTCCCACTCTCTCTCCCACTCTCTCTCTCACACACACATCCTACATATATTTAATAATATTTTTGTTTTCTTGTCATGCTAAGTTTTTTCATAGGTGCTTGTTATTCCAGTCATGGATTTGCAAACCACTGTGCTTTTCAATAATGTAAACCCTGTGCTTTTAATGTAATAGCCTTCACTTCCATTTTCACCATTTTATCCTTAATGACATCATGGGCATTTTGTTGACATCAGTTAAATTATATTATAGGCAGTTCACTGTCTTCAAGTCTAATTTGAAGCTACTTAATTTTGTGAATCATTGAAGGCCTAGATAGAAACTAGGAGACAGGGATAGATCATCAGGCAGACAGACCCAGGCAGGGAGATGTCTCCTGAGGACTGATACAGTGGAATATAAAACTGAGTGACTAGTGGTGGCCATGGCCTGTGCCATGAACTTAGAAGCAGAGGAAAATCTGCAGTTAGAATGAAGAATGAAACAGATGGGAAAAAACAGACTGACACAGAGAGGACCTGTGAAAGACCTACGAAAGGTCTAATGGACTATTTGGTCCAGTTTGGGTCAGGAGGATGGCCCAGTTCAGCTCCATTCCTGAGTGTAGGCTAAACCTTCACTCTGAATGTGAGGTAGCCCTTTAGAAGCCTTCCAATGAATACCCTTGACTTTGCATATGTCAATATAAATTGGATTGCCATTATTTGCAACTGAGAAAGATTTCATTATCACAGCACATAAGCACTTAGCATAACATGATAGCCATTCAGAATATTTTAGTAAAATCTGCATCTTAGAGATATGTTGTTTAGGTAAATCTTTTTACTGTTTCTTCTCAGTGATCACAAAACCTCTTTTCTTGTTTGAATTTGTAGAGCCTTAAGCGGTAGATGTATGATAATGCTAAGCCTAGTCTTCTGCAACCTGTGGTCACTTATGAAATATTACTTAGAAAAAATAAAGAAAGAGAGAGAGAGAAAGAGAAGGGGGGAGAGAGAGGGGGAGAAATATTACTATTGGACTACATGAAAATTTTTCCTGTTCACTAAAGAATCAGATTTTAAATAAAGGAGTTTTTATTTATCTGAAGAGCCAAATTACCAGTTATTCTCTGGTGGGACTAGACAGAAACAGCTTCCTTGACTGAGCTCTGAATCTGGACATAGACCAGCAGAGAAACTGTCACTGGAGTTTGAGTTACCTGAGAAGGAGGGTGAGGATCTTTTCTTAGTATGAGGTCCCCGGATCACCTGGAAACATGGGTTTCTCCATGTTGTCCCCAAAGGGACCAAAATATTCCCTGGGAACTCCTGGAGGCAAATATTCATAGGGATTAAAACTGGTAGACATCGATGACTCTCTTCTAACAATGATCTAATAGCCCAAATCTACTGAATAAACTTGGCCTCTGAGGATGAAAGTGCTTAGTTAACCTCAGACACCATGAGAGCAACTTCTGTCCTAGGCAGCAATCCAGATTATCCTTCCTTCCCTAGCCAATATCGTGCTTGATTTCCTCTTCACTGAGAGATGTGCTTTGATTTTTGTCTTACTTTGTCCAGGTGTCTCAAACTCTTATGCCAATCTGGAGTCTTCCTGTTGATCCCCGAGGGATCTCATCTTGCATCTGGACTAGGCAACTGACTGGAAGTCTGTGCTCTGACCACATGTCTTGGAGTCACCTCCCAAGTTCTCTGAGATGGATCCTCTCCTTGGCAGACTTGTCTTATCCTTTTAAATCTTGCCACTCTCTGCGACAGGGCACTGGGGTCCTGAAAGTGGTTCTCCTGATCATTTTATTGCCATTTGGAAATGAATGGCTCTGCTTTTCTGCTTTTCTTCAGCTGTCATTTTCAATGATTCCAGACTTCCTCTCTGATCCTGGGGCCCATGAGTGGAAAATATAAGACTACAGAGAATGCAAGCTGGCGGTGTTTTCCAAGTGTGTGTGCAGCCTGTATTTCATCTGATAACTCATGATGATGGTACCCACAAGGGCCAGAGGGATCTTCACATCATCTCTAGGTTCTTTTAACACCTGACAAAAACCAGATTTTTTTATAAATTGTTTTTTAAAGATTTTTATTAAATATATAGCTAACATGCAATATTACCCTAGTTTCAGGTGTACACCATAGTTATTCAACATTAATATACTTAAAGAAGTGATCACCGTGAGAAGTCCAGCAACCATCTGACACTGTACCACGCTATCACAATATTATTGACTATATTCCCTATGCTGTACATTACATCCCCATGACTTATTTGTTTTAAAATTTCTCAGATTGGTCTCTAAAAAACTAAATGACGAAGAAAAAAATAAATAGGAAGACATTAAAAGTGGAAAATATCAAGTGTTGTAAAATTAGACTTTGAGAAGTATGTACTGGAGGGGAAAGTAAGGCAGTGAATCTACCGGTGTGTCCACATATTTTAAGTCATGTTTTCCAGGAGTGGAAACTGCATAGCAACAAAGCCTCTATTAGGCCCCACTCTCCACAGCTGCTCAGCCCTTCAGGGCCTGGAGTTGGTGAGATCAAGGGCTTCAGCTTAGGAAGGTCCCAGCTTAGAGCAGTTTAGGGATCAGGATACTAAATCTCTGAAAGTCCTGAGACATGCAGAACCCAAGAGACTCAAATCAGAGCTCTGGGAGTCAGTTAATAACATGCCGTTTAATTTGCCAGTTACATAGACGTTTGTGGATGGAACCTTACTCTTCTTTATAACTTTTGCTGATAGGTGAATTCATTCACTCCTCAGGGGTGCTTACATTTCATAGGCGTGTGGTGATTGTGACACCATGGACCTGAGTACATCTAGTTTGGACCCGCATACAGTGTGGCAGAAGGCAATGGTAGACCACTGCAGCATTTTCTTTTCTTATTTATCTATTTTTTTCATTTTGCCTTGAAAACCCTGTGATGAGACAGTCCAAAATTAAATATGAGGTAGTGCTGAAAGACGAGACTCCCAGGTTGGCAAACACTCGAACAGTTACTGGGGAATAGCAGAGAACAAGTACTAATAGCTTGGTTGCTAGTGACGCAGCTAGACCAAAGCCGGAAGGATGCGTAGCGGCTGACGCACACAAAGAAGAAAGGAAAGGATGATGCTGCGTCATACATACAACCTGAACATGGGACAAGGAAGCATGAACCAAGGTAAACTGGAAATTGTAAAGCAAGAAATGGAATGTCTAAACATGGCAGTCTTGGTGTTAGCAAACTAAAATGGACTGGAATGGGACATTTCCAGGGAGGCAACTACAAAGGGTTCTACTCCAGAAATGACAAGCTCAGAAACGGAGTGGCTTTAATACTGAGACAGGGTGTAGAACAGGCAGTTTATACATATATATGTAAAGAATATATCTTCTAGGAAAACCTGTTAACAAAACCATCATTCAAATTTCTGTTCCAACTACAGAGGCTGAAGAAGTTGACATTGAAAATTCTTATAGAAGTAGTCAAGAAGGAATCGATCACACATCAAAATAAGACATGCTGATAATTATAGGTGATGGCAATACAAAAGTAGGAAATAAAGCAGAAATAAACGTCATCAGAAAATTTGGTCTAGGGGTCAGAAATGAATGAGATTGGCTCATGGATTTATGAGAAGCCTACAATTTGTCCATCACAAACACATGTTTCAAACAACCAAACGGACAACTGTATTCATGAACATCACCTGATGGCTAATATAGAAATCAAATCAACTATGCAATTGGAGACAGGAGATGGAGAAGTTGTATTCTCTCTGCCAGAACAAGACCAGGAGCAGACTGTGGTAGTGACCACAAACTCTTAATATCAAACAGTAGAGTGAAGATGAAGAGGAGCACTGAGGAAATAGTTGTGCCAAAATATAACATAAATAACATTCCTGATGGATTGAAAGACCACACACACACACACAAACACACACACACACACACACACACACACACACACACACACACACACAAAACCAAAACAGATTTGCACTGTTAAACTTAACAGACTGAGAACCAGAAGACCTGGTTCTATTGAAACTAGAATATTATTACGGAAGAATGGGAAGTGACAATATCGGAAGTCAAAAATAAAGGAAAAATTGAGATGGATGACAGATGTCTCTAAAAATTGTTAGAGACAGGCAAGAGACAAAAGCAAAGAGTGACAAAAGCAGAGTTAGACTCCTGAATGCAGTTTTCCAGTGAATATAACATGGAGATAAAGAGAGCTATTATAATTGTCAATGTAAGAGATAGAACAACAAAAAAGGAAAAATAAGAGATCTCTTCCAGAAGAATCAAGAAATCAAAGAGAAATTCAAACCTAGATTAGGAACGCTGAACATCCAAAAAGGAAGCACATTGTCAGACCAGGAGAAAACAAAGGGGAGGTAGAAACAATATACTGAAAATCTATATAGAAGAGACAAAAGCATGGCAGATACCTTTGAGGAAGATTTGTTTGAAGAGGAAACTGTAATTTTAAAAAGGAAAATGAAAGCTGCCCTGAAAGCACCAAGAAATAAATCACTAGGAGTAGATGGGGGTGGGGTGGGATGGTGGTATCGATAGAATTATTTCAAGCTATAGACATTGGAGCTATCAAAATTCTAACATGTCAACAAATATAGGAAACAAAACAATGGCCTACAGACTGAAACAGTTTAATATACACTCTAGTCTTCAAGAAAGGAGTGTATCACTATAGGAGGCAGTCACTATAGGACCAGTGCTGTAATTATTTATGCAAATAAAGCAATGCTCAAGGTGATGCAATAAAACTTCTACCTTATATAGAGCAAGAAATGCTGGATATTCAAGCTAGATTTAGAAAAGGAAGAGGCACTTGAGATCTAATTGGAGCATTTTGCTGAATACTGGAGTGCTCCAAAGAATTCCAGAAGAAGGTTAGTCTATATTTTATAGACTACAGTAAAGCCTTTGGCTGTGTCAATCATCAAAAGCTCTGGGTTCCTCTGAAAGAGATGGGTGTGACTCAGTACTTGATTGTTTTGATGTGTAACCTGTATTGTGGACAGGAAGCCACTGTCAGGACAGAACATGGAGAGACAGAATGGCTTCCTATAGGCAAAGGTGTCAGACAAGAGTGCATTTTATCTTCCAATTTGTTTAATCTGTGTACAGTAAAAATGATATGAAAAACTGGGCTAGACTCAGAGGAAGAAGGAATGAAAATTGGTGGAAGAAATATTAATAATTTAAGATATACAGATATAAGATATACCATCTTACCAGCAGAAAGTGGCAATGATTTGAAATGACTTCAGATGAAAGTGAAAGAAGAAAGTGCCAAAGCAGGACTGTATTTGAACGTCAAGAAGACAAAAATCATGACTTCAGAAGAAATACGAACTTTAACATAGACGATGAAGACATTGAAATTGTTAAAGATTTTGCTTCCCTTGATTCAGTCATCAATTTAAAGGGAGACTGCAGCCAAGAAATCAAAAGAAGGCTGAGACTTGGAAGGGCAACAATGGAAGAATTAGGAAAGATCACCAAGTGCAAACGTGTCCTTAGAGACCAAAGGCTAAGCTCATCCCCATTCTTGTATTCTCAATTACTATATACAGATGGGAAAGTTGGGCAGTGAAGAAGCTGACAGGAAAAAAATGGATTCATACGAAATACGGTGTTGCAGGAGAGCTCTACAGATACCCTGGACCACCAGAAAGACGAACAAGTGGGTCCTGGAGCAAACACCAACCTAAAGCTGCCCGACTTCGGGCACATCATGAGAAGGCAGGGTTCTTTGGAAAAGACAATAAAGCTGGGAAAAATAGAAGGCAGCAGGAAAAGAGGAAGGCCAAATATGAGATGGACTGACTCCATACAACAAGCTACAGGCTTGAGTTTCCATGAGCTGAGCAGAGCTGTTGAGTACATGACACTGTTGAGGACGTGACATTGTGGACATCACTCATTCACGGGGTCACCAGGAGTCAGAGCTGACTCAATGTCAAGCAACACACACACACACACACACACACACAAATTTATTCTAACTCCCAACAGGGCATTCAGAACACAATTCACCCAGAAGATAGAATAACTTACTATGCCTTTTTCAGGCCTTGAGGTGAGCCTATGGAAGTCTGCAGTCTGTATCTAAAATGCATAAGTGCTAATGAATAATTGTTTTTTTGTGCTCCGTTGCTAACCTATTTCCTGAGTATAGCATCTCTAGAATCCTTTTAATCCCTTTTCAATTAACAATTCGGTTGCCTAACAAATCAAGCAGCATTGATCACCTTAAGTGTATAGGACACTTTGCTGAGTAGGTTTATCAGCGTTTTGTATTTCAAGATACTTACACTGTGATAGCTTTCCAGGAACAAACCAACACTTGGGCCAGGCCTCCAGGAAATCCAAACATCTGTATTCGAAAAAAAAAATGTCAGCAACAATCAATCATCCAGTTTTGTCAACATGTTACCAAAGGCCTAGATCACTGGGAGTGTTTCTAACCAGATGTTATACAGTCTGTGGATATATCTAGAATCAAAACTACAAACACAGACAAAGGAATAAAACACTCCCACAGTGTCGCCTTTGAGCCTACCACATGGACTTTTGTTTCATGAGCTGGAACAAGCAGAAAGTAACTTCAGAGTTTGTGGAGATTTGGAGGTTTTCTCCTTACAATAACCTGTAAGATAATCATTAAAAATGTGTAAGGAATATTTCAATACTATGTTGGGAACATAGTAGGTGCTAGCAGAAAGCTACATAGCATTTTGGCTGACTTACTTGGCATTGTGCAAGCTGAGACACGTTTAATATTTTTAAGTAAAACAAATTGATTTTTTTGTATTAGTCTGGTTAAGAAAGCTCCAGTTTTGAAATGTTTTGAAGTAAGCTTGCATTACTTTTACAGTAAAGAAAAATAATTTTCACTGCTAATAGCTACCATTTATTGAGCACTTACTAAGTGACTGGCACTGTACTGAATATACCCTTCTGTACCAAACCCAGTAAAGTATGTGCTATTGTTACCTTTCTTTCGCAGGTTAGAAAACTGAGAGGTTCAATAATTGACTCAAGATGTCACAACTCGTAAGTGGTAGAGTTGGGGTTTGAAGTCAGGGGTTCATGTCCACAGCCTTTCTTATCCGCTCAGCTAGACTGTGTCTGTCCTGGCAGCCCAGCCCTGAGGACCTGAGGCACATCTGAAGTAGGTCACCATATCTTCAATAAAAGAACAACTGGTAACAACAATAATAACAATAATAATGACTAGTAAATAGTGAGGACTTAATATATTGTAGGGACCTTATTTTTGTCTCTGATTTTCCAAACTTTTGCTATGCTTATCCATTGTACAAATAAGGAGGCTGCTATGTGGAGAGATTGGGTAATGAGCAACATCACCAGGCTCTTAAGTGGTGGGGCCAGCAGTGACTCCTGGTTTGGGGTCAGATCGTTCCAACACTGGATTCACACCCCACCTCTGCCTCCACTCCCTGTAGCCCTCACCAGGAGTTTGGGGTCCTCTGTGACTTAGATATCCAGGAGATGTTCTCGTTCTTTCCTTTTGTCACTCTTCTCAGTCCTCTTACATCCCTTTTAGGTGGCTCTTTCTCTGACCCCATTCGTACACTAATATTTAGGAGTTTCCTCAGGGCTTTGTTCTTGAGAATACAACTGTAGTTGCCTTGTGTTTCCCTTCAAGAAAGAACTTGCTGTTTATCTATGGGGAGTGCAGTTAGCTGACAGCCTCCAGATGCTAATACGTTCAGGATCCACATTAGTTTTCCAGCTGAAACCATGTTCTTCCTGGGCAATGGCTAGCCAGAGACTGAGCACAGAGATACTAGGATCTGACCATTTCTACCGAATCAAGTATTGTACTGTAGCTCCCCATTGGGTTGGCATAGATGTTGTCAGATCAGTGTGGTGGTCTGAACTTCATGTTCCATCCTGCTATCCTGCTTCCTCTTCCTTTTGATCTTTCACAAGCACTACCCTCACCTCCTAAGTCACAGCCCAATCAAGTTCTTGCACTCCTAAGCCTCGAAGACCCAACTGGAACTACAGCTAAGTGAGTACTCTATCTAAGGCAGGTGATGAGTTTAAGGGGGCTGGTGTGGCACCACCCCTGGTAACACATTAGTTGTTGGCATGGGGTTTCTGATCATTAGGCATAAAGTAGGAAATATGAATGGAAACCTTAGGAATATGACGGGGGTGGGGATGGTGGGAGGGAGAGAGAGAGAGAGAGAGAGAGAGAGAGAGAGAGAGCAATAAGCAATAGGCACATGAGGGAGGGTGGCGGGCTCGAATGAAAACTTTTAGGTAGGCATCTAGTCTATTCTATTTATAAGTCTGTCACTTAGTCTTTTTTTAAAAAACTTACTCTTAAGCTGTAGCATTGAAGAATATTGTAACTCATAGACTTAAATATATAAAACATATTACTAATTTTGGTCACTTTATTATCATGATGTAGTCAATTTCCAAGTTCTCACAGTGCCTAGAATAATACCTGACACATAGTAGCAAGCTCTCAATAAATATTTGCTGAATCAGTGAAAGAATAAATAAAAGTTAAAAATATTCAATACATTATACTTTTAAGCCAGTAAAAAAAGTTTCCCAGGATGGCTAATCATGACAGTCATTAATAGATAGAAATGTTTCCGGCTGAGTAACAGCACTCATTTATTTTTTTTCACAAAGCTGTTGGTTTATACTAGCCAGGCAGTATCCCAAAACATGAGTGTTAACCTCTGGAAGCCCCTGTGAAGAACTGGACTCAATTCCCACCCTCTGGGACTTGCACTGTAACAGAACTTCCTGGTCAGATGAAAGGTCTCGTCACTTTTGCAGCTGAGGAACAGAGGAATGGCTTATGAGGAGGGGCACCCCAACACAATCTGAATGTTCAGACAATCTAAGAAAGTTAGCAAAATGTCTATGTATAATATAATGGCCTCAGATCTAACTACTTCTTAAAATCAGATAGCTGTTCAGAAGCCCTTCCTATGTAGAAAATCAAAGATGTCACTGCATTCTTCTAAAAAGTGGATATGACCTCAGTGGATTGGAGACTGTACTGGCAGTTAGGAGAACTGTCCAGGAAGCACCTTGAATTCTCAGGTGGGGGCAGTTAAGGCATTACAATTAGAGGAGGGAGGGGCTATGGCTGGCTCACTTGGAAGACTCAGATGATGTTGGGTCAAAGTTCTGAGACAAAGCTGTTACTAATTCCCCTTCTAAGTTGTAATTGGTGTAGGAGTACTGCTGTGAAAAATTTCACATATAATTTATTTTATATTAACGTATTGTGATGTAACTTGGTGGCGGGCAGTAGAAGGCATAAATATATCTCATTCTCCTTAAGATAGAATTTTGGACAACACACTTTTGTTAAAAATTGGAGCAAACTGTGGTCTGAAGAAGCCAACACAAAATTGTAGAAAGGATAAAAGGTAATGGTGAGTAAAATAAAATGGAACAAATGTGCTTTTCATTGTATCAGATTGAAAATTACTAAAGTAATATTTCTCCTATAATTAAGTAAAATATCCTTACAGTAATTCATCAAATTACAAGATCACTTTATCTTATGCAGTTTGAATAAAAGCAAAGGGTCTCATCTGTGAGGAAAAATGAAATATTTCAAGGGAAAAACACTGAATAAAAATTATGTAAAATCGCTTCAAGAACTATAAAATACTTAGGAATAAATTTAACCAAAGAAGTAAAAGACCTGTACTCTGAAAACTATAAAACACTGAAGAAAAAATAA
>NW_017731466.1:617669-632511 GCF_001890085.2 Hipposideros armiger | reverse complement strand
ATAGATGGGGGGAGGGGGGTTGTTACTTTGTGAGGGTGAAAAGGGTAACTATTGCATTGTTCTGTACACCTGAAACTAACAATAAAAAAAATTATGTAAAAAAGATATGTAATGGGGGGGTAGTCAACTATGGTAAATATTTTATTCCAATTATAATACAGCAAAATTGATTCAAAGAAAGCTTGATAAGAATAAAATAAATTTAAATCTTGGACATTATTCTTTAAATACTGTAATTTTCAAAGTAATGCCAACTAAATCATTTGTTACTGATGTCAGGACACCTAGGCATTTGGGCAAAATGTTGTTTAAAAAGTTATGTTTCTACCACATACTGGTTATGAATTATTCAATGAATGTGTGTGTGTGGGGGGGTAATATTGCAATATTGTTTACAACACAGTTTCTGCCAAGCTATTTTTCATGGGATTTTTTTTAAAACTTGAGGCAGCTTCACAATGTAATTGGTAATAGAAGCCGATGGCATATATTTGACCCTTTATTTTAGCTTCTGGGCATTGGCAATCAGTTACATGCCAGATACGGGGACAGACAATATGCATTAAAATTAGGTCCATCTTTTCAGCTGCCAAAATGTAGACTTGGTCATAAAATTTGAGCATAAAGAACCTGTGAGATCATCGAGCTCAATTCTTGTATTTCACAGGTGAGAAAATGCTTGGTCAGAGAGGTACTAAATTGACCAGCTCAAAGTCACACAGGAGGCAAATAGGGCCGGATCTCAGCCACTGGACTTAGTGCAAGAGACCCCTTGTCTCCACTCCCAGTATCAAGGCTGTCTTTTCTATTTGGGGAGATTAGAATATATGCTATATAAAAAATTTAAACATCCTGAAAATGAGCAAGAATAAAGTACTCTGGAGTACCTTCCCACCCAGTTCTGTCAAAAAAAATATTGCCAGATTAAAAAAAAAATATCATGATACAGTTTGTCTTCTTTTATAGATTAAAATCATTACATTCAATTTACACTGAAATGATAGCACATTAGCCATGGGTTTATTTGTAAATCTGTTGAAGTCAATTACACAAATACTTTCAATACCCTAAACATAATAATAGTAACAATATCATTACCAATAATAATAACAATAGCCATCATTGTTCTGCTTACTACACGGCAGGCACTTGTTTGCATGCATTGTGTTATTCTGTATAGAATCATGTTTTATCATTGTCCTAGAGTTCAACTCATTTTCTTCTAGACAAAATTCTCTCTTCTTTTGACTAAAATAGTAATGTGTCATATAAGCCTGTTTTTTTTCTGTTAGGCCAAAAGGCTTAAATAAGTTCCTTTGTATGGAAAAAACAGATGTTTTACTTTTGGGGTGGATGTCACCTCTTGTGGGGCTCCCCAACTTTAAGAGCAGAGCTGGTCCTGGACTTCAGCCCCTACTTATTCCTCCAGGTGGGCACCCTTGTTTAGGGCCAGCCCATAAACTTTACTGAGGTAACTCTGATGGTCAGAAAGAGAGGGCTCTCAAGTCTGGTGAGTGGATCAGATCAGGATGTGGCCAGTCTACAGTGAGGTATATTGTTAAACATTTGAATTGGTTTTGGATGGGATGAATGAATTTATGTTTGAGTGCCAGTTACACCCAATGATGCTCTGAAAATTCACATCAAAGAGAATGAGGAAATCATGCTGAGAATGAAGCCTGGACTGAGAAGAAGCTGGGAAACCATCCAGGTTGTTCTCCCAAAAATCAAATCTTCCTTGGAACAGATCTTTAAATGGAAATGATTGGATTTCAAAGCACATTTCTCTTGAAAAGGTGATGGACTAGAACGCTAAGGTGACTGAGTTGGAAGGAATGGTGCTATGAGGTATAAAACAAAAGTCTTACCTGCCTCTAATTATTTCTACATCATCTTCCTCCCTGACCTAAGATTTTCTCCATGGAATAAAATAAGATGGTGACTGTCATCCTCACTCACCACCTTCCCCACTTTATGTTGCACCCACCTAGACAAGGTATGAAAATTAAGTTTGGGAGCTCATCCTAGAAAAAGTGCTACATACCTCATTGCTGAATATCACTATGGTCACCTTTGAAGTATTCCCATTGGGAAGTAGGGAGGGTGTTCCAATACAGTTATTTGTTTACTGGCTAAAAACTCCCTCACAGGCAGTGCTGTGTGTACTGGTACATTGTCGTGATGCAAGGGCCATGAATTGTTGGCGAAAAGTTCAGGTCGTTTTCATCTAACTTTTTCACACAGCCTTTTCAGCACTTCCAAGTAGTAAACTTGGTTAACTGTTTGTCCAGTTGGTACAATTTCATAATGAATAATCCCTCTGATATAAAAAATGGTTAGCAACATTGTTTTGACTCTTGATTTGGGCTGATGGAAATTTTTGATAGTGGAGAATTGCCTGACTTCCATTGTGCACTTTGACACTTTGTTTCAGGGTCATATTGGTACACCCATGTTTCATCACCAGTGACAACACAGCCCAAAACATCATCTTTCCTCTCCAGAAGGTCTTGGCAAACTTTGACTCTCCTTTGCTTTTGTACATTGGTGAGCTCCTTTGGGACCAGTTTTGCAGACACCTTTCTCATGCCCAAATTTTCAGTTAAGATTTAACTAACTGTTTCTCTATTTATGTTTACTTGGTCTGCTATGATTCTCACAGTCAGCCAATAATTTTGATGCACAATTTGATGAAGTTTTGCAATGTTTTCATCAGTTCTGCTCGTTGCTGGCTGCCCTGACCTCTCTTCATCAGTGATGCGTTCTCTCCCCTCAGAAAAATGTTTAACTCATTTGTACACTGCCATTTTCTTCATGGCATTATCCTCATAAACTTGGACTAACATGTTCCTGATTTTACTACCACTCTTGCCAAGTTTAACAAAAAACTTAATGTTTATTGTTGCTCTAATTCAGGCTCAGACATTCTTGCGGCTGCACACAAAAACACTCAACAATAATAATGGACGCCACTCAGCAAGACACCGCCACATGTTGACACGAACACAGCTGTGAGACACTGATGTACCAAGATTATGAAACCTCATCAAGCTATTTGTACAGTGCTGCTAATGTAAGTGCATGGTGGCAAGTTCACGAACTTAATTGTCAGATCTTGTATATTCTTAGGCTTCTGCAAGGATAGAAAAGGACCAATGAGTAGTAATCATGACAAGAATAAATAAATTTTAACTTATACTGATCTGAAGCTCTCCAGTTGTGCAAAGATGGGAAAGGGCTAGCTAGAGAGGCAGCGAGTCCCCCCTCATCAGAGGTGTTTGGCCATTAATCTTGGATGGAAGTTGTAGAGCAGATTTACGTTTTGGGTGTGCTTTTGATCCTATTCTCTTTTTAAAACCGCTTCCAATGCTGAAACTATGCAATGCTCTGCAGGTGATAGTGTATAAATCATGGTAGCACCTTGATCAGCTTTAGCTTTTACTGCTGGGTTACATTGAAATGAAAAAAAGTTGAGGCCGAGAAAGAGAAGGGAGTTGGAGAGGGGAAAGCTAGGAGGAAGAAAAGCAAGAAGGAATTCATGTTTTATTGCATATGTGGAGTTGTGTTTTATTTATTTCAAACATAATTAAATGACATGACCAAGTTCTACTAAAGATACCTTTGGATTTGGGGCCGCCTGTCCTCCTGGGTCAATGGGTCTGAGTGTTGGCAGTGGGATTTACACCCATCATGTACCAACCCTGCAGTTTTGTAACAATGCTTCTTGTCATCTAGCCCTGCCCATTCCAAACTCTGTCATCTGAGGACTTTCATATTACATCCGTTTTCTGAGACATTGTGTTAGTTTGCTATTGCTGCTGGAACAAATTACCACAATCTTATTGGCTTAAAGCAGCATGATTTTATTCTCTCACTGCTCTGGAGTTCAGGAGTCTGAAATGCTGTAAGTGTACTAAGTTAAAAGTATGAACAGGGCTGCGTTCTTTCTGGAGACTCTAGCAGAGACTGTTTCCTTCCTCTTTCCAGTTCCTAGAGACCACCTTCACGCCTCGGCTTGTGGCCCCTTTCTCCATCTTCACAGCCAGCAGCGTAGCATCTTCAAATCTCTCTCTTTCTGACTCACACTGCTGCCTCCCTCTTATAAGGGCCCTCGTGATTTCATTGGGCCCACCTGGGTAATCCGTGGTAGGTCCCCATCCTAAGGTTCTTAACTTAATCACGTCTTCAAAGTTCCTTTTGCCACATAAGGTAACATACTCATAGATTCTAGGGATTAGAATCTTTGGGGGACCATTAACCTGCCTACTCTGAAATTGACACCTAAAATTTATACCCAGGTCAAGGAGAGGACTGAGGTTGTGGTGGTGGTGGTGGCGGCAGCATTGTTGATACTGCTGCACATCCACTGAACTGTAAACTGTTCAGAGACACCATCATTTCAGGCCCCTCCCCCACCTGTGGCCATGATACCATCCTAGTGAAGTGAGCATTTTGGTAATCATTAGTGTTACTGATGAAATATTTTTAGTTCTCCTTTTGGGCACATGGAAGGATTGTACTTCTCTGCCCCGTTAGGTTTAGATGTGGTCACATGACTTGCTATGACTAGTGAAATGAAAACAGAATTGACAAATGTCTCTACAGGCTGAAATTTAAGGGCTGGTGGGTGATTCTCCATGTTCTTATTTCCCTGCCAGACCAAACATGGCAGCACACAGATGAAATTGCCCTTGGTCTGGGTTCCTGAGTGAGAATAGTAGGGGCCCTGGCCAGTCCCTAATAGACACATAGCCCGCGTGAGAAATGAACCTTTGTTCTTTGAAGCTACTCAGATTTGGGGGTATTTTTTCCTGCAGCATAACCTAACCTGCCCTGAGTGACACAGGCATCCTTAACAAATCAAATCAGGATGTACTCCCTATATTGCCTTCCCACCAAGGCATACCATTTCCTGCTGACGTAGGCAATCTTTGGGACACTAAGGCAGCCCGGCCACTTAAATCCCAGTTTGGAAGATGCTATTCATTTATGGTTCCATTCAGCTTTCCAAAATTTACAGGTTGGTAGCCTGTGTGAGTCTATCAGCCTGGCTTGAGAAATATATGCTCATAATTGTATCTTGTAAAGGCCCCACATCTGGTCCACTCAGCAGCCACGATGGAATTTGCATATAAAACACTACCGCTTTTCTCCACCTGGAATGTCCCTTCCACTTCCTTCTGCCCCTGCTAGTATCACCATTATTCCAGCAGTTGGGAGAATTTCAGCTCACCTGGAAGACCTCCGTGAGCCTTTTCTCCTGGCTGAGAATGGGTGGGCTGTTCCTAGGGCAGCTAACTCCATCGGTCTTCCTCACTAAAACTTCACTAGCCCTGGCCTCTCCGCTGAAATTCCTCTCTGCTGCACTAGAGCCTGAGAATGAGTGTTGATTTTCCCCAAACAGCCTGAATATGCTTGAAAGAGCTTCTTGGCCCCATTCACCCAGCAGCAGGGAAGGGTAGAGCCTGCAGAACAGTTGTGAGAATGCAGCCCTGACGTGGGAGAGCTGCGATCTGGGCAAACTCAGACCCAGCCTGCTAGCAGAGGGGTTCTCAGGTGGCAAGGTCAGCTCCATCCACAGACCTTTAATAAAATCCAGCCCACCCCCACAATACACTATAAAACCCTTCTGTGCAGTTTTCCTGATCACCCTCCTGCTTGTCTTATTCTCTCTTCTCTCCAGGTCCTGTTTTCTACCTCAGGATTTCCTTACCTCGATTTTGTTCAGACACAACCCTCCACCTTCAAAATGAGCCATTTTCTTATTTATTTATTTATTTTTAAAGATTTTTATTGGGGAATTGGGAGAAGGGGAACAGACAAGTTGCTGTCGTTTTGTTCTTCAATCTAGTTGTGGAGGACGTGGCTTCACTGGCCCAAGTTGGCACTATCATTGCGCTCTTCCTGGGCGAGGCAGATCAGTTGCCGGCTTCTGGACGGCCGCTCACAGCAGCTGCTGGCCGCTCACCCTGGCTGCTGGCTACACACGGTAGCCCATGGCAACCCACTGCAGCTGGGGCTGCAGCCTACGCTGTCGCCGGAGATTCACGGCAGCCCAGCTCCAGGGTGAGCTGTTGTTCAGCATCTTAGCTGTAGAGGGCAGTGTCACTGGCCCTCAAATGTGGGACCCGAACCGGGGCCCTCTGGCGTCCCAAGGCAGCTCTTAACCAACGTGCCACTCGGCCGGCCCAAAATGAGCCATTTTCTTTAGACTAGAGGCTCTTCCTTAGGACACCTGCAGCTTAAGTTGAGAGGGCCTAATGCCTCCAACCCTCACCCCTGGAAGGCTCATTCCTGCCAGTGCTTGGAAACCAGCCAGTGACAGTCTCAACTCACACACTCTCCTCAGCACGTCAGATCTGATAAGTGCTCACTAACAGGATGAGATTGAACTTCTCAATTTTTTTTTTTTTTTTAAAGATTTTTTTATTGGGTAATTGGGGGGATGGGAACAGTGCTGGGGAATTGGGGGAAGGGGAACAGACAAGTTGCTGTTGTTTTTTTGTTCTTCAATCTAGTTGTGGAGGACGTGGCTTCACTGGCCCAAGTTGGCACTATCATTGCGCTCTTCCTGGGCGAGGCAGATCAGTCGCCGGCTTCTGGACGGCCGCTCACTGCGGCTGCTGGCCGCTCACGCTGGCTGCCGGCTACACACGGTAGCCCATGGCAACCCACTGCAGCTGGGGCTGCAGCCTATGCCGTCGCCAGCAACTCACGGCAGCCCAGCTCCAGGTTGAGCCGCCGTTCAGCATCTTAGCTGTAGAGGGCAGTGTCACTGGCCCTCATATGTGGGATCCGAACCGGGGCCCTCTGGCATCCCAAGCGAGTTCTTAACCATCGCGCCACTCGGCCGGCCTCAATTTTTTAAGTTAGCTTGACATGAAGTCAAGAGTTCAGACATGTACTAAAACTTATACTCAAAACCATTAGCTTTTAGATGCACTCACTCTTTCTAAGGAAAATAATTCAGGAATTTCCTGAAGGGCTGGAGAGACGAATTCCTTCTGAGAACATCTAGGTCGTGATGTTCATGTTTTAAATCATACTGTGGCATCTGGGATTCTTACAAACTAATGGCCACGAAATTGCCCTGCTTTTCAGCGACTTTCCAGTGTCTTCCTGCAGGCAAGCGTGTGGAAGCGATCACAAGCAGATGTGAACACCAGCACCATTGTGGGTTTCCTCTATTATAGAGCTTCCGTGCATGGAGAGGAGGACAAGCAGTATAAAAGGGACAGCATTTGTGGCCTTGAGCTGCTACCTACAAATTGGATGGAATTATAATTAAGACACTTGGGAAATTGAACAAGGAACGTTCTTCTCCAATCAAAACGTGATTTTCAAGTTATGTGGCAGGATAAAACGAGATCATTTTGAAAGTGTGATCAGATCGGAATATTGGTGTGAGGTTTTCTAGAGCAACCTATTTAATCAGGAGGTTACCTGAGAACCTTCTAAGAAACAGCAGGATGCCTTGAGGGATTGTTTTATTTTCCCTAATATTTGTTTTTTGTGACATTTATTCCACTGGAACTTTAAAACAAAACTAAATGGGATGGGAAATACATTTTTCTTCAGCTTCAGTCAATTAGTAAGGCAAAAAATTCAGGTTTAAGCAATTCTGGATTCTTAAAAATCCAGAAACTCAGAGGTAATTTTGCTAGCCTTGGAGTATAGAGAAACCAAATAAAATAATAAAATAAATGAAGTTACCAACCGTCCAAGACACTGACTCCTGTTTTATATTGTGATTTTGCTTGGACTCCAACAAGCTGCTTCTCTATCCAAACTTTGTGTATGGTGACCCAGAATATTTTTTTTTTATTTTTTATAATTCTTAGATTGACTGAAGGCATGTGAAACATTTCCATTTAAAACACGAGAGAGAAAAAAGGCTTGAGGCTACAGCAGGAGCGATAACAGAAAGCACTCGTACTGACAGGGAGTACGGTGGTGCATTTTGTTTCAATTCAAAATAAAAAATTGAAAATGATTTAATTCTGATTTGTATCTCTTGACTTTACTATGTAGGGTGTAACAGAACAACTAAAGATGAGATGCTTTATTCTTTATTAAGTGACTGGCTAAATTAAACTCTATATTTCTAAGTAACTCCTGTGTGTGTGTGTGTGTGTGTGTATTTGTTGTGTGTGTTTACAGAATTCAGTGACTTTGCACCATCTGACTATGATGACATCATCCCCTTCTCCCCCCACCAAATTATTCCACAAGATAGAAATTTCTATTGCTCATAGCTTCAGTTCCAATGGAAAGAAGTATTTATCAGACAAACCACATCATGTTAGGATGGCTAAACGAATAAAAAGGATTTGTGAAGTGCTCTCACAGACTCGAAATCAGGAACAGTGGATCAAGTCCCAGCTCCGCTATAAGTTTCTGTGACCTTTGAGCCTCAGTTTCTTCATCTGCAAAATGATATGATATTTCTCCTATCTGCTCCTGCCTTCTTAATGGGTTCAGGCTCTCACTGGATCTCGCCTCGATTTTCTGTGCTTGCTCTTGTGTTCACAAAGAATGGTCTTAAGGCCCTCCTACCTTTTTTTGTGCAGCAAACTCATTTGCACCATTAAGTCACTCATGAAGCGGCTCCTTCTCCACCTCAACCTCTCAAGCGAACTTGATTATGCCTTCCTTAGAGACACTAAGGGATTTGGCATATTCTTTGATACAGAAGACTTCCAGACATGCTGCTACTTCTCTTTATGTGTTAGTCTCCTTGAGGCTGCCAGAGGTTAGGGAATATGCCCTACTCTACCCCTTTCTCTCCACCATGCCCAGAAAGGTGCCTGACCCTCAGTGGCACTTGATAACTGTTGTGGGTTGAATTGGTGCACACCCTCCTTGTCCCAGGGATGCTTGTTTGTGGTTTTGAAAAATCACAAGACATAATAGTACTATTTTAAACATATCTTATTGTTGCTTCTGCATTTCTTTCTGCTCTCACCGCTGTCTGGATGGGTCATGGTGAATCGCACCATCTCTAAGTTTCAGATATCAGAATCTGGAGCAGTCATGTCGTTTTTGCTTTCAGGTTAAATAAGCCCCATGATTTATAGGCCCCATTTCCAACTCTTTAATCATTTTCATTGCTTTCCTCTGGAACCACTCCAAGTTCTCCATTCACTTATGTTTCAGGCTCCAAACTGGACATGGTATTAAAATACTGAGTGAAAGAATTATCTGCATGTTCCTATATCAATATTCTTATTTGTACATTAATGCTTTCCCCCTAATCAGTCTACAAATATTAACTAGGCACTATGTTCCACCTGGCACTAGTTTCAAAGGTTTTGGCAATTTCAAACGATGTGATTCCTCACTGTGAGTCAGGCTTTCTTTGGTGGTGTTACATGAAAAACATTATATTTATAAGCATCTGTATGGTAGTTATTTATATAAGAGTAGAGCGGCTTTCCATGTCAATAAACATGCTGCCTCTTATCTGGTTTGTTTACATGAAATTAATTTAATAGCTCATTTGCTCCATGAATGTAACAAGTATTCTCCACATTCCACATTCCATTTTAAATTAAAGACACAGAAAATGATCCAGTGATTTTTTTTGCATTATACAATTTTAATATGCTTAAATTTTATTCTGACTTACAGATTTCATTCTAGTTCATTTGACCATTAAGGTTTTCTTTCTATTGTCATTAGAGAAATTTTAGTTAATACTAAAATATTCATAACATTAAAACTACTTAAACACAGTGAAATTATATCACAACTGTATACTGCTTTATCTTTGAAAGCATTTTTTTATATCTCTTATATGATCTTCATAAGAACCGTATTAATAAGGAAAGGTAGGAATTATCACCATCATTGTCCACTGGTGACTCGGAAACACAAACAGAGTTAAGGTTCAACCAAGATCATACAGGTTACTAGGGGGATAAGTGTTCTGACTTATACAGGTTTGTTTTTTTTTCACCAGAGTTCCTCAAAGCTTGAGAAAAAATTGGATCATTACTATTACATTGGGTTGTCAGAAAAGTCATGACGTATTTTTTCTCTGTTTTTCGTTGCAAAAATGCATCATGACTTATCTGACAACCCAATATAAGACTCCTATAAGTTAAAACTTCTAGGAAAGCCAAAATAAGGTTACAAAAATTTTAGTATGTGTTATTTTAATGAAAAATATTTTTAATGCACATATAATACTATGTAATGTGATATAAGTATACTATAAACATTATAACTAAACTATTGACAATATTAGTTCATAGACTATTATAAGTATTGTAGTCTGGTAGAATAGCACAAAATTATTGATATTTATTAGGGATATCTATCTATCTATCTATCTATCTATCTATCTATCTATCATCATCTATCATCATTCCTATTTTAAGGAATTGGCTCACATAACCATGGAGGCTGAGAAGTTCCAAGACCTGCTGCTGGAAAGGTGGAAACCCAAGAGAGCCAATGTTACAGTTCTATTCTGAGTACAAATGCTTGAGAATGAGGAGAGCTGATGATGGCATATATTCTAGTCCAAAAGCCAGGTTGAAGTCCCAAGAAGAGCCAATGTTTTAGTCTGAGCACGAAGTCTGGAAAAGACCAATGTCCCAGCATGAACAGTCAGGTAGGGGTGGTTCCTTTTTACTCAGGCTTTTTGTTCTTTTCAGATCTTCAATTGATTGGATGAGGCCCATCTGCATTAGGGAGGGCACTCTGCTTTACTCAGTCTTCCATTCCAATGTTAATCTCATCTAGAAACACTCCCATAGACACATGCAGAATAATGTTCGGCCAAATGTCTGGGCACCTTATGGCCCAGTCAAATTGACACATAAAATTAACCATCACAAGATGCACAATGAACATTTTTAAATCCTAACAGTATGCTTTGGGTACCTCTGTGACTGTATGATATTGTAGACTCACTTGGAAGTAATGTCAACATTCTAATTTTGAGTCCTTCTAAGGATATTAATCATGGGCCAAATGCCCTTTCTGATCTTGTATTCTGAAAGGCCCTGCTTTTCTTTGTGTTACCTGATGCCCATGGATTCATTTTTCAAGATGGAGGCATAAGGAAGCTATAAGAAAATTGATATAAACTAAGCACTGTTCTCAACCTGCCATTTGCTGGTGTCATTGTGGAATCAATTTTCTGTGAATTACATAATTTCTTTCATGCACTGCATCAAATATGCTTAAATATATAAGAATTAAAAACTAAGGTAGTATTTTTTGTAGTCAGTTTGCAAAAGATTGAGCTGACTGTATATCCCTTTCTCTGGTTTCCTACAAAATTACTGAAAATTTTGACCATTTTTGTGAGCAAGTATTTTTAAGTTTTATAAAAAATATTTACATCCCCAGGTTGTTCTGAAAATAATATTAATAATCTTAGTTTAGAATCCTGTTTTTTAAAAGAGCAGCTTTATTTTGATATAATTCACATACCATAAAATTCATCAAAGTTTATAATTCAATGGGTTTTAGTATACTCACAGTTTTTAAACATCACCACTATCAATTTTAGAATATTTTCATTATCCCCAAAGGAGACCCTATATGTATTACCAGTCACTCCTCATTTCCCCCAATTCCATCCACTAATCTATTCTGTTTCTATGTCTCTATAAAGAGTACCTACTCTAAAAATTTCATATGAATGGAATCATAATATGTGGTCTTTTCTAACTGGCTTCTGTCATTTAGCATAATGTTTTCAAGGTTTATCCATGTTGTAGTCTGTATCAATATTTAATTACATTTTAATGAATACTACTCCATTGTATGGCTATGCCACATTTTACTTATCTCTTCATCAGTTGATGTTCAGTTGGGTTGTTTCCAATTTTGGGATATTATGAATTATGTTGTTATAAACATTTGTGTACATGCTCTTGAGTGGATATATGTTTTCATACACCCCTTAGGTATGTATCTAGGATAAGAATTGCTGGGTCATACAGTAACTCCATGTTTGACAATTTTAGGAACTGCCAAACTGTTTTCCAAAGCAGCTATACCATTTTACATTCCACCAGCAATGTATGAAGGTTCCAATTTCTGATGTCCTTGTCAACACTTACAATTATTTGTCTTTTTGATTATAGACATCCTAGTGAGTATGAAGTGGTATCTCATTGTGGTTTTTCATTTGGATTTCATTATAGCTAATGATGTTAAGCATGTCTTCATGTGTTATTGGTTAATTGTATATCTTTTATGGACAAATGTCTGTTCAAACACTGCTCATTTATCATTTAGGTTATAGGTCTTTTTACTGTTGAGTCATAAGAGTGTTTTTTATAGATTCTAGATACATATCCATTTTCATATATGTGATTTGACAAACATTTTCTCCTATTCTGTGGATTGGATTTTTATTTTCTTGATGGTGTCCTTTGGAGCACAAAAGGTTTTAATTTCGATGAAGTCTAATTTATCTATTTTTTTTTGTTGCCTGTGTTTTTCGTGTCATATCAAGAAACCGCTGTCTAAAACTTATCGTGGTGATCACATTGTAAGATATATATATATATATATATATATATATATATATATATATATATATATATGTGTCAAATCCCTATGTTGTACACCTGAAACCAATATAATATTGAACTACAATTTTAAAAAGAAACCATTGTCTAACTCAAGGCTATGAAGATTTATCCTCATGTATTCTTCTAAGATTTTGAAGTTTTTGCCTTACATTTATTTAGGTCTGTGGTTTATGGGTTAATTTTCATGTTTGGTATAAGAAATTGGTCCAATTTCTCTCTTTTGTGTGTAATTATGCAGTTGTTCTAGTGCCATTTAAAAAAAAAGATTATTCTTTACTATTTGGAAGAGATGTGGCTATAGTGAGATTTGGATTCTCAGGAGAACCTAGAGAGAAAAGAGTCCCCTCCCTCTGTGATAACACAAAACTGAGATCTTTCTGGATATGAAAGGAATTGTGTAGACTTGTAGAACTGTTCAATGGAACATTCTGTAATAATTAGAATGTTCTATACCTGTGCTGTGTGATACTGCCGTGATTAGCCACATGTGGTATCGAGCTCTTGAAATGTAGCTAAAATGAGTATGGAACTGAATTTCTTATTTTATATTTGATTGATTTAAATTTAAATAGCCACATGTAGACAGGGACTACCATATTGGACATTGCTGATCTAGAGAATCTTTTCTTTGTGAGTATGTCCTAGGTTGGGGAGGAGCCTATCTGGGTTGTTGAGCAAATATCTAGATGTTTTCTCTCAGGCAATTCAGACTCTAGAGGCTTAGAGAAAGTTCTGATGATCGATCTAAAAAAAGAATATTTTAAGAAATGTTCAATAGAATTTCACAAGTACAGATCCTTGTAAATCGGTAAGTTGATTTGTGCATTTTATTCTAATCATCAGTCCTCAATATAAACAACAGAATTAAATTTATTCAATTGAAACTATCTTGAGTTTCAGTTGTGTTATCTTTGAGGAAAGATGAAAGTTTGAATAATTTGTCCTGTCTTTAAACATTTAGAGACAATAGACTTAATACCATTTTTTACCTTTTGCCTTGAGAAAACTATGTATATAAAGCTTATATTTAGTATCAGCTAATGGTCTTCCAATACATTTCAGATAAAGGTTTCATGGGTTTTAGAGAAGAGTCTTTGAATGGGCTCTTAGAGAGAATGACCTTTGTGAGTTGATTTCCCATTTCTGAATCCCTCTGAGCATCGAAGGAGAAGCATTGCCTGAGAAATGCCTCCTTTTGCAGTCATTCTTTAGTAATTGTCTAATATAAAGAGTTAAATGTCTACCTAGCTTTGGCTGTATCAGTCTGAATTCTGCTGTTCTTTGATTTCATCAAAAGGCGTATTTGCATATGGACCGATAAGGCACCTTGGCACTGGTATCCTGGGTTTCTTGCAGGCACAGATTTGGCACGGGACTGATGAAAACGCAATTATGATTTGCGTCTATGCAACAGAGTTTCCTATTGATTACCTGCCAGAACCATGATAAAGCAATGTTAGGCCTGAGGCCAAGTCTTTCCAACCACAATCTTTCCCTCAGTTTTGCATTCTATGCCCTTACTGGAGTTTTCTGAACATTTGTGAATGATAAGGATTCACAAAAATGATCCTCGGATGCAAACTTGTCTGCAATAAAGGATTCTCTTCTTAGTGCCTACGTTAGCTTTGTAGTTACCTTAAAATCATTTGGGACTTATCCAGCATCTGCTTACATGCAATATATTGTTTTAAGTTTTATGGGATGTAGAAGAAATGGAAAACATGGCTCATGTTTTGAGAAACTTGCCTATAGCAACCTGGAGGAAGTAAGTTGTTTAGAGATGAAGACAGTAGTCCAAGAAACAATTCCCTTCTAGTCTTGTTATGTTGGTGAAATTGAGCAACATGACATGATGATCAGAGTGAGCTGAAACTAGACTGAGAGGCTTTTTGGAAATGATAATTGATTAAGGAAGGGCATTAAAAATAAAAGGAATCACACCTCAGTAGAGGGGATATAGAAGGGGGTTCATGTAAAAAATATAGCTTCCTTGTTAATCAATTTCCTGTTGAGATGGTGAGCATTTTACTCACCTTATTTGAAACCAATAACTTTATTTAAAATATCTAACTTTGGATTCTAAGTAACTGAATGGATGGGAGACGTGGACAGAGATAGTCTCAGAGACACAGAGAAAGAACTGAGGGTTGTTAGTTGGGAGGGGGCGGGGATGAAGGAGAAGGGGAAGGGATGAGACAGTACAAAATGGTAATTACAATATGGCCTCAGGGATAGAAAAAGACAGTCTGGGGAATATAATCAATAATGTTGTAAATATTTCTTAG
>NW_017731466.1:606712-614200 GCF_001890085.2 Hipposideros armiger | reverse complement strand
TCCTGGCTTTACTTCACTTCCACTCTTGTTTCACTTTCTTCTCTTTCCACACTTTTATACATATATATATATATATATATATATATATAAAATTTTATATATATAATTTTAATATATAATTTTATATATAATATACTTATATATAATTTTATATATAATATACTTATATATATAATTTTATATATAATTTTATATATAATATAATTATATATATATATATATATATAATTTCTTTCTTGTCTCCCCTCTCTCTCTCCCTTCTTTTCTTCTTTCTTTTCAAGGCTCTACTTTTCCTCCTTCTTTGCATTTTTTTTGTATGTTTGATATTCCTGTGCATGTTTAGTGTTGGTTGTTTTTTACATGTGAGAGTATCTAGTTTCTTTTTGTGGCAGTTGTGGTCGTGCTTGTTGATCTATTTTGCTCTAAAATCACTCTGCAGTAGGGCTCAGCCAAAGATGCTCAAGAATCATCACACCCAGAGGCCAACCTTAGACCAAACCAGAGCATTACCAGGTTTGACGTACAAGAATCACACCTAAAGGGAAATCACTACAGGCACAAGAGCCCATAGGGGCCAAGCCTCATTGGAGGGGTCAACCCTTACACAGCAGCTCATAAACTGTGGACACAGCTAATACGCACATCTAATCAGCCTGGGAGTCAATCCCACCTACTGACAAGCCAAAAACAATCAAAGCTCAACTTCAACAGGAGAAGACATACAACACAAGGAACACCTCTGGTACACATGCACAGGAGAAAAGGGAGTCTAAGTAATTAAAATATAAAGGAGACATACCACATAAGTCCACCCAGAAAAAATTGAGAGACCTAGGGGATCTACCTAATACATTGAATCAAGCACAAAATATAAGCCCGAATGGGAAAACAAAGAAACACATCCCAAATAAAAGAACTTTAAAAACCTCCTGAATCAATGGAACTAGAGGAAATAGAGGCAACCAACCTATCAGAGACAGAGTTTAGAATGTTCAAGGAAATGAATGAGAATATAAAGAAGGATAGAGAAATCATTGAAACAACCAACTAGAACTAAAGAATGAAATTACTGAAATAAATAACAAACTCGAAGGAATTACCAGCAGATTGGATGAAGCAGAGGATCGAATGAGTGACTTAGAAGACAAGCTAGCAGAGATCATCCAAGTGGAACAACAAACAGAAAAAAGAATAAAAAACATTCAAAATAGTTTAAGAGAGCTGGGCGACAACATCAAGCGCAACAACATGCACATCATAGGAATACCAGAAGGAGAAGAGAGGGAGCAAGGGATGGAGAACGTATTTGAAGTAATAATGTCTGAAAACTTCCCTAACCTGGCAAAGGAAATTGACATACAAGCACAGGAAGTGCAGAGAGTTCCAACCAAGATCTCTTTCCATACTTTTAACTGATGCTATTGGGTCAACTTCTATGTGTCTTGTTATAGGCTGCTTCAAATCTTTTTAGCAATAGAGCAAAATATGAAAATAACCACACACATATGTAAATGAAATCATCTCAAATAAGGTTTTAAAGAGAGGGTTGCAGATTGGTTGGTGAAGAGAAAAATAGGGTCTTCTAGATGCAGGGAATAAGACAAACAAACAAATAAATGTAGAGTAAATGGTTTTGTCAAGGGCTATGATAAAAAAAAAACTTCCTTATTACAGTTAAAGTGAGGTAGCAAAGCTGCTCACCTGAGATCTTTAAATTGGAACATGGAAAAAGATGCATGGTATAAAATGAAATTGCTTTCAAAATCTCTCAGCCTGATATATCTTTTCAGGAATAAATTTATGAAAATATTTTAGTTACTATACATTGCAATGAAACCTAGAAGTTCTCTGAAAAAATAAAGGGCATTGATATAAGAATATGGTATTATAATAGTATGTTTTAGCTTAATACATTTTAGTATGTTATTTAAATACTTCAGAAAGAGTTAGGTGATGTTATTCTTTCAATTTTATTCATGCTTTCCAGAGGCCTTGACTACAACTATTTGAAAAACAAATATGGGAAACCACTGAGTATTTTATAGTAAGATTAGGTATAAATTGGAAGTTCAGGTGAATGGTGATGGCAATAATTCCAATAATTCAAAGATAAGAAACATTATGCTAACTTTATTTACCTGGAACTCTTAATGTCTAGGTTCCATTTTCATTGATTGGTTCCATCAGGGTAAGGGCTTTGTGTCTAGTTGATAACTGCTATACCTCAAGTATTCAGCCCATTGCCCAGAACACGTAGCTAATCAGTACGTATTTATTGAATGAATGAGTGAGTGAATGCACGAATGAAATGAATGTGAGGTTTAGTCTGTATTTGTACAATCAGGATACAATTGATTTGAACTTGGGGAGGCAGTGAGTGACAGGGACTTTATTTTTGCCCCATTTGGAGAAGATAGGCTAAAGTAAAATTCCTTTTAGAGTTAATATCCCAAATAGCTGTTTAAATGTTACCGTTTCTATGATTATTTGAAGACCCGTTTCCCTCCACAGTGTGGAGCCTACCCCAAGACAATTATCTTGTGAAATAATTGTCTTCCTCTTGGTGTTAGAATAATGAATGCGGGTGCTCTAAGGACCTTAGAGACCATTGGCTCCTCCCTGTGGAGCAAAGGGTTAGTGATTCGGAAGTGATATCTCTGGTCCAAATCACTTGGACCTACGGAGGAGATTGTGTGGCATAGCATTACACACGCTCACTCTGGAAAAAGTCAGGCCCCGTGAAAATTCTGTCTCATCTCTAAGATGAGACTAGTTCCTACTTCATAAGATTGTTTGGGTATATGATGAAATAATGAATATAAAGTATTTTGAGGAGTGCTTGGTGTTTAAATTAAGAGTTCCAGAGTATGGCCAAGTTGCATTATTAGAAAGTAAAGCATAATTAGTTTGAGTTCAAATTCATCTTCTCATATTAAATTTTTCCTGATGCCCAAGTAGAATGGATTGTTTTCTTCTCTAAAACACCTATGTGGTATTCTACATGTCTGTCACTCATCACCTCTCAAATAGTGGCCCTTGTAAAGGCAGGGTGTTCCTGCATGGTGGGCAATTTCTGTTAATTTTCCTTGGATAATTATCAACATTACCCTTCAATGAAATTAATACAGTGTTCTGAGACTAAGGCATTGTTCACATAGCCACCTTTAATGATTAGTCCAATTATTCAAACTATGAGTCTTTTGCCCTTACTCAACTGTTTCAAAGAGGAATAATTTAGTCACATGGGTTATTTGTCTAGATCAGGCTTTTTCAACCTTGGTACTATTGACATTTTGGGATGGATAAGTATTTGTTGTGTGGGGCTCTCCCGTGCATTGTAGGAGGTTTCGCGACATCCCTGGCTGCTACCCACTAGACATCAGTAGACCTGCCTTCCCACCAGTTGTGACAATAAAAGACATCTCCAGACATTGCCACACATGTCCCAGAGGGCAAAGTCATCTACAGTGGAGGACCACTGGGTGAGATTACATCAAATTGTCACTTTTCTTTATTACATTTTGTAATCAATCTCTGGAACACGCTTTGAAATTAGATCACGGAGTCTTCTTTCTGAGGCAATTTGAAAACCGAGAATGATAATTCTCAGCTCTGAATGGTTCAGAAGGTTGGGTAATTGACCATTGGCGGTAGCTCTCAATTATCTGAGTTGAAGATACACAAGTCCCACATGCTTCTAGGGTCAGCCCCTGCTTCCTGCACATTTAAATACTTAACGCAGGATCTTCATGTTTGCCCTTCTATGCTGTAATAGCAGAACCCTCTAGTCAAAATGATTGGAGAAAAGTCTCAAGTCTCGCTTCATTTAAAACATTTTTGCTTTATTTGTTTATCAGTTTCCAACTGACCTTATTTGCCTTGTCCTTCCCAGCTGCACAAAGCATGCTGGGTCGTTTCCTAGGTCTACTGAGCATAGCAAGACTGGAAGTTTGTGGGGATTGTGGCTGTACACATATCTCAGAGCCTCTCTCCACATCAACAGTGGCTAATGCACCTGGTGCTTGGAACATATCCGAGCCTGTGTGCTATAGCAAACTCCGAGCACCCACTCCACTCTCTCCAGCTGCCCCACCCCGTAGACAATCCGAGCCTTGTGCAGAACAATCCCAGAGCTGTTCCAAGAGCATAGCCCAGGGCCCAGGGGTTGCTGTTCATTTCTGGCATTAGATCAAGAATGATAAGGCAGTAGCTTTCTGGCTGTGCTTAGGAAATACTTCTATCAGCAGCGCCCNCAATATGGCCTCAGGGATAGAAAAAGACAGTCTGGGGAATATAATCAATAATGTTGTAAATATTTCTTAGGGGGCCAGATGGACTCATGTCTTGTGGGGGAGACCACTTCACAGTTGGTGTAGAGGCCTGACCACTGCACTGTATTTCTGAAGCTGATGTTGAATAATAGTGTATGTCAACTATAATTATATATACATATAGTCATGGGACGTGGAGTAGAGAGTGGGAATGGAGTCAATGGAGTTGTAATAGATAAGCATGATATCGGGGGGGAGGGCAATAGAAGGGGAGTGGGGGGTTGTTACTTTGTGAGGGTGAAAAGGATAACTATTACATTGTTCTGTACACCTGAAACTAAAAATAAATAAATAAATAAATAAATAAATAAAAAAGAATTGCTACTGACCTTCAAAAAAAATTCAAAATATCTAACATTAACATAGGGCTCCTGTGTGCTGGGCCCTGTTATAAGTACTTCATACCTATTGACTCATTTAAATCTGAAAACTTCCCTGTGAGGAAGCTCTATTATTATCTCCATTTTACAAACTAGTTAACTACAGATCAGAGACAGGAAAGACTTGTCTGAGGTCCCACAGCTGGTAGGTGGTGATGCTGAAATTTGAACCCAAGGGGTGTGGCTCCAGGTTCTGGGCAATCAATCACTACTACCTCATATGGCTTCTCATCTGTGGAAGAGAACAGAGGGATATATGCCATGGTTTATGTCTTGGGTCCTCAAGGAATGATAGAACTGTCCCTTTCTCATGGTGGAGAACAGAAAAGGCACTGTTCTTTAGTTTCAGGGTCACTTACAGTTGTGTGGACAAGGTAAAAGAAAGCAGCCCATTCTGAAGAGCCTTCCTCAACTCTTCAGAGTAAGTTCAGTTAGGTTTAGGTTATGGGTTGAATTGTGTCCTCCCCAAAATATATGTTGAATTCACAACTCAGTACCTCAGAATATGACCTCTTTATAAGTAGGGTCTTTATAGAGGTAATGAAATTACTTTCTTATGGCAGCCTTAGGAAACTAATACAGGTTGAAAGTGGTTTTCAAGTATGTGAGGTCGCCTCCTATTAGCTGAGAACTATTTAAATTCTCAAGAGGGGATCTAATTTCCACATATCAGAGCGTAGAACAACTGATAACCTCCACAGTGAGGTTAATGAGGTATCACATGAAACAAAAAATCTCACGCGACCACTCAGAATCTCATATAATTAGAAACTGATTTCAGATTGATCATGACCTCAAAAAACTTACCTAAAAACGTAATTCTTGTCAGAGTTTGAGTTAGGTTATTGCATCAGACAATATATTTACAGTCTAAGGAGGGTTTTTTTTCTCTCTCAAGCTATTCAAGGACCCCTTCCCACCATTATTTATACGACAGGTACAGCCCCACTTGATGGGATGAATTTATTCCATATTCTAAAAGGACAATACTCCCTGTCCCAAATGATAGCCTTCTTTTATGGGACAAAAGCCCTAAGCTATATGTTAGGTATTTCATTGTCAAATTACAAGTTTAGTTTTCATAGGTCAATGTTTTATATGTGGAACAGAAAACATCAAGCAAAGCTTATTCCTTTTCAGACCACTGTTCTTTGCTTCATTCTCTCTGAGCAAAATACGTTAGCAATATCAAATTGCTGCTGCATTTATTGACAGTTTCTTCATCTTTGTCCTTGTGTTCAACATTTGGCTGCTTGAAGAGCATGAGCACACCCTAGACAGAACCCCAGGTGTAGATACTTACACAAAACTGGCTTATTATTCTGCTCAGATTAGAGTCAATAGGAGCAGTCTTTTGACATGGCTGACCACAGACTTTGGGGTTACAAAGTACTGTGGTTAGGCTTCCCTTCTGTAAAACTAGGCTCTTAATGATCTAGTTAAGCTGACTTCAGCCCCTCCCTTTCCCGGCTATTGAGAAAGGTGGCACAAACATTCTTTCTTACATGAATATTATGGCTCTATTATTTCAAACAAGGAGAGACCTGAATAGGCCTCTGACCCCGCTGGCCAATTATTGTCTAAAAGAAAGGCCACTGATAAACCTTTTAGCCTTTTCATTTTCTTTTTCCAAACAAGCTATTTTCTTTGCTAGATATTTTCATTTTTTAGCTGGTTTATAAATACATAACAATCCCATATAACTTGTTGGTATTTCCTCGATATGTACTTCGCAATGGTTTATCTTGGAATATACACTAGAAAGCATTCTGCTCAAAGCTAAAGATGTTTTCCATGCTATGTTGATGTTTTATTTTGTTTGAGGCTCGTGCCTGGTTATCTTTGGCTGATTCAGGCTCATACCAATGGAGTAGAACTTTGGGGCCTCAACTGCTTCTTTATGTGGATCTGTGGTGGAATAAAAATAATTCTCCAAGAATAACCCTGGCCTTTCTGGCCAGTGCTTCCTGTGCTCACCTTGTAGTGATGGCCTAGATGTCCACTAGACTTGTACCCTCATGGATCCCCAGCTTCTGCAAAAGGGGATGAACCCTAACCTCAGCTCTGGGCTCTGCTTGGGCACTGGAAGTTGAACTCAATGGCCCAGAGAATAGTCACTCTCAATGCATTTGTCACCACACAGTATCGATCAAAAGCTAGGAGAAACACTAGAGAGAATTGCCAAGTTCATTCGCCTCCTGATACTCTTAAGTTAAATCCCTAGGTCAGAACTGATCTGCAGAGTCAGAAACACTGCTTTTGTGGAGTTGGTCATCCCTGCCTTCTCTCCCCCCTCTCCAGAAGAACGCTTTTCTCTGTCTTGTGCCTGTGCACGTGCCATTAGCCTACCTCAGGGTCATTTTAATAAGCAGCCCTGTGGATCTTGTTGGAAAGATCCAATAAGATCTTTTGTAAAGAAGCTATGGTGGTTGTTCATTACATCACCTATTTCTGAGGATCTCAGGGAAAGTGCCTGTCTGGTCTGGGTACCAAGAACGATTAGACTGCCTTGGAAATATGGGTTGTTACTATCTAATGGACATTGTGAACTGTGTAACTAAGATTTTTCTTTTCATGTTGGCTGCCAGTAAATGTCGGGCCAGATTTACGCCCAACTACTACACATGTGTAGTTTCTTACACTATGCATTTTATTTTTTTTATTTTTTATTTATTTATTTATTTTTTTAGCTGAGCCATCCTGCTACCTGTTGGCAGCTCAGCGGCTGCTCAGCTCGGGCTGGACTCGAACCGCTGTTGCTCAGAGCTCAAACTCTT
>NW_017731466.1:598551-601822 GCF_001890085.2 Hipposideros armiger | reverse complement strand
GTTGGCACATTCCTTTGTAGTCTTCTGTCTCAGGTATAGTCACGACACATGTGAGGGAAAGTGAGGTTGTGCATGCTTTGCTAGGTGCCCACTGAGCTTATTGGTCAAGGTGGGGATAGGGAGTCAGGAGGATATGAGGAATCTAAATTGTTTCTAAAAGATCCAGATGTCCCTGTCTCCACAGAGTGCCGCTGAACTGAGTTCCAGCCAAAACAAGTTTAAATAAAGACTCCTCCCAAACTCTGTCATCCTTCAATTATATATATGGTCGAATTAAAATAGGTCACACTTAAGCGGTGAGGTACAAAAGGATCTAACGTCTGAACATCCATAAAACAGAAACGGTGGAAAAACATCACTGACAAGGAAGGTTGGCTAAAGGAAGAGGTAACAATAAATGAAGCCATGACTTTTTCCCAGGCATGATTCTGATTTAAACACAGATAAAACAGAGCTGTGAACAAAGTTTTAGAAAAAAACTCACCAAGAAGGGTTCCCACTTCTTTATTTTTTTAGCACTAAGTTTATATGAAGCATGGAAGAAAATTTACTTTGAACATTAGTGACTTCTGTTGGCATACTATTTTTATTGACTATTATTCCAAACTATAGCTTTTATATTTTCCTGTTCTCTTTGACTGATATTTAATGAGTACATTTTAAAGGGCATTTTGCTATTTTATGGCCAGGGTGCTAGCTCTAGCAACTGGAAATTTGTAAAACTGTATAATATAGCCCTTCCAACATGGTTCCATCAGTTATACACCAATAAATAACAGTGATTTCAAGGATGATTAATCATAATCATTATAAAGCACTTTGGCCAAGCCAACATCTGTTTCCATGGATACAGCAGTCGGCCATCCCGGTTTGGTAATTTATATATTTTAGTTATTGTTCCCAGATGACTATGAGGACCATTGTACATATAATATGACCTTTTAACTTTAGGCCCCCGTGGGCTCTGTGGTTTACACACAGTCTGTAGTCCTTTTGAGAAGTTTTTCTTGGGAATTTGCAGAGCTCTGAGAAAATAAAGCAGGATTTCACAAGTCTTCCCATCGTTGCTTCCTTGAAGAGGCAAAGTGAAGGAAAGAAGTGGTGACAATGTCAGTACCAAGCAGCTAATCGTGCCGACGATATTGTCAGTGAATCAGAGGGCTAAGGACTCACGAGCACTGTGGAAACTGAGGAACAGCTTCCGCTACGTCACACTACCATTGAGTGGAAAGCTGGTTCACACCAGGCCTCCTGACTCTCAGGCCAGGGCTCATGTTCTCCTTAATCATTTTACACAGATATGTTTTACTCAGGTCTTTGTTGAATGCATGTTTACTGAGCCCATATTACGAATGTGCCAGTTCTAGGTTCAGTGCTAGCAAGTTAATGGCAAGTGAAGAAGTTAAAAAATGCATCCTGGTTCCTGACCTATGGCTCAGAAAGTGGCTATAGGGGAGACTTGCATTAAGCAAACAATTGCACAGGCCAATGGACAGTTCGGCTTTGACAAGTGTTGAACAGGTGAGAGGTACACCCTGAGGGCCTGTCATCAGGCATTAAATCTAATTACGGAGGTAAGGACAGGCGTCTCTGGAGAAGTGTCACCTGAGCTGAGATCTGAAGAAGGAATGAACTATTTGAAAGTCAGAGGAAACAGCACGCCAGGGGCCAGCATGTGCAAATGCCCCTTGGCGAGAGGAAACAAATAGAGTACTCGTACTAAAAGAAAGAGTGGTAAGAGTGTAGACATATGGGACCAGAGGATCAGGGGCCTGGTTATGCTGGACTGGTCTAGCCGACATGAAAAATCCTGTCTCTCCTGGAGTTACAGACAGGACTCACCAACACTGGCCTAGTTTGCCATCAGAATCAAGGTGTAGCTGGGGACTAGGGGTTGCAGTCTCTCTAGCTTGAAGGACAGAGCCATGCTTTGGTCCTTTGCTTCATCAAACACTCTACTCAGAGTTACTCCCCCCCCCCCCGGCCCCATTTCTGCTGGGGAGTCCAGATGCTGAGAATGTCAGGAAAGCCCTGAAGTCTTGTCTCATTGCCGAGTCTGGTTTCATACGCTGCAGGCCCAGGAGTCCAGGGTTCTGAGTTCCTCTCAGCAGGGGAGGGAAGCCACACAGTGGCCTATTGTCATGGGTAAGAAGAATAGGCCTAGTACAGACCTTTCCCTTTCGATGCATAGGATTCAAAGTGTTTCTCCCACATACTGTATGTGTGAGATACTACGTATGAAGCGTACCCACCTGTGTTAATTTTATATGCTGTGTACCAAATAACCACACACATAGCGGCTTAAATGACACACCTTTATTATTTCACAAATTCTCTGAGTCAGGAGTCCACACGTGGCTTAGCTGGGTTTCTGCAAGTCTTTAATGCAAGTGTTCACCAGGGCTTCATTCTCATCTGGAGGCTTGTCTGGGGCAAGGCCCACTTCCACGTTCAGTCAGGTTGTTGGCAGAATTCATTTTCTTGTGACTGTAGGGATTATAGCAGCTGCCTCATCGAAGCCCACAAGGAAAACAAAACCCTAGAGCAAGGTGGCTGGCCAAGAGGAAGTCTTATATAACAATGCAATCACAGGAATGACATCCTATCACCTTTGCCATGTTCTATTGGTTAGAATTAAGTCTCAGGTCCCGCCCGCACTCTGAGAGAAGGGGGAGTATAAGGGCGTGGACACCGAGAGGCAGAAATCATGGAACAAGTCTGTCTGCCGCACTTTCAGTCCTAGTTTCACACGCGCACACACACACACACACACAGGGACTGTCTGTGTAAAGCCTGGGGGAGTTTTGTGCTCTCTCTGACTCACCGTGTCAGAGAAACCCCTGGACATAGTTTGGTTGTCACCTAAAAGGAATATGGAAGCCCAATAGCAAGTGAAAATCCCCTCGGTGAAAAATCCCCTGGCCTAGTTCCTTGTGGAATGAATGACAGAGCGCTAGTGCTGCGGGTGATGGGGACTTGGAAGCGGAGGTGTCTTGGGGATTTTCTCTAGTTTACCATGCTTCTCTTAGAAGAGAATAAGCAATTAGGTGCATAAACTGACACCAAGGATAAACTGAACAGGAGCCAGGCTATCAAGGCAGAAAAAGGCAGGTTTGGGGCATGAAAGGGCACTGGCTGAGTCAGGCGGAGCTCTGGCTCTGCTTCCTGAGGTGGCTCAGCTCCCTCTCGTGGGATGTGCTAATACAATGAAACAAGCGACTTGGAACAGGTGATCTCTCAGTCTCTACAATGGTAGTGTGTGTGTGTGTGT
>NW_017731466.1:593398-598417 GCF_001890085.2 Hipposideros armiger | reverse complement strand
GAGAGAGAGAGAGAGAGAGAGAAGGTGGTGGAGGTCAGATGGGACCAAATCCTAAACTCAGCTGGAGGGTGAGGAAGGAAATGCTAGAACAGAAGAGGTTTCATATTCTAGATTGTGGCCTTTCGCATCCCTTTACCATCCTGTAGGGAAGACAAGGCTCAGCAGAAAAAATGACGTGCTCAAGGTGTTGCCTTCCTTTGTTAGTTTACCAGCAACACGGAGCCCGGGGTTGACGCTCACGATCCAGTTTGTGCTTTATCACTTCATCACGAATCCCTAAGCTGAGGAAGAAAGTTTCAGGATGCTTTGAGGAGGGTAGAAAACAAGGAAATGTGGAAAAGTACTCAAAGGAGAATTACAAGACCCTTAATTAGAAACTAGGCCTATACAAAATTTTCTTCAGTGGGGTATGAGGTGCCTTACTGCTTTGAACAGAAAATTTCTATGTTTTAGAAAACCTGACTTTTAGATAGATATTCTTAGTCATACATAGGCTGCTCTTCACTCTGCCACTTCCCAGAGGAAGCAAGGAGATTTTTTTGTTGTTGGTTTGCATTATTAGTATGCAATACTGGAAAACTTGCTCGGCCTGGTGTATTGTGCAAGCCTCTTTGGGGGGCTGATGATCTTACTCTGGCACCTCTCTGAGCTTGTGAGTGGTGGTATGCAAGCCCTGACATAACACAAGCCCGGCCAAGACAGGGCCACTGACAGTGCTGTCACCACCTCTTTGTAGCCTACGCCAGCTCCCTTGCATGTCACAGAGGGGAGAATTTCCCTCAGCCTTCTCTGCTTGTAACCTTGAGGATGCAAATGGAAACGGCAATTAGTCAAAATTTTCACCCATCAGATTAGCAAAAATGAAAAAGACTGAAATAGCCAGTGGGGTATAAATGATACAGCCACTTTGGAGAACAATTTAATGATTTCCAAAAAAAAAAAATCTAAAAGTGCATGCATTTTGACCTCCAAATCTATACTCCAAAGAGGTGGCTCTTCTAACTGCACAAGCAAACCTGCACAAAGCTGCCTCTCCTTCTTTATTTGTGAAAGTAAAGCACTTGAAACAATCGAAATGAAGAAAATATAATGAAGCACCCTAACAGAATAAGTATGACAGAGTTTGTTCCTGCAATGGAACATAATTTGGTAGTAAAAAGGAATGAATATAGCCACTCTACATAAACACGGATGGATCTCAAAACATAGTATTAAGTGGAAATATTGCAGAACAATATGATTTTATGATATAATTTATTTAAATGTGAAAAGCAGCAGAAAAATAACTATGTATTATTTATGGATACATTTACATATATCCAACTCTCACAATGGGAAGTTGAACAGCAAAATGCTGGTAAAGGTTGCTTCCGAGAAGGAAGGAGGAACCTGAATCAGAGGGAGGAGACTAAGGGGACTTTCACTTGATTAAATGTATTGTTTCTTTTTTTAAAAACCACAAAATTTAAAAAATGTCAACATATGATCAATTTGTGTGTGTGTGTGTGTGTGTGTGTGTGTGTGTGTGTGTAGGCAGGACCAAGGTTTTTATTTATTCTTTGAGATTTTTAAAAAAGTTCTCAAAAAATATCAAAAACGAAGACGATCCCCATTTCTTACTAACTGGAGAAATTTGAAACAATGTGAATCTCCCCTCTTGTGTGTAAAGTGATAGGGGTAGCCTGAGTTGAAAAGGGTTTCAGAGGGTTAGATTCAGCAGAATTTGGGATAATGGCATGCAAGTATATATAATATGAAGCTATAGGTAGATAACAAAAATTACCCCTTTGCAAACACATTGCAAATTTGGAACTGGGAAACTTAAAAAAAAAAACACAAAAAATGAATGTGCTCAAAGAAGGTTTTAAGTAAACAGTTACTGAATTGGGTATGCATGATGGTTGCAGCTAATTGAATTTTTAATGGAATTATTCTTTGGTGTCTAGGAAAAGAAAAGTTGAAAAGTAGGAAACAAATTATTTTTTACACTAAGTCTGAATTTCGGATTGGTTCCGATTGTGAAGGAAATCACCATGTTGAAGGTCTTTCTGTTCTTCAGATGAGCGGCCATGGAGCAAAACCACTTAGTGAGTTCCAGGGGGAACCAATACACTTATAATTTTGAAAGCAAAGGTAGGATTTGCAGAAGTAAACATTTCCATTCAATACCATTCAGAAAATCAGACCTCTTGCGGCTTTGATTGCCAGAGTAAAAAAAAATCCAAAGACACTGCTAGAAATCCTCTTTGATTTCTTTTAAACCAAAATGATGGCGTTAAATTATAATGTGATCATAGATTTCTGTATCTCAAAAACCTGTTATTGTTACACATCATTAAAGCTAAGTTCCATTAGTAACTGATTCCAAGGGTTATTAGTAGTAATTCTGTGTGTGATTCTATATCTGTGTAAATAATCAGTTTAGAATCAACACTTACTGTTCATTCAGTGTGGAGGTGGTAAACAAATGAAAAACTAGATGCTTTTTTTGTTGTTGTTGTTTTTCAGTTACCTCTTTCTTCCAGCTCTCATTCATCCCTCATTTTGGTTCCAGATTAAACCGCTCAAGGCATTTTTGGTGCCATCACTCCCTTTCTTGAAAAGGTTCAAGGATGCCTCACTTTCCAGTCAATTAAGAATAAACTTACCCACTATGCTAATATTCTTTCTTAGTATTATTCCCCACCATTCTGCAACCTGCTAGACCTAGTGATTGGTTTTTGTTTGTTTGTTTGTTTCTTTCTTTGATTTTCAACTGTGTTGAGGCAGTCCAAGTAGTTTAGCTTTGGGATCTTCCCTGAATATGTCTTAACTTTTGCTCATTCTTTTCTCCTTACCTGTCACACTTCTGTTCATTTCTCCTGCCAGTATGCTCTAGAAATTACAATGATCTTAAAATTCATGGCCTCCATGAAACCTGTCTTAATTCTGTACTTCTTATATAGCATTTGAAGAATGGGCTCTCTGCATAATAATTATGGACTTTTGAGTATTAATTGAGCCTTCTTCACTCTATTGCAAGCTTCTCAAGCGTTGGACTTATGACTTATTCATATTTGTGTCCTTTCCAGCAGCTAGCACTGTGCCTTACTTAAATAGTAGGTGCTTAGTTAATGTTTAATTAATTATGACTTGGCTGACTACACAGTTTATGGAAAAGTTGGCCCTCGTTAGTTATTAACTGACCTGAATTCAATTGTCAACTTTTCAGTTGGCTTCACAAACTGAAAGCTAAGCACGTGACTCTATAATCTGGGACCTATGTTCTATATGGCAACTTTCCTGGTAGAGGCTCAGGTACAAAACTGTCCTTATTTTTTTGCTGCCATATGTGGAGATAGCTTCAATGATACAGTGAAGCCAGAGGTCAACGACCTCTAAGAGCTCTCACAATATGCGATTCTGCGAGTTTCTCTGAGAGAAAAAGGATTCCCTTTCCGGCCGATGTTTTCAAAGTCACAGAGTTAGAGATATTGTATAGAGCATTTCTTGTACTAGCTCTGATTTGCTGTGACTTGGAAAGGCCTCACAGCATCAGGACTGGTGTGTCAGGATAGGCAGGTACGGTGTAGGGTGAAATGGCCTTTGGACGCAGATCCTTAGAATACTTCAGGACATCCACTCTTTGCCTGAATTATGTATAATATGGACCCTCATATTGTTTATTAATTTACTTATTTATGTTTTGCCTTCTTCTGTAACTCACTTTAAGTAGTTTGTGACGAACACATATATCAAAACAGTGAGATATAAATAGGAGAGAAAACAGTGCTAAGACTAGGGCAACTATAAGTTTGAGTCAGACGAAAGTTAAGACTGGGGATGGGAAATGAGAGGAAAGAGAAAACCACACTATAGGGGCATTTCTAGTTGTCAGAGTTCATGATAGCAACCGATGGAAACACAAAAGTTAGTCTGGGACATAGTTTTAATGTCTTAAGGATAATCATATCAATTTTGGTGAGAAACAAACACTTCACAAGATTAAACTGTAAACTCAATTGCTCACATGGAATGCCCCCTAAGGGCAGCGGGTGATATTCTCAATGACACCACATGACACTGTGTAACTTTAGTATGGTTCCTCAGTAAATGACAGAGGCACAATTCTATATAAGACCCACCTCAAGGGACAATGTTGCTCAGGGCAAGAGTGCACCTTTCCTGAGGGATTAGCTTGAACTGTGGGCAAAACCTGAAATGCTGGGAAGAATGGAAAGACTATCAGAAAGTCCTCCATAAATATCTCCTTCTTCAAGCAGGCTTTGGAGATGAGGTGGAAAGCATAGAGTTTATGATTACATTTTTATGAGCCTGTGAATTGTTAATTATTATTAATTGAGGGTGCCTTATTAATTATTGATTGGCCCTCATCATGTTGTATGCTGAATTATTCTTATTCTCACCACCTCTACCAAACTCACCATTGTCAGAAAGTATCTATTTAATCCCATCATGATATGCACATAGTTGGTGATTAATGATCATGAGTTGAATTAACTGTGCTAGGAGCCAGGTGAAAGTAACTCCAAGTTTATATCTCTTTGAAAATTGACCATTAAGTAAGCACTAAAGATATATCAGAGGTAAACAGAATTTTCCATAATCAAATGCATCAGCATGAAATACCTAATTTGTAAGCCACCAGGAAAATGGTCCTAAGAATTGTATTCATGAAGTGGGCCTTCAGAAAGTTTTAAAATGAAGATGAAGGGATGCTCAAAAAATGTATCTGGACGAAGGGCAGTGTTTGGAAGTAGATTCAGTAAGCAGAACATATCTAACCTTATTTTAAGAAGTCCAAGTCCACAAAAATGACTAAAATGGACATTTCTACAAAGATGACTTCCTTTCACACTAAATCTGTCCTGCCTAGTAGAGATTAGTATATAGTCATCCATGGAAAGAGACCCAGAGTGGTATAGAAAGGCCTCAAGGTCACAGGGCCAGGACTAAGGATGTTTTCTGAGTTCAGACCCTAAGCTTTAAGAGGTCTCTCTTCTGCCTCTCAAGTCTACT
>NW_017731466.1:590454-592343 GCF_001890085.2 Hipposideros armiger | reverse complement strand
TGCACCCTACTAAGTATAGGGGCTCTGCTACTGAGAAAGAAAGGCACAAATGATGAGAATAAATTATCATAATTAGGATCTCTAGTTTCTGATAATTACAGATTTAAGACTTTTTTTCCAACTTAAATAATTTTCTCACTTAGGTTACTCTTTCTGTGTTGCATCTACCCTTAACCTCAGTTAGATCTAAATTTCATCTCATATGTTCCTATGTAAAAAAAAAGAAAAAGAACTGATTGATACGCCATTTCTTTTGTTCACTCTAACAATAGTTGATTAAAAACTCTCAAAATTCTTATAATAAATTTTACTTTTAAATATCTTGATATTTCTTTCCTAATATTGCTTCCTTTTTTTTGTCATCTATAATCTTCACCATTTATTTGTATTTTGAAAACTGAGAACCTTTTCCAACCCCATGTGAATTTGTATCATTGTTTTCTTTTTTTTGGCAAGAATTTTTGTGTAAAATTAAAACTACTTACCTCCTTCTTGCCAAAGTTAATTATGTCTTAATGCAGAACCACTTTTAATGAAAGATGATAAGAAAGACAGATACTTGGTTATTTTTAGTTTCTAAACTTTACTCCATGGGATAAAATTCCTGACCCATTTGAAGTTAGGCATAAAAGAAAACTGCATCCTACAGATCACAAGGTAAAGTAGGAAACATTTTGAAGCCCCTTTCCCCTTCATTCTTTCTTGCTAAAAATAGATTCCTTCCTTCAGAATTCCTTCCATGCTATTCCTCTTCTTAAAATAGATTTTATCCATTGCACATGACAATTCCTTATAGATGCATCTACCTTTAGAATTTTCCACTACCCATCAAAGGCATTTAACTCTATTTATTTGTTATTCTTTTAAAGTTATTATTAAAAAAAGTTTAATTTTGAACATAGGCAAAATGAAACACATAAAATCTCACGACCTTAACACAACAGTTTCAGATTTGCATAGGTTCTAATGGTACTACATTTCATTTAAGATGTATCATTATTTCATGTACCACTAAGATAGAAAAAGTTCTTATAATTAAAACATGGGATGTTAACTGTTAAATGCATCTTGATTTCACAGCTGTCGACATACTAAAATATGCCTTTTAGAATTGAGAAAATTTGGCATTGATTTACACAAATACATGCTTTTACAGTTACAGTCATAGACTACAGGCCTCTTTTTATTTTTTCCCACTCAAACTGTAAACCATAAACATTTCCTACACTTCTACATTTACTTTATAATTATCATTTTAATAACTACATAGTTTTCCATCAAGTTGATGTACTGTAATTTACTGAATCATTTTGCTACTGTTTTGCATTTAGGGTGTTTCTAGGTTTTTGACAGTAAATATCTTATGCATGTAGGTTTTTTTATACTGTTGAATAATTTATTTGTCTCATTTCTTGGATTGTCTGGATCAAAAGATTCATGAACATTTGTATGGTTCCTGCTATTTTTCCATTGAATTTAAAAAATGTTTACCAATTTCCATTGCCACCAGCAGTAAATGAGCATCCCAATTCCACAGGAACGACTCCAAATGTTGAGAACTACTGGGTTGTCGGAAAAGTCATGATGCATTTTTGCAACGAAAAACATAGAAAAAATACGTCATGACTTTTCTGACAACCCAATATTTTATTTTCCAGTACTCATACCCTTTTGTTTTACACATAGAAACCTCTCCGTAAGGTTATACAATTTTAAGATGATAACAGAAATGTATGAAACCTATCTGGCCAGAAGGAAGAATTTGAATAAAAATATAAGGAAGTAGTGGGCAGGATAATGAAATGTTACATGGGATTTTCCAGAAAGCTCCACCAAAGGAAATAATCCAAATGGAAGGAATGTCCCTTTCCCTACCCTCCCTTTTCCTG
>NW_017731466.1:583840-588109 GCF_001890085.2 Hipposideros armiger | reverse complement strand
CTTACTTTCATTCTTGTGTGTCTTTTGATCTGAAGTGAGTCTCTTGTAGGCAGCATATGTAAGAGTTTTGTTTTCTTATCCATTTAGCCACCCTATCTTTTGATTGGAGCTTTTAATCCATTTACATTTAAAGTAATTGTTGATGGATAGGTAGTTATTGCCATTTTATTATTCATATTTTTTGGCTTTTTTCCTGTCTTAAAGGAGTCCCTCTAACTAATATTCCTTATAATATTGGTTTGGTGGTGAGGAACTCTGTTAGCTTTTTCTTGTATGGGAAGCTCTTTATCTGACCTTCTATTCTAAATGATAGCTTTGCTGGGTAGATAGCTTGATTGTAGGTCCTTGCTTTTCATTACTTTAAATATTTTGTACCATTCCCTCTGGCCTGCAAAGTTTCTGTTGAGAAATTAGCTGACAATATTATGGGAACTCCCTTATAAGTTACTAGTTGCCTTTCCCTTGCTGCTTTTAGGATTCTCTTTGTCTTTAACCTTTGGCATTGTAATTATGATGTGTCTTGGTGTGGGCCTCTTTGGGTTCATCTTGTTTGGGGCCCTCTGTTATTCCTGAGCTTGTATATCTCTTTCCTTCATCAGGTTAGGGAAGTTTTCAGTCATTATTTCTTCAAATAGGTTTTTAATTCCTTGCTCTCTCTCTTCTCCTTCTGGTACCCCTATGATACAAATGTTGGTATGCTTGATTTTGTCCCAGAGGCCCATTAAACTATCCTCATTTTTTGCGTGGTTCTTTTTTCTTTTTGCTCTTCTGTTTGGGTGTTTTCTGCTATCTTCTAAATCACTGATTTGATCCTCTGCTTCATCTAATCTACTGTTAATTCCCTGTAATCTTCATTTCAGTTATTGTATTCTTTATTTCTGAATGGTTCTTTTTAATGTTTTCTATCTCCATTTTTATGCTTCCTATCTCTTTGTTGAAGCTCTCGCTAAGTTCCTTGAGCATCCTTATAATTAGGGTTTGGAACTCGATGTCTGGTAGATTGTTTGTCTCCATTTTGTTAAGTTCTTTTTTTTGAGCTTTTTTGTTGTTGTTGTTTGTTTTAATTTGGGACATGTTTCTTTGTTTTCCTATTTTGGCTGCCTCCCTGTGTTTGTTTTTATGTAGAGCTGTTATGCATCTAGGTTTTAGTACAGTGGACTTATGTAGTAGGTATCCTGTGGGACCCAGTGGCACAGTCTCCCTGGTCACCATAGCCAGGTGCTCCAGGTGTGTCCCTTATGTGGATCATGTGTGCTCACCTGTTGTAGTTGAGATTTGATTGCTGTTTGTACATCAGTGGGAAGGATTGACCCTCAAGCTGATTGCTTGTGAGGAATGGCTGTGACTACAGTGGAGGAGCTGTTGTGCAGGGGCTGACCCCACAGAGCAGAGTTTGCTCTAGCAGGGCTCTGGTGCCTGCCCAATCTGCCCTTTGGGTGCGTCATTCTTGGAGGTAGCTGGGTGATATTCCAGCTCAGTCCAAAGCTGGCCACTGGGCCTACCAGCCCAACGGCCTCCTGGGAGGGGACCTGCTGCAGGCCAAGTTCCGCCACAGTCTGTGCTCTGCCCTGGGTCCCCTGGCATGAGCCACAAAGCAATCCAGAAATGGCTGCTGCCAGTGCTGTGCTTGGAGGTTCTTGGGAGGCCAAGCCACGAACCAAGGCCAGCTGCTGCTAGTGCTGGACTTAGGGCTTCTCAGCCAGAGGTATGGGATACAAGGAAGACAGGTGTTACTTGTTTGGGTTTTGTAAACCTTTGAGAGATTTTAGGAAAGTCTGAAGCATGAGCGAAAACAGGCCATTTATATGGAAAAGCCACTGGAAGTGGCTTGGGTGTGCCTGAAAGGCAGGTGGGGCATGGTCTCAGGGAATCACTAGGGTGGGGCAGATGAAAATGATAGTGTGATGGAGACACAAATTGGCATCTGCCTGCGTCTGCGTGCGTGGAGGGGGAGGGCTCAAGAAAGAATGGCTTCTGCCAGCTCCTCCACCTGGGAGAAAGCAGCCCCTCCAGCCCCCACCCTGTAGCTAGACAGTTCAGTTCCTCCCCATATTTCCCTGGAGCCTTTCAAGCTGCTGCCCCAGCACTGGAGCTTAAAGTGAGTGAGTCCATCAATGAGTAAGTCCATGTCTGGTCTCTTTAAGATGAGTGCCTGGGAGTGCAGCTGCCCTGTTTCTCTCTCAGCCACAGTCTCACTTGTTTTCACACTGAGAATTTATGGAGACTTCTCTCCCCAGCGCTGAACCCCTGGGCTGGGGAGGGGCTGGGACCCCTCGCTCCTTGGTGGGGGTGGGAGTGGGGGGCGCGTTTGCAGCTGAGATATCACTTTCAATTGTTAATGGTGTCATGCAGGTGTAGGACCAGCTGGTTCCATGTCTCTGCCCCTCCTACAGGTCTCGAGGGGGCTCTTTCTGTATGATTATCGTTGTGAGGTTTTTGTTCAGCTAGACTTCAGGCGATTCTCAATAATGGTTGTTCTGTGGTTTAGTTGTAATTGATGTGTTCTGAGAGGAGGTAAGCACAGCGTTTACTCACTCTGCCATCTTGACCAGAAATCTCCAAGAGCTATTTAAAATCCCAACTTTTTTCTTATTCTAAAGTACTTCATAAATGTTGCTTTTATGTTTATTTGAACTAGTAAGGGTTAACATTTTCCCTCATGCTTGTTTATTAAAATTTTCCTTATTAAGGCTTATTTACCAACTACCTATAGATTTTGGTTTCTATATCTTACTTAAATTTGGCACTGGGACAGTTTTTAAAATAGTTGTGCTGTTTATGTGATAGAAAAAAAATCTAGGCTTTATTTTACCTAAGGTCCAGATTGAGGTGGTGGCAGAGTTGGGTGATGTGAAAAGAGAGGTGACTCTTGGTTTAGCAGAAAGAGTGGGAATTTCTTAACTTGCATTTTCAGCATCTACAGAGGCTCAGTGGTCTTTGCTTTCTTTTGTCTTTGAAGGACATCATGCGGTGATAGCAGTAAAGAGAGTCATTGTGGAATAAAGACTTTGGTGCTAGTCCTACTGAGTTTTAATTCTAAATTTGACACTTAGTAGTTGTGTGGCATTGGACAAAGTACTTGAAGTCTCATCTCAATTAAGTGATCTATTAATCCTCAACCTAGCAGGATGTTGAGAACATTGAATAAGTTAATGTGTGAAAAGCACCTAATGTGAGACCTGGTTTGCAATAGCCCACTTAATTCTTCTGTTTGTACTGTGGTTGCCGGAGTAGGTCATACACAGTATGAGGGTACCACATTTAAGGGATGCCATTTGTATAAGAGTTATTGTGGATTTATATATTTATTGCAGCATAATCGACAGTGTAGGTTTTATGAACTATTTTCTTGTTTTAACTAAATTAAATATTGTAACATTTCATCAGCTGGAGGTAAAGTTTCTTGAGAAAAGGTACTTTTTCTAATTTACATAGCAAAACAAAATTACTGGCTAGGTTAAAAAATATATTAGTTTTATGAATGACTAGGTTGTCATTACCAATGTGTTTTTCTTGTTATAAAACAAGTCACATTTGTAGTAGACAGAATAATGCTCCCTCAACCCCTCAAAGATGTGCCTGTCTCCAGAAACTGGGAATGTATTACCTTCCATGGAAAAGGGGAGTTAAGGTTGCAGATGGATGGAATTAAGGTAGTTAATCAACTGACCTGAGAATAGTGAGAGTGCCCTGTATTATTCAACTGTGCCCAGTGTAATTGTAAGAGTTTTTAAAAGTGGAAGAGGGGGGCAGAACAAGAGGTGAGAGTGATGGAACATGAGAGGACCTGATCCACTGTTGCTGGCTTTGAAGATGGGGGAAGGGGGCTATGAGCCAAGGAATGTAGGTTTTTTTTAGAAGCTGGAAAAGGTCAAGAAAGTGGACTCTCTATCTCCCCTAGAGCCTCCAAAAAGGAACACAGCCCTCTTGACCCCTTGAGTTTGGCCAGTGACGCCTATTTTGTATTTGTAAACTAAGAACTGTATGATAATAAATTTCTGTTGTTTTAAGGCACTCAGTTTGTGGTAAATTGTTATAGCAGCAATAGAAAACTAATACAACATTATTAGCAGGAGGTTTAGAAAATGTGGACAAGAAAAAAGAAGAAAATAAAAGTTAGTCATATTATTTTTCAGCTGTCTTCTGAGGGAGCCTAGCAGCAATGACATACCAATAGTAACAGCATCTCTGCCCTCAGGTTTTGGTAAGAAAAGGGAGCAATAGTAACTTGACAGTGGAGATGCCTGGCAGACCCCATATATATATGAG